>NC_140711.1:27350000-27755000 GCF_050655825.1 Lonchura striata
CATCTTCTTCGAAGTGGGGCCTGGGCCCATCCCCTGGTTTATCGTAGCTGAACTGTTCAGCCAGGGCCCACGCCCTGCCGCCATCGCTGTCGCCGGCTTCTGCAACTGGGCCTGCAACTTCATCGTGGGAATGTGTTTCCAGTACATAGCAGTAAGAATCCTCTTAAATCATACAAATAAATGACTGGCACGATCCCATGTGAATGTGCCTCCCAGATCTCCGTGCCCTAGTCTGGCTGGGCACCTCAGCCAGCTAGGGTAGGAAGGGGAAGCCATCCCTGTGGTGCTGATGGTGGGTCTCCCCATTCTCACTCTCCCACTGCAGGATCTGTGTGGACCATATGTGTTTGCAATCTTTGCGGGTTTGCTCCTCATCTTCTTCCTGTTTGCACACTTCAAAGTACCGGAGACGAAAGGTAAGTCCTTTGAGGAGATTGCAGCTGTGTTCCGCCGCAAGAAGCTCTCGGCCAAAGCCATGACTGAGCTGCAAGACCTGCGACGCAGCGAGGAGGCATAGACATTCATGCACCCAGAAAGGAGGGACGGGGCATGCACCTCCTTCAGGCACCATGGGAAGAATGTTGGGCAAAAGTCTCATTTCACAAAAACCTTGCAGCTGGCAGACCAAGAGGACCCATCCATTGGATTTCTTCTGGCTGCTGTGGTTCACACCACCCTGCCACAGGTGCTAACCTGGAATTTTCCTCTGAGACACTTGGGACAGCTGGGCTGCAGGAAGACCTAGGGAAGGGACAGGAGGAGTACGGTACATGCCCATCTCAATGCCCTTCTGGAAGAGCCCAGTGGGACAGTGATCTTACCAGATGGCATTGAGCAGGGCTGTCTCTTAGCTGAAATGAAGGAAAGAGGGGCTGGCTGATGCTGCAGCCTCATGTTTTCACTTTTTTATTCCCATCTCTCTGCTTCATTTTGCTGAGTGACCTGGTGCCTTTAAAATCCAACTGCTCATGCAGTTGTGCTACCAGCACACAGCACTGATCACCTCAGGTGCTAAGGAAAACAGGTGGAGCAAACACCCCCTTACTCTTGGTTCTACAGAGGAAGAGGTGGATCCCACCTGAACTGGTTGGGATGTACTTTCCCATGCTTTGCTATCTGTGCATTATGGAAATGCTGTCTGATCTCGTAAGATTTTACTCAGTTGCAATAATTTTTTTGAGAATCTTAGAAACTGCGGCTGGGCTGATGGGCACTTTTCCTACATTTCAGCCAAATTATTTAGTTCTCTCTTTCCTCCCAGGAAGCCTCTCCCCCTTCTCCCAGCTGCAGTACAAGGCACAGCACAACACTGACCACACAAAAGGCCTGGGCACTCTTGGCCTCCATGTAAGGAGACTTGAGCCCTGCTGCTACCCCTTCCATGGTGTGACCATTGCCAGGGCACCTCCTTCCCCATCTGTACCTTCCTTCCCTTCCTTTCATACAGTGTTCAAGACCTACAGGCTCCAGGTCCAGCCAAAGGCTCAGGCTGCTCATTGAGTAACAATTAATGATGACTGAAAGAAGAAATGGGTATTGGAAGGTTAACTGGAAGGTGCCACTTACCTAACTCCCATTTTGCATCACTTAGCATTTTGCTGGCTGGATGTGTTCAGTCAAGATAGTGTGCAAGCAGGAGGTCATGCCATTTCCACAGTCTTGTTTGTGCTCCTTTTGCTTCTTTATGAGACATTTTTATGTGGCAGAATCAAACTCCAAGGATTCTTCTTCCTTTTTTGGGGGCATATTTTGGAACCATTGTAAAGGCCTGTTCTCTGCTTAAGATTTGCATGTTCCTTGTTGTGATACCAGGTTACTTTTTAGCAACTTTCTCAGGGTAGAAACCCATTATTTATTTACAGGTGAAACACTGGCATTGCTTGGTCACTGTGTGCTCACCGTGGCTGCTGGTGAAGCAGTAGCCAAAATGTAACAGGATAGAGCATAATGAAAAGCACAAAATAGATGATCTGAGGAGGATCACAGTGCTGCTATGGGTTTGGTTTTAGGGGAGGTTCATGCTCCTTTCTATGTGCCTGAACTTTTTTTCCTGTGTAGAATTTACTGTCTTGGTATTAAGACCCTACAGCACACTCTGGTCTCTTCCAAGTGATGGGAAGTGCAGCCACAAGGTCCACTGGCAGAAATGCCTGTGTGCACTGAAGCAGTAAGATTGCACCAAAGGCTTTGCTGGAGTGACTGCTGGGATTTAACTAGAGGAGAACTGGGTCAGTGCTGTCATGTGCTGCAGTGGTGGGTGACCTGGTTCTGACACGGGGTGTGCAGGGCTGCTGGAACCAGATCCCAGGCTAGGGATGGGAAGAGAGCAGCAGAGCTGGGGCACAGGTCTGTGTCGAGCTGTCCCTCTGTGTGCTGCACACAGGTCCCCTCAGGTGACACCAACAGCCACGGCAGGCTCAGGAGCTCTCCACTGGCTATGTTTACCATAAGTTAAATATAATGGATCATCTGAATGTACAAAAAGGATTAAAAAAGAGGATTCTTGCTATCAGCATTATTATCTAGGTCTGTTAGATAAAAGATGAACAACATCTATGGCATGAGATGGCTTGTGCTGCTGTTTTTCCCTCCCTGTACATCTCAGACATACATCCAATACCAGATGGGAGCTATTTCTCGAGCAGGACACATTTGCTCCACAGGTGGTAAAAGCTGTGCAAGCCCTCAGCTAAATCCCTTTGAAACAGGTGGTCCAGAGCTGAGACTTGGGGTTGGAGGTAGCCCTGGAGCCGTGGCAGCTGGCTTTGGGCTGGATGAACCCTGACTGGAGGGGTGCCAGTGTCTGGCCCCAGCTGTCCACACTGCCCACTTCACTCCCACTGTGAAGCACCTCTGCTTGCATGGGGCTGGTGCAGCCTAAAACCTGGTGCTGGGGCCTCTGTAGGCACGAGAGGCAGGAGGAGCATTTGGGGAGAAGCGAGGTTCAAAGCAGATTTGCTGCTGCTCTGAGGGTCCAGTCAGGCTGGATTCCCTGTGATCATACAGGGCGTATAAATTTATTTCCTAAAATTCTGCTAAGTTTTTTGCTATTGCGGGGGGGGGCATCAGTGACTCTGCCAGCAGCTCAGCAGTGAGGGGCCTTATTGATCAACATTGAGCAGTCAGTCCTGGTTTTCCTGTGTCACTGGTGAATGACAATAGAAAGCCCAGTTCAGTTACTATAGTGCAACACATAAATCAGTTTAACAAAGCCCACAATATTAATATTGCCCACGGTTACAACACTGAACTTCCTGGAAGAGCCGTCTGGGGGTTCAAAGGCACCTAAGGAAAATGGAGTCTCAACCTGTGTTTCCTTGCAGCAGCTGCTATGTGGAAGGTAAGGGAGTTTATTCCTTTCAGCCTGGGACAGAGTAAGGCATTGCTGGCCCTTTGTCCTCCCCATGGCTGCAGTGAAGGATCAAGCTGGGCTTTACTGTTACAAGAGCACTTTAACCATATGCCAGCATAGGATGGGGTCATTAGAGTTAGTTAAATCTGACTATATGTTTACTTTTGTCTCGTCCCATCAGGCTGATAATTAGGACTGTACACTTTATCTGTCCTTGCTACATCCAAGTTCCAGTTAAAACTTGTTCTTGAGACACAGCTTGTTGAATCATTATTTTTATCTCTCACCATTACAGTTTTACTAAGTTGCTAATCATTAAGAAAATTTAAAAGACCAAGTCAAACTTATTAGCTAAATGGTCATTGCATTTTAGTAACATGCTAAACATGTTTTCATACCATGCCTGGCTAATAATGCAATATAATTAATAATCCCTGAGAAAGCATCTTGTCAGCAAGAGCTTTGACAGTGTTTTCCTAATGTGCTGAGACAACAGCCATTAGGACTTTTCTGTTGTGCCAACAGTATCTAGTCTCCCACTCTCTAGGTTTAATTTTAAAATTAGTTTGACTTCCCTAATTCAATAAACTCAGGACATTTGGCCCCATTAATGCTCTCCACACTAATTTATCACAGGTTTTTCTGCCTCACTTCAACTTGTTTTCCATCACTGAGAAGCACTACCCTCTATCTCTGTAGTCAAACAGCTGATAATGATGAAGCTAACCCAAGTATTACTTATGCAGGGATAAGTTCTTTGAGGTATGATAAATATTCTGAGGTGTTCAATGTCCTTATCTTTCACTGGAAATCTCTGGGAGCTGAGGAATTTCAAGGTAGGATATCAGGATACAGCAAAATGTGTAAGCATCAGATTAAACTAGGGTAACTGAATGTGTTCAAATATTTCACTAAATCCTGAAGCAACACTGGCGAATTTCACCCAGAGGCACAGCCTGAGTAGCTGTGCTGAAAGGGCAGGAATCTCCTCCCCAGCACTGGGGCAATAAATCCTGGCTGCAGATCAGCAGTTCTTAAATTTTATAGGCTGTAGATACAACTGCAGACCCGAGGCTTGGGGAGTGTCCGGCGTTTTGCCTCCCTGCACTCTGTTCAGGAGAGAGAGTGGCTCCTGAGTGATAAACTTCAGGACCCCGCAGGTCAGGGTGGAACATCACTGCTCCAGCACTGTTGCAGCCCCAGGAGGAGGGAACAGCTGGAGTTACTTTGTGCTTTCCTTCTTCCCTGTGAGGAAGTTACAATTACAGTGGTTCCTGCTAGCTCACAGTGTCACTGCACTGTCACCGCTTGCCTCTGATCCCCAGCGTGTGCCCAGGGTGATTCCCTGGGCATTCCAGCATGGGCTCAGCACGGGAAGCAGCCGGAGAACTGCAGGACTAAAGCAGTGCCCGGAGCAGAGTGGGTGCCTATGGCAAGGTCACTACAGAGGGTCCCTGACCCCACTCCTGCAACACAGACACACTGTACTGAGGAGCTCCGAGGGCCTGCTGAGCGTGGCATTGTCCTGTGGAGTGGGATCACTGACCCACAGCTTCTCTCAGGTCCCCCTGCTCAAGGCTGTGCCCACAAGCCAGTGTGAAGCCTCACCCCAACTGTCAGGACACGGTGGGATCCCAGGGAAGTCAGCTCAGCAGCTGAAACAGAGGCTCTGCTCAGGTTGGAACAGGGTTGTTTACACCACTCTGCTCATGACCTGGTATTTCTAATCGTGTGACCTGACCCCACGGCCCAGGGGTGTAAACACCACCTCCTGCCTTTCAAGGGCCAGCTGGAAACAGGTGAGATGTTGCTGGAAACAAGGTGGAATGCTTACCCCAGCACTGGCTGAAATGCATATTCTCGAGGCTGGGCTTTGATGAGACACTTTATGGCATCAGACACTTCTCCAGGACACAACTGAGAACAGACACAGCTCACTAAGTTTAAATCTTCCAGAAGTTTTCTAGTCCCTCTTCACTTCTTAAAGACACAGATAGGAGAAGAAAAATTTGATAACATTCTGTTCCTACTTGAGAGAAAAGGTGTGTGATCCAGCTGTGCAATACTGGAAAAAAACACCTTTAAATGTGAAAGGCCAAGGCATTTTATTTGCAAATATGTTTTGAATCAGGTTGCTGTTCTTGTATAGAAAAGTGGGATAATCACATTAATACTATCAAGAATTGCACTTTAGAAAATTAATGTTGATCTAGACAAAGGAACGATACCTGCAGGCAATAACTGATGGATTGGATTTCCAATGTTTTTTATTGAATCCCAAATAAAGGGTGTCTTGGAATATTTGTTTTGGGTCTGAAAAAATAAATATCCTCTGCAGCGCTCTTTAGTAAAAACACTTGATTTAGCCCAGAAGATCTCTCAAGTAATTAAAAGTTAATCTGTTAATTGTGGGAAACCAGCCAAATTTATCAACTGATACTTGAGGGAAAAGAAGTCATTAGTAATGCTTGCCCCAGGCTAAGCCCCGGTTTGGGTTCAGAACAGTTGGTCGTTTTCTCATAAAGTGTTTTTTTAGAAGATAAAAAGCCCTAGAGCATGTGCAAATGGTCACACAATTTGCAGGTAAACAAGCACACACTGCACATGTTAAAACACTTAACAGGATGTCCCAGGTTCTGCTTATCAACTGAGCCAGCAGTAAAACGGGCAGGATAAAGGGTATCATCTCCAGAGCAGGCTGGGTGAGGCAGCATCCAGGGAAAGCCCAAGTCAAGGAGAGAGTCGATGCTGGGACCTCATGAAGTGGCCCCATATAAATGAGAGCCAAACGTGACCCCTTGGTTGTACAATTTGGAGTGTGTAACCAAGAGTGGGACCACAGGCAAGCAAGTCATAAAAATTAACAGAGATTAAATAAAACATCTCATGGTGAACCATTAAAAAATGTGATGTTAACTTGTGTAGTTACCCCATCAGAGCACAGATGACAAAGTCAGGGTCTCAGGGCAAAAAAATGTAGAACAGCACATAGCAGCTGTGGTGGTGATGGCTGAGGCAGGTGCTGCCACTGCTGCCACTGAATTCCTGCATTTTCCTGGTTTTGTTGTATTTACAGGCGATCTGCAGGGCACCCTACAGCAGCTCACAGGAAAGCTCCTGGTGAATTTGTTCAAACAGCTCAAAGTATTATGACATCTGATTAGGAGGGATTTAGTAAAAACAGTCCTTTGGCCTCGGGACCCCCTGATCAGGCTTCCATGGCCACAGGCCTGTCCTGAGACAGTGCAGGGAACAGTTGTTGGAAGGATGAGGGCTGTTTAGAATAGTTTAGAATACTTTTGATTGGAAAATCTCTTTAAAGAGCATCTATTCCAAACCCCTACCATGGGTACAGATATGATCAGATTGCACTAGATCAGATTGCTCCAAACCCCATCCAATCTATTCTGGCCTGGAACACTTCCAAGGATGGGACATCCACAAGTTTTTCTGAACACGGTTTTTTCAAACCCTCTTTTCAGTTTGAAACCATTGGCTCTTGTCCTGTCACTATAGGCCCCAGTAAAAAGTCTCTATTTAACACATGATACTCCATTATATGTGGAAATACTGAAACAAGGCCTCCCTGGAACCTTCTCTTCTCCAGGCTGAACAACCCCAATTCTGACTTTCTTAACAGAGGATCATCTTCATGGTCCTCCCCTGGATCTGCTCCAACAGATCAATTTATTTCTTACGGTGAGAGCTGGCCACAGTATCCCAGTATTAATAATCCCACCACTATTAGAATATCGAACAGAAGCCCCGGGTAAGGATCTCAGCCATCTCCGTCCCTTTAGGCTGATTACAATGCTTTCAAAACGCTCGTTTCTGATCACTCTGAGTGGGGGCACACGAGGCAGCCGAAGGCGATTTGTGTGTGCACTCACACACGGCTCACACGGCTTTGGGGACATTTTGGGGACACACGTTCCCCCCACGATCATCCAGCCCCACCGCCGCACCCACGGCCGCCTCAGCCGCCCAAGATGGCGGCGCGGCGTGTGGGCAGCGGGGAGGCGCCCCCTGGCGGCCGACGGGCGGCGCCTCCGCAGCGCCCGGCGCGCCCGGGAGGGGGCGTGGCCAGCGCGCGCGAGTGGGCGGGCGCGGGAAGCGCCGCCGGCGCGTGGCTCGGGGGAGGGGCTGGAAGGCCACGCCCCCCCTCCCGGCCCCGCGGAATCGCCGCGGGCCAATCAGCGGCGGCGGAAGGGGCGGGGCGGGGCCGGAGCGTGCGCGCGCCGCCCGCGCCGCCCCTTCCCGCCCGCCGCCGCAGTGGTGTCGGGCGCGAGTGCGCCGCGCCCGCCGCTCCCGCCCCGCTCCCCCGGCACCGCCGCCACCCCCGGCACCCCCCGATCCTCCTCGCAAGGTAACGGGGGCCGCGGGGACGGAAGGGAGGGGGGGACGAAGCAGGCCCCGGGGGCGGGAGGCTGGGGGCCCGCGGCACGTGGCGGGTCTCGCCCGCCGCGCACGTGTGCGGGGCGGGGGAGCCCGGCCCGCGCTCCCCGCGGTGCGTGGTTGGGTCCGTGTCCGCCCCCCTCTCCCCTTCTCGCCGCCGGGGCTCCGAGCCGACCCTCTCTCGTTGTCACGCAGCCCCCCCGCCGCCAGTCCTCCCCCTCGCACCGCCATGGCCGACGAGCTCGACTTCACCACGGGCGATGCCGGCGCCTCCTCCACCTACCCCATGCAGTGCTCGGCGCTGCGCAAGAACGGCTTCGTGGTGCTCAAGGGGCGCCCCTGCAAGATCGTGGAGATGTCCACCTCCAAGACGGGCAAGCACGGCCACGCCAAGGTGAGCGCTGCCGGCCCGGCTGTCGCACAGCCCGCAGTGTGCGCTCCTGCGGCTCCGGGCTGGCCGGCAGGGAAGGGTGTAGCGTTTCATTTGGCTCCGTGTCCCGCCTTTGCCTTTCTCGCAGCGGTGTCTCATCGCTCCAGAGCTGGCTCGAGGGGTTTCGGTCCTGTAAAGCAGGAAGCGTTGATGATGGGGAGGGGTTTGGTTTTTTTCTCCCAATTTTAACTCGCTAACGCTTGAATAAAAAAAAAGTTTTAACTCTCACAGTGACACAATCAGTTTCTATAGTGGGGGTAGAGTAAGCTCTGGAAGGGGGGGCTGATGAAATCACTAGGGCGTGGTTGGGTTGTGCTGTCGCTACCCACCAGAGCACTTCTGTATCTGCCCGTGCCGGCAGAGTTTTACTATTGCAGTGTTAGCCCAGGAGTGCCCGTGCTGTGTTACATAATCCAGAGCTCGGCCGACACGCGTTACTCTCTGGGCCTGCTCTGGCCCTGTTCTGCTGCCTTTGCCTTGCAGCTTCTTTCCTTACTCCAGCACTGAGAGGAGTGCCCGTGTCCCAGCAGGGACCTGTCTGGGGCTGCAGCCCTGCTGCCCAAGCAGTTGACTCATGCAACTGAGCTTGGAGCAAGGCTGAAATCTCCATTCATTCAGCCACACTTTAGGGTGGCTTAAAGACTGATCTGTTACAACCACAGAGAGATTAGTAACTTTCCACAACCTTATGTGATATGTGTAGGGAAGTAGAGTATTTGGGTTTGTCCAAGCTAGAATAGACCAAGCTCTTCCTAGTTTTTTCCTTCCTCTTTCCCCCTTTTTTATGGCTTGTTTTAATAGACAAATCCAAATTTCTTGAATACAGAAACAGCTGTCAGACGGAAAGGATGTGAAAATAACTGGTTGAACTGGTCATCTAAGCTCTAGCTTCAGAGTGCAGCTGGCATAAAGGGAGGTGGGAGCTGCTGTGATCTCTGTGCATGACCACCCATTTTCCCTTAACTGCCTGTTTCTTAGAACATGTTCTTAACCACTGTGAACTCCTAGCTTGCTGCTGTAAATCTACAGAAGGCAGTGGAAGATAACAGTGGCTGGTCTTGCTCTCATGTAGGGTTTCTGTTGTGTGCTGTGGAAGGGAATGAGAGGCCCCCTCTTGATGTGAGGGATGTTTTCATACCACAAGCAAAGGGTTTGCACATGATCTCATAGGAAACTGAGTGGAACCAGCAATACTGATGGCCATAACATCGTGTTTCTCTAGGACTAACAGTAACTGAAGCTATTTTTCTACTCTTACAGGTTCATTTGGTTGGTATTGATATCTTCACTGGTAAAAAATATGAAGATATTTGCCCATCAACTCATAACATGGATGTCCCAAATATCAAGAGGAATGATTACCAGGTGAGTTAAGAGTCATAGGAGGTTTTATACTCTTAGTACCACACACAAACTCTCTTCATCCCCAGATTTGCTTCTCAGTAAAGTACTGTTGTCAGACTTAATGGGTCTTGCCTGTCTAGACATGACATAGGTGAACTCATGGCATTTACTGAATTGCTAAAGCTGATGAAACTCACTGATGAAGAGAGAGCTTAGCTCAGGTCAGAGTAGCAGTCTTCAAGTATGACAGTTAATAGACATAATTCATACCATGCTTTTTCTGGGTATTGTTATAAGGCCACTTCTGGATTCTTTGTGGTACTGGGATACTTTAGAATATAGAGTGGTTTTCCTTGCTAATAAGTTAATAGTAGTTAAAGGAGAACCAAGATATGACATAATTAAATTTGTATCCAAGTATAAATTGTTATTTATAGTTTCATTCTTACATGGGGTAGATGAATCCCCAAAACAGTCCTAAATAGCATCTGATGGGAATTCTAACTTGCCAAAGTTGCTGCTCCTTATGGGGAAAATGGCTTTCGGTGATGTCAAATAGTTTTGAAGTTCCTGAACTCCACTGAAATACATGTATGAAGGGAGCAACTTCTGTAATGCCTTTTGTGATATGGTTGGTGTGCTCTTAAAAGCACAGTTCAGGTTGAGTTGTAAAACATTTGCTGTGTTCTCATTGCATGGGGAATAGTTTTGGTCAGGAGCTGACACATCCCCATAATCTGGAAAGCTGCAATTGCTTGACAAAGGCCAAGTTGAGTGTTTTAGCAAACAGTCTTTAGTGTCTTCAGGACAGCTGATGCTGTTGGAGTAAAGTGTGACCAGCCTGTCTAAGGGCTCAGACCTTCCAAGAAATTCTTGCTGTTATCTTGGTTCTGGGATTCTAATTTTTTGGATTTACTGTTATGTGGTCCAAATTCCCCAACTGCTGTCAAAATAGCCAGGCTTTTTGGTTAGGCTGAAAACAGCATTATAAAAGTGGCCCAGGGCTTGGTGGATGTTCCCCGATTTATTAGTGTTTAATGTAAAAGATAGTATCTCACTGGAGAGATGCAGGTAGAGAAGTGTATGGTTACACTGTTGCATGTTTTGTACATTTTATACGAGCAGTGCTGTTGAGTGAATACCATTCCAGTTGTTTCTAATTCAGTGATGAAGAAAGCTGAACCACTGACCTGGAAGCAGTACATTTCCTAAATCACACATATGGGGTTTCTAGTGTCTCGCCTGCCAGGAAGTAACCAGCAGAATTCTGTTGGTTCTTGATAGCAGAATGCCTTTTGCTACAGTTGCCCTGACTCTCAGCCCACTGAACTTCTGTTATAAATGGATTTAAGTAAGATTTTTAACTGTTACAGAGTGCTGAAGAATTACTGTAACAGGTGGAGTTCACTGCCTTCTGTTTACATTGAGCTACTACCTGCTGGTGACTGATGATATTAAACTTCTAAAAATGAACCTCTCTTTGCAGCTGATAGGAATTCAGGATGGCTATCTCTCCCTGCTGACAGAAAGTGGTGAAGTTCGTGAGGATCTAAAGTTGCCAGAAGGGGATCTTGGCAAAGAAATAGAAGGAAAATTCAATGCCAATGAAGATGTGCAGGTAAGTAGGGAGGGCAGACAAGAGCAGTTATGGTTGATCCCACTTGATGATACAGTGAAGAAGTCTTACTCTGATATTGACACTTGTGTCTCTTTGGGAAGGCTGGGCTTGAGGGGTGGGTGGGGATTGGTCCATTGAGATGCAGGAGGATATTTGGACTGGAGCACTCAAAGGAGATAGGACAGATAGGAAAATGTGAAAAAGTTTGTACCTTCTAGGAGCACTTCTGTGCCCTGGGCTGGAGCTCACCTCTGTGTCTTCTCTTCCAGATATCTGTCATAAGTGCAATGAATGAAGAATGTGCTGTAGCCATAAAGCCTTGCAAGTAAAGAAGATTGCCAGGCTCGGGCAGCTGCTCAGGTCTGGAGAAACCACAGATCTATAAATTTGGTCCTTATTGTCACCAAAGCTCTGGCCTTCACAAGCAACCTCATTTCCTTTTTGAATTGTTAAAAAGCAGTGCTGGATTCTGGATTAGTGTTGCAGGCTAACTGGCAGTTTTCAAAATCACTGAGATTTTAATTCCTTAATTGTAACTATTTTAACATTCCTGTGGGTTTCAGCTATGGATCTAAGAAACCAATCAGGTGTTACTAGTGGATATATTTTTATTTGCTTGAGCAAAACAGTGTTTGTCTGTATGAACAGACAAAATACAGTATTCAGGGGCTTTTAGATAAGCTGGTAGGTATCTAGGATTATAAAGTGACCTAGAGCACAAATAGTATTTTTCTTGACATCTTTAGGTAGAACTGACAATAAAAGTAGCTTTTTTTTTTTCCCCTTTTTTTAAAGCTTAAGTACTTTGTGGATTGGGACTCTTGCAGAACTGTAGGTGCCAATCACAACTTTTAGACCAAGAAACTCAAGTGATCAGAAATGCCAGCTGGCTTGACCAAGCCCCAGTGGCCATGTGCAACTAAACTGTATTACCTCTGTTTTCTTCTTTGCCAACTTGTTGGCTTATTGTAACGATAAAATGGTTTAAAAAAAAGCCTACCTGTGGTTTAGGCAGGTCATTGGAATATTGAGTAGATAAGACATAGATAGGTCAAGGGAACACAAAGGTGAGAATGGATGTTAAAGCTATAGACTTTCACTCGAGGCCTTTGTCAGACTTGAAAAATAAAATAGAAAAACGCAGTTCAATTGCTTTCCTTTATTATATTTATCTTAAACTATAAAAGGGTGACAAACTCCATGGGAATCTGTTGCAGTGCTTCCAGCTTTAGGTTTTAACCTTCAGGTTCAGACCATATTTTTGTAGCACAGGGACCACATGTTTTTCAGAAAGTGGGACAAACTGTAGCATTGACCCTAAACTAAATGCATGTGATTATTTTTTTTTTTTAATAAAACTATTGTATTTTCAAAACATAAACTTGACAGACGATACCGAACAACCACGGCTTCACTATAAAAGTAAATAACTTGCTACCTAGTTAGGGAAGCTGGCTCCTGTCCTGGGGAGTTCTGAGTCATAGCAACATGCATGCATGCCTCTAACTATTTAGTAGCTTAACAAGGCTTCACAGCAATAGTTATGGAAGGATAACTAGCCTGCTCCTAGCTAAGGTGTTCAACTTGAATTCTGAAACTTGGTGACTCTTCATGAGTGTGGAAACTTCCTTAGTCCATGGCTCAGACCTCTCTTCACAGCTGATAAATTGTTTCATGAACTTGCCTTAATGCTCAGTGGCTGATGGAGGATGACACAGAAGCTGCCCCGGACAGCACGCACAATTCACACTACTTGGCAGCCAGAGTTGGACTCCATGCTGCTCTTAGCTGCTTAAAATGTCTTCAGCTTCATAGTTTGTACTCTCTAGTCCCCAAAGGGCTCGTGGCAACTGTCCTGAGCTGCCCTTGGCCACACTGGGGCAGGGCTAAGCAAACCTTGGAGGTGTAATGCAGGTGGCAAAAGCATTCGTTGTCCACAGACTTCCCATGCCAGGGAGAGCAGTACCAGTGAAGGTAAAGACAGCAATAAATACACTCTGGAAATAAAGCACAGCTGCCTGGGACACCTGGCAGAGGTAGGACCTGCCACATGCTCTTGCCTAGCACAAAACATGTTGCAGGTGAGCTCTATAAATAGCACCTTGACTGAAATGGCAAAGCTTCTTTTAAAAGAAGCTCTAGATTGAAATGCTTCCAGAATAGTTGTGAAGTGGATGAGGAATAGTTCAGGCTAGTCTGCTCTGTGCTCCCTTCCGCCTCTCCATCAAGCTGGTACCTGGAAGTCAGGCTTTGTTGGCTTTGGAGGTGACTGTAACCATTGCTGGTGATGCTGACAGCAAGCTGAGCTGTGTGGTGCCACATGGGAGGCCACAGGTTGCTGTGTCAAACTAATGCAAGTTCACCATATTACAAATACTTCCAATATGCTTGAAGACTACAAGACTTGAATTTGTCCTTGCTCTGGCAGTGCTTTAGTCTATTTTCAGGTTCCTGTCTGTCCTCTAAAACCTTGTTGGAAGACAGGTTCCTGATGTCACTGGCCCACAATCTGAGCAGTTGCTCGGACTAAGCTTCTGGGACCAGGGCTGGCTTAAGCCCTGCTCCTCCAAGTGGAGTCCTGGCCTGACTGGAGTTTTCAGGTACTACAGCAATCTGAGGAGAGAGGTTTCCTGACCTCCAGCTTGCTGGAAGAGCACTCCTCAGGACTTTCAGATGTCCTTCTATTGCAACCTTCAGTTCTGCAAGATTTAAATTATTAAGTACTTCATTATAGGTTTATTCTTATATACTTAGTTGTCTTTGTGAAGCACTTCAGACACCATGGAAGTGCAGAGCATCATGCATGAAGTTTCCCATAGGTACATAAGCATGTCTTAAAGCATAATCTCCAAGTTTCAGTAAGGTTAAAAGTTGCTTCTAAATGAAAACATGTATTTGAAGAATTTTTTTTTTCCAAACTAAGATGCTTCAGTTTCCTGTCGGAATCGTTGCAACAAACTTTGTGATCAGTAGTCCATAGAGATGTGTATTTTTAATATCCATAACCAAGTGCTTAGGGAAGTTCTTTCATAGCTTTATTTTAAAACAGATCTTACCAGTGTATTTGTTCTGTATTACTGTCTTAACACTTAAAATGTGTCAAAACCATAAACTTATAGCTGATGGCAATTGCTTAGAGTAAAGCCTGTGAACACAGGGAGGTGGTGAGAGGTATTTCCACTCCAAGTAATGAGTTTTTTTATGCCTCCTGTTCATTGAGTTTCTCTTACTACTTCACACAATTGGAAAGACTGCAGTGTTTTCTGCCTCAAATGTTGGCAAGTAATACTTTGAGAATTCAATATATCCTTCTAATTTTTGCTTATAATGGTGGTTTTTCAACTGGGCTCTTGCTGGTTGAGCCATGTTCTCAGGGCTGTTTTTTTTTAAGCTGAAGTTCATTGTTTCTCTTGCAGGTTTTTCTAATCTGAAGTGTACCCAGAAACGGTGCACGGTCTGTAGTTTCACAATACAGATAATTTTACATAATCTGTAAAGAAGTCAAGTCTGTTGACAGTTCTAACTCTTATGGTTACTGCAGGTCAGTCTCGCAGAATTCAAAATTCAATAAATCCCACTATTTTATTTTTTTTTTCGGTTGAGTAATTAGAACGTAGTTTGTTACAGTAGAACTAAACTTCAGGCTATAAAGAGACCTTGTTCGGGATATTTCGAGTATCCGCTGGGAATGTTACTGAAGGTGAGGATCCTGGAGGCTTCGGCACGAGGTGGTCGGAGGCTCTTCAGCTCCCGCACTGTGGCCCTGCAGTATTTGGCATCCGAGAGTGACTTGGTTCGTTGAGCTCCAAGGAAATGTTTGCTGTGCTTTGCTGTATCGCAGAACCCCTTTTGTCCTGTGCTGTGTGTTGTAAGCAAACCTGGCTGCTCGTGGGACAAACCCGACCCTGTAACCGGCCCCGGCCGGGCGCGGCGGCAGCTCCGGTGTCTGTTTTGGGAAGCTCTGTTACTGTTCTCAACACCATGGAAACGATCAGGGGAAAAGATTTGTACGTGTGTGTGTGTGTGTTTTGCTCCAGAAATAATAAAGGTGTCAGTGCTGTGGGGAGATGGTGCTGGTTACAGTGACGGGAGCGCGGTGGGGCTGCCGGGGGTGGTTCGCAGACACTTCTAGGGGCGGGGGCGGGTGGTTGCGGTTGTGTGGGAGGAGGAAGAAGGCGTGCGGGAATAACGCTGGGAACGCCACACGGCCCTCCCTCACGCCAGCCGCCATCTTCCCGGCTGCGCCTCCCGGCGTGCACCGCGCGCCGGCGCGGTGACGTCACCGCGGGGCTATAAAAGCGCGGCGTGGCCGGGCGCGCTTCCTTTCTGCGGGAGCGGCGCGGCGGGAGCGCCATGGCGCCGGTGAGAGCGGGAGGAAGGCGGCGTTTTAAATAAAATCGGGGAGCCGGGCGGGTGAGGAGCCGGCGGCCGCCCGGTGCGAGTGGGGCTTTCCCGAGAGGGTTTCGTGTGGGAGGCGGCAGGGCCGGGCCGGGCCGGCTGCAGGGAGCCACGCTGGCCGGGAGGTGGCGCTCCCGCTGCCGTGTGTACGGCTCGGTTGGTTAATGGTGAAAAATCCTTCGGCGTTGGTTAATGGTGAGGAATTCTTTGGTGTTAGTGTTGGGTTAATGGGGAGGGATTCTTTGGTATTAATGTTGGGTTAATGGGGAGGGATTCTTTGGTATTAATGTTGGGTTAATGGGGAGGGATTCTTTGCTGTTGGTTTAATGGTGAGGGATTCTTCGGTGTGTTTTCAGCAAAAGGACCGAAAATCCAAAAAGTCAACCTGGAAGTTTTGCCTCGACCTGACCCATCCTGTGGAAGATGGAATCTTTGATTCCGGCAATTTTGTAAGTCGTGGTTTTGTTCATAGTTGTGACGCATAGTATAATAAATGCTTTAGTGTGGTAACTGAGTTACAGTTGAAAAGCTACATTCTAAATGAGTTAAATCATCTGCTGTTCTTTAAACTATGGTTATTTAAAAAAATATCAGTTTTATAGCATGCTTCATACTTGTCTGTAAATAGAGCTGTTTTAAATTAATTTCTGCTTTAACACGGGGGTGTTTTCTTAATAATTACATGCTGTAAAATATTTTTGTGTTCTAAATGTTTGTCAGAACATAAGTAAATGGTGGTTTTTAATGTTGCTTCCTGACTAGGGTCCCTTCCCTAGTTCATACCTAGGGTGCCATTCCCTAGTGTTCTATTTCTTTAATGTTGAAACAGGAACAGTTCCTAAAGGAGAAGGTTAAGGTCAATGGGAAAACTGGAAACTTGGGCAACACTGTTCACATTGAACGTCTGAAGAACAAGATCACAGTGACATCTGAGAAGCAGTTTTCTAAAAGGTTGGCATGGGTGTCATTCTGTTGTGTTTGTGGGGTTTGAACTGTGGGATGTTGAACATAAAACCAGAGTAATTTAGCTTGGAAGAGATCCTTACAATCACCAAGTCCAGCCGTAAACCTGACACTGCTAAATCTGTCACTAATCCATGTCCTATAAACACACATTAATATTCAGCTCTTGCCTGCAAAATGAATTCCAATTAGTGCACTTGTGATACTTGGAGAGGTATTAGCTCTAACCTTCGTAGCACTTGTAAATATTAGTGAAACATTTAATTGAAACAGATTTATTATATCAGATATTTAAAAATCGCTTTTTAAAACTCAAGGCTTGATTGCTAATTAATGTTGACTCTGAGGATATTAATAGAGATACTTTATATAGGTCCTTAGCAGTGTATCAGTGGAAGATGGACCTTTAAAATAACACTGTATTAACATAGTGGGTGGCTGTTTGATTATTTAATTGGTCGTACTATAACGAATGTGAGCATAATGTGGGTTGTTGTTAACAAGCCATTCTAGCCTTAAGCTGTTCAGTTTGTTAGGACAAACAAGAGCTGAGTGCACTGATGGGAGGTACAGATCCTTCCCTGCATCCTCCCTTTGTTTGCTGGTACAGGTGCAGCAGAATCTGTTGTGTTAGATCAAGGTTTAGAACCAGTTACCAGTGTTTTCTGGTTACTGGCATTTTGCTATGTAGTCAAATGAATAATAAATTCCTATGTATCTGTAGTGAAAATGGGCTTTTATTGCCTGCTTATATTGCCTGGGTATCATTACTGTGTACTGCCCTGCTCAAGAAAGACATTGTCTTGGGTAGAGTGCAGACAGCATCAGGGGGTGTCCAGTGAGAAGGCTTCTAAGGTGCAATTCCTGGTTTTCAGGTACCTGAAATACCTGACCAAGAAGTACCTCAAGAAGAACAACCTGCGGGACTGGCTGCGCGTCGTCGCGTCCGACAAGGAGACGTACGAGCTGCGCTACTTCCAGATCAGCCAGGACGAGGAGGGCTCCGAGTCCGAGGGGTAACTGAGCCTGGCTTCATGCTCAGTGCAGAGTACAAAAGACTAGAACATCTATTTATATCTTTAACTTATTGGTGAATAAAGATTTTGTACCCTGTTGGACGGAGCATGGTTGGGGTTTCTGGTATTTTTCTTAAATTCTAATTAGAAAACAGCACGGGAATTGTTTGATTTGCAGTTTTCCTTCCACTGCCAGGAGTCAGCTGTTCAGTTGGCACCAGTGAAAGTTCCAGTAGGAAAAAAACTGAGCCCTTTGCCCAGTAGGACAGTTAAGTCAATTTTTAATCACATTGGTACAAATAGTTCTAGAACTTGTGACGGAAAGTACCAGCTCCTGTGAATTTATGTGAAGGTAATGGCAAAATATTTAATACAAGTTTATTTATAGTTTCTTAAAATAGGCTTGCAGATGGTAAATATTTTTTTTCCTGTGTGATATACCTCATTCTCCAATGGCTTGTGGTATTCCTGTGTGTAACCACAGGTAAGCTGGAGGACAACAAAGATCTTACAGGTTTATATTAGATTGATAAATAAGGAGGTGGAGACAAACCTGATTACCAGCAATCAGCTAAAACATCTTAACTTAAAGAAAGAACTGGGATATCCTTCAATATTGAGAGTGCCTGAATCCCATAAAATATCTGCAGATGTTTCTCTTTTTATGGTGTATTTTACAGTTCTTGCATTAGACTTCTGGGATTCTTTCTTTAAAACAGGTATTTTCTCTAGTACAAGTGGGAGTTCTTCACTGAAATAATTCTGTGACTATGAACTAGTTCTTCATAGAATATTAAGAGAGATTTGTGTTTTCATTATGAAAAAAGTGTGAGACTGCACTTGCAGTAACTTGCATTTAGATGCTTTACAGTGCCGTGTGGTGTCCTCTGTATGTGATTAATCAGAATATTTACTCAGGTTCCAGTGTGCTGGTGAACTCTGGAATAGATAGTGCCATATTTGTTCAATATCATAAACCAGGGATACATCTAGACTCTCATACTGAACTTTGTGCTTGAGCAAGTCTGGTAGTTGAGGCTGAAGTGTGCCTGCTAAATTGTTGAATCTCCTGATGGTTTTTGTTAAAAATTCTGTCAGCATTGTTTTTGCTGGCAAACCTCTCAGAATTTAGAGACATGACAAAGCACAAAACAATGCTTTACAGTCAAATGATTCTCACTTTTGTTACCTAAATGTAAATGAGAATTACAGAAGGGGAAATTTAATTTTGTCTACAGGCTTTTGAGTATCATTTGTCATTTTCCAATGTGTTTGAGCAGCTGGTCCTGCAGCAGTGGAGTAACAGTTACTTGGCCATGTCTGTCTCAATGGTGGTTTCATTTTACTCTTCAGAGGTAGCAAAAGGAAGGGAGCAGTGTGTGTAACTGGCTGCAAGAGTCTGTGTTGGACTTTGTATCTTCAGTGGAAATAAAACAGAGCACAGTTCCCGCCCCAGTCTGGGGCACTGTGTAGTGCTGCCTTGGAATTTCCCAATGGAGGAAAACCAAGCAGTGGTGAAGCAACAATTATAGGTGTTATCTTCTTTTTCTGAAAATCCCAAAGATCACTAATGCGGCTACAAAACATTTACAGTAATTAATACTGTGTTGAACAAGCCACGTTTTTCATGGTAAAGCTGCAAGTATTTCTAAAACTCGTCGGTTTCCTTTGCTGCAGGAAGTTAAGCAGAGGGCCTGACTTTACAGTTCCATTTCAAAACCCAGCCCCACCTGGTGTTTCAGAGCTTTGCTTTTATGTGACAACATATCCTTTACACCACACTGACACAACAAACCTGTTGTGATTAAATGGAACAAGCACCAACAAAAATCGGAGCTAATGGAATCACGCTGCCTTGTTATCCTTCCTTTCAAAGCAGGCTGGCAGCCGTGTGTGTGTGTGTGTGTGTACAGCCTAGCAGACATAGATTGTCACCAGTCAGAGGAAAACAAGGCCTGGGATTGCAAGAAAAAGCAACTTATTTCAGAGCTGGGTTTGGAGGAAAACCACCAAAGGGCTCCTGCATGTTTGTATTACTCCCTGAGTTCAACTGCAGTGGGAATGGAGGGCAGGAATTCCTTTTTCCAATGCTTGAAAATGTTAAACTTTGAAAAAGCAAAATTCTGTTAACTGTGGGTCTAGAGTACTTAATAAATGTACTAAAATTTTCCTTTAGATCCAGCCATGCATTTTTATGTCCTGGTGTTGCTGCCCAAGCTCCACTGGGCATACCCAGAGCTTTCCTTCCTGAGTGTGGGTGCTTTTACAGCTCTTCTGCAGGTAGGACTTTTATCAGGTCATGGTGCATGTATGTAATGGGCATAAAAATCACAAAAGGGGATTTTAAATGTAAATGGAGCTTTTTCAATATTATTGTTTAATGGGGAAAATAGCTGGAGTCTACAAATGAGACTCCAAGCAATATGCCAGAAAAAATATGATTTTTCCATAATATGTTTTTGCAGCTGAAGTGACCAGGTGTGATGCAGGTGGCAGGCAGGAAAGAAAGCATGTTATTGTTCAGATGTAAATTTATGCAAATTACCCAGATTCGAGTTGAAGCAAGGTTTTTTAAAAGCCAGAGGTCAGTATTTCTGTGATTTTAGGCAGGCAGTAACTCAGCCAAGTGCCTGCTTTGCCAGTTGTTTCTTCCCACCAGAAGCTGCTGTGAAGTCACCAGTTTTGTTCACGTTTGTTTTGAAAGTTAAAAGACCCCAAAGAGCTTGATCACGCACAGGATTGACTGTTGGAATTTTCCATGTTTAGTGCTGGACAAGAGCCCAGAAAAGCCCTGCTCGTGTGAGGGCTGGGCTCTCCTCAGAGCAGCAGGGATGTGCTCCTGTGTCAGCCATGGGATGAAGCTGTTGGGACCAATAATGCACCCACAGCACTGAGGCTGCACAGGTGCCAGCAGCTGCACAGGTGCCAGCAGCTGCTGCCGCGTTTGGTGGCCACAGAAACACCCCAGTCCCAGATGATGCTCAGGTTGTTTTAGGATTTCCAGAAGGTAAGCACAAAATCCAGCAGGAGTGAGTGCTCCAGGAGCACCACTTTGCCTCTACCCAGCTGCGAGTCCTAGTCCATCAAGTCACAGGTTTAATTTGGGAAGAGGAATAATCATTGCATATCGAGTCTTAAATTCTTTTTGCCAAGGATGGGATTAAATGTGTGAGATGGTAGTTCTTGTTGGGACTCAGATGTTTATTAGTTCTTACCTATATTACAGTCTCACAAACTGGGGTTCTACAGCACTTTAACAAACTAAAAATGGAGCTGTGTCTTCTCTCTCTCCAAGGCCTTTTAAGGATAAACTGTCCAATTAAGAAATGACACATAAATTATTTTTACTTTTAACCCAATAACCAACCACCCATGGCCTGCAATGCAGACCTTTTTATCAAATTACACAAAACCACCCAAACCCACGGAGAAGAAGGTGAAGAAGGACCAGCCTCTGCCCTAAAACCTCCATCTTGCTTTATATATATTACTACATTCTAAAACCTTAAACTCTAATTTTTCCACTATGTGATATCACACACTTCTATTCAAGCTATACACCCATAATCCCAGTTCTATCATTCCATTTTGGAAGCCTTCTCCAAAGCCTCAGGTCAATGCAGTGTTCTCCTGGGGGTCAGTGCCTGTCAGCACAGAAAATGTGAAATTCTCAGTAACCAGGGTTCCAACAATTACAAAGCATCAATTACACTGGTAGCACAGCAGATGGGCCAGGGCCAGCTCAGGGCTCAGGAGGGCAATGGCACCATAACTCTTAAAAGGTTTTAATACAGCAGAGATACATACATCTATTTTATAAATATATAAATAAAATATCAGATATGTTCTTCCCTTTTCAATAGTTTTCCCCTTCATTTCACAAAAAATGGTTTCACTGCTGTATTCCAAATAAAATCAGTTTATGAGAGACATCCCACACATGTGAAATTCTGATGTCTGTCAAATAAGAAGAAACAGATTTTAAGCACAAGTGGCTGTTGCCAGAGCAGCAGTAGCAGCACCACATAGGCTATTTATGTGTGAGCATACGGAGATATTATTTTTCTGCACCGCCAGTCTTTTATCACTTTTGCTGCAGCGAAACTTTCACTGTCTTCCATTTAAAAAAAGAGCAACAAACCTCACAAGATTTCACAAATTTTAAGCATCACTAATAAAGTTACCTCTAATGTATTTGTATGCTTTCTGTCTGCTTGTCCTCCTGGCCAATAACCCCATCAGAAAACAGTTTCATTAAATATCCAGGAATAGTATGATCAGAAATAAAGAGGTAAATAATAGCAGGAAATAGCTGAAAATGTGTTGTTTACAATATACTCAGCATGTGGCAGGTACTAAAGGTGGTGCAGACTCAACACTGTCACATAATATCAGCACAAAGTAATTAGAAACAGAGAGGCCCGTGGAAAAATAAATACTCAATAATTGCTTGTATGTACCCAGCAGCAGGAAATGAGGTTCAGTGGTGGAGGGATCTGATTACACCAAATATAGACAAAAAAAAAAGGAACAATTCTTGCTTCTTTTTACAGGCAAAAACAAAGCAAAGGCTTCTTGGACAGAACAGAAGGAATCAAGTTACCTCCTCATTTTGCATAATATAATATTTAGATATACTCTACATAGGTATCTATTTTATTTACCCATTATGTATTGTTGGGCTCTGGGGCTGCCTCAGGTGTCCTGGTGGGGCTTGGCAGGGATTCATGGCAGCACCATCCTATTACAGCAACTCAATCCACCCAGCCCATCCTGCTGCCTCTGATTGCTGTCCTGCAGACACAGGAATAACTGAATTCCTGTGGGATGTGCATTTTTGTCAGGGTGCTGGCATGAAACTCCTTTTGGGCTTGCCTTGGCACTGGGGCTGCTATTTGAGCTCTAACTCGTGCTGGCTGGGAGGAGTGACCTGGGGTAACTGGGACAGTGGCTGTAACATGCCCCAAATTTGATGCAGCTGGATCCCAGGAAGTCCTCATGGAGGAGATTAGATAGATAGATAGATAGATAGATAGATAGATAGATAGATAGATAGATAGATAGATAGATTAGATAGATTCCAAGGGTTTCTGGGCGGGTTTCTGTGACCACTCTGAGCCTGGAAACTGCCCTGAGCAGCATTTTGTACCTGGAATCCCTTTGGTCTGGGCATAAATAAACTCACAAAGCACTAAGGAGCCAAGAGCCAGGAAAGATTTTTCCATTGCTGTCCATCTATTTTGGATTTATATGAGAAAATAAGAGAGAAATTCTTTACTAGGTTATTAACAAATCTCTTTTTTTTAAATTTCTATAGCTTAATGTATCAAGGCAGTTCAAACACCCCATCCCAGCAAGCATTAAAACATGATTTAAGCCTCACATTTGTTACATGGTTTTTGCTGTCAGGTTGGGGGTTTAGCAGGGATTTTAAATAGGAACATGGGACAACAGGATTTTTTTTTTTTTCAGTGGGCACTGTGGCTCAATCACCACGCTGATGTTCCCTGCACACAATTAGGATGCTCTGAGCCTGACCTCCAGGTGCCAAAGCCCAGACCAGCATCAGCATCTTCTTAATCACTGGCACAGGGGACAGGGAAAGGACAGAAGGCACTGAAAAATAAACACAGCAAAGTGCACAAACAGCAGAATTGAAAGCAAATAGCTAAAACTCATCAGTTTGATACAGAAGAGTAAAATGCTTCTGGGATCTCTGCTGCCAATGAGTCAGGCTGGGGAGAGCCCAGTTATCCCTCACTTCTTGTCCAGGACAGATAAGGGAGTGTTCAGCCATCCCTGTTCCCAACCTGATAACATTTTCCAGCAAAACTGCATTCATCAGTCTTCCTCCTTCCAGCTCATTTAGAAATTATTTACACTGTTGGCAGATAAGGGTCCTGAGATAAGGGGTGGATTTGCTGACACAAGAGGCTGGGAGCCATAAAGCCTCTGTGCTTCTGCCCCAGCAGCTGTTCCAGGCTTCCTCCTCCTGCCCCAGCCTGCCATGCTGAGACCCCCGGGGGAAAAGACCCCCCCACAGCCCCAGCTGCAATGGGGCACGGTGTGGGGCTGGCAGGAGCAACTTGCAGAGCCTGAGGATGGATGGGCAGCAAGGAGCAGCTACGCTGGGGTGAGGAACCTGAAACCCAAAGCAGGACAAACTGTCTCTCTATAAATATGTATAATTCCCAGGGAAAATGCCTCTCAGGGGACAGAGATCACAGCAGCAGGTGCTGACAGTGCTGCCCCCCATCTCAGCCTGCACTGAGTACATTAGGATATCTCTATAATTACACTCTGCAGCCATAGAAGTATTTGGTGAGTATCTCAGTGAATATTCGGTGTCAATCCTGAGCACCAGGGACTGGGATGAGCTGGATAGTTAGGTTAGCAGGGAGAGGAAATCTGCTTATTCTCAGTGACTTCTGACCTTCAAATCCACCCTGGAAAGCTCAGGAGGGCTCCTTTTCCTCTCACCCCACACACAGTAAAGAGACACGAAGCAACCAGTGTTTTTGCAGGTGCAGAATTATCTTTTGGGAGAACAAAGTGCAGAGATTGTGATATAAAGCTGCAACTTTCCCGCTCACCTTTAGCAGGGACCCTGTTTCTAACATCAGCCCAGTAACAAAAAAAAAAAAAAAAAAAAAAGCAAAAAAAAAAAAAGCAAAGCAACCAAACAAAAAAAAATCAAAGTCCATGAAATCAGAAACCAGGCAGAACCCTGGGCTTTTGTTCCAGAATCTTTTGGGGATCTTGTCTGTCAGTGCCAGTGGCCGGGGTGTCCCCCTGCCCAGCTCTGATGCTCTTTGCCAGGGTGGGATTGCTGGAGCCTGTGCAGAAAGGGAATTGTGCTACTGTACACAAAACCTCAGGGAGGTTTTTGCTTGCAGGTTAAGAAGCTTCTGCTGTTGCTTGCCTGATTCTTCTGGGTGTTTTGTATTTCACACGGCCAAGTAAAAAGTGTTATGATTATAAGAGTATTTATGTGTGCTGTCCTGAGCTTTGCTAAGCCCCAGCAGCAGCTGGGATGCCCAATTCCCTCTAAAACAAATGGCACTCCTGTGTCAGACCTTTCAAGATGGTTTTACAAATCGACCTTAGAGATATGAGATCAAAAATGAGTCTTTCAGGGTGGCTGCATCCAGCACTGTGACTCAAAGGTACGAGGGAAGATATGAGTCAGAATCAGGGCTGACATCAGGCCAGGATTGGACTGACAGAGTCAGCACAGGGTGCAATCAAAATCCTTCCCAGCTTGCCCATTTTTGACAGTCTTGTTTGCAGGGAAATGCCTTGCTGAAACCCAAGGGCTGCTGCAACATCATATCAGCCTTGGTCTGGGCTGCAAATGGAGCAAGGTGGTGGTGAACTGGTCACAAACACCCTGTGAGCTCTTGCTGAAGTGCTGGAGGGAATAATACCCAGACAGTGCACTTGGAGAGCTGCACGAGCAATCCACATGAGGCAGCAGGGACTGTCCACTCATTATTGACCCAACACCTGGGACAGCTCTGTGGTTTATTCTTCTAATTTGAAATTCGCTGCACGAGTGTTTATCTGGACTTGGAAGCAGAGGTTCAACAATGCTGCACTGATTTTTCATAAAGCTTCCCCAGGGTGTGACAGGGTATCAGATCCATTGCTCATGTCAGGGGGTGATAACAGGAGAGCTCGCTTCCAAAATGGAAATACAGCAGCAAACTCCACCTCAGCTGCACAGGGGAAAGATGGAGGCAGAAGATCATATTTGCCTCAAATAGGTGTAGCTGTTCTGCCCAGGACCCCCCACTGCAGGCAGGACATGAGCCAGGACATGGCTCAGCTCCAGCCTGGGTGGGCAGCAGCAGCCAGGGGCTGAAGGTCCAGGCTGAGTCAGGATTATTTTGTGTTCTGTCACACAGTCTGGAAATTTGAGTTGAGTAATTAAAAGTTCTAAGGTGAGTTCAGGATTATGGAAAAGCTTGCCCAGCTGGTGCACAACATTCCAGCTGATGCACAATTCGGCTGCACTCATTATCCACAACCAATTTTACAAATTTTACATTTCCTTGGGTATTTTTCTCAATGAACTTCAAGAATCAACATGCTGGCATGCTCATGCACATCCACATCCACTTTCAGATTCCTCCTTTGGTTTTACTTCTAAGGCAGTGCATTAATGTCACTATTTAGGTACTATTTACAATATCCTGGAGACCAAAAATTGAAGCTAAAATGCTCAAAGACTACTATCAATGGAACCACGCTGTGATGCACTGCAGATGCAAAACAACAACCAAACAGGCAAGAGAGGAGCAGAGCTGGGGTGCAAGTCATGGGATGTGGGTCTATTGGCTGTGACAGCCCTGGCTAACACAGGCAGAACCACAACTACCTCATGCCAAGCCTCTAAAAACATGGAATCATCTGGAAGAGATGAGGTATAGGAAAGCTAGATCCCAAAGGACATTGGAAACTTGTGGTCTAGATCTGAGAAAAATGCTCACTGAGAACAGGCTGATGGGATGCTCCAAATCACTTGCTGAAGTAGCTGCCGAAAATTATTACACTTACGTGAAAATACACACTAGTACAGCCCAGGAGCAAACAGTGGATTTTCAGGAACAAGAGTTGGGGGTAATTATTGCCAGATTAGTTCTTGGTTGATTAGCCAAAATAAAACCATTTAGAAACCCATTGATTTGGGTAAAATGTTTGCTAGGTCTGGAAGATCTTCTCCAGTATGTTTCCATTGGCAGTTTCTCTCACTGACTGGCAATGAATATTCTTCCTAAAATTTTAAAGACCCAGCAGACATGGGATTGAAGGTGACTCCTGGGAGCAAAGAGAAGGAAAGGAAAGAATTGTGACCCAGAGAGGCTGCTCTGACTCCAGCTACATCCTGGCCATCTGCTAGACTCACATACCCAGCCAGGATAATGCATGGGGATTTTGTTGTGCTGTCTGGCAGACTAAATGCCTTGAAAAAGCCACAATCAGGTCACACCAGTTCTGTTTGCCACCTCTCTAGCACAGACCTGCTGACATTCTGTGCCAGCTGCTGTCCAAAGGGGAGCACAGATGCCAGAAGTTGCTTCATCCCCCACTGGGGCAGTTTTTGCATCCCTGCTGTTTGTCCACAGCCCCAGGACCAAGAGAGTGTCACATGGCAGTGACAAGAAGCAGCCCTGGCTGGCAGGCAGTAGCCTTGAGGGCAGCACAAATCCTTGTCTCTCCCCACCTCAAAGTGGTGCAGAGGCTTCCTCACACAGGTCCATGGTCATGCAGGGGAGCTGTGTCCAGCAAACACCATCATGTCCAGCTGGGATACTTCTGGCTCCCCAAAGTCAGGCAAGATCCACCAAGAAAGCCCCTTGACTTTGTTCTGGGAAATAATTGAACACCAGCTTTTGTTCACAGTAGGAATATCAGAAGATCATCATTTCATGAAAGAGATGAAAGAAATTCTTCCCTATGAGGGTGGTGAGGCCCTGGCACAGGGTGCCCAGAGAAGCTGTGGCTGCCCCATCCCTGGGAGTGTCCAAGGCTGGGTTGGATGGGGCTGGGAGCAGCCTGGGATGGTGGAAGGTGTCCCTGCCCATGGCAGGGGGTGGAACTAAATTATCTTCAAGGTCTCTTCCAACCCAAACCCCTCTAGGATTCTATGATTTTACTCTTGTGCCTCTCTCCTTTGATCCTGAATCAGAAGAATCAGGACAAATGAAAGTTGATCACCAAACAGAGGAAATTTCCTAATGACTCCCTTCAAGATCTCTGCCAGCACAATTTAGATGGATGCATCAACATGTACAAGCTAAAATGCACTGTGAATTAAGAAGCATTACCCTGATGAGGGAATATTTGTTGTAATTTGTTTTGCAGGCACTTAGGAAAAACAGAATAAGAAGAAACAGGGAGAACACCCAACAAAGTAATATAAAAATGGAGCCCCTGGCAGCCTCTGAAGTGCACACTTTTAATGCAATTAGAGCATGGACTGGATGAGGGACCCCACACACAAAGTAGCCAAACTCTAGGTCTGAGCACAGTCTGTTCTACAAGTGACTGGAAAATACTTTACAGCTGTGAGGAAAATGGATTTTTCTTTTCTTCTAAACCTACTGTGAAATATGAATTGGGAATTCATTAGCTATGAGCTGCTGCAAAGTAACATTATTCTTAAAATAGTCTCCTGGTTCCAGAGGACCTTGGTTAACTGCAGACAGAGAACAGGGGTCTTTCATTTCACAAAATGTCCTGGGAAGGATCATTAGAAATTACTTACAGATTCTTTCAGAGGCTTTTTAATTTCCATTTGCAGACTCTAAGTGATGACAAAGCAGAAAGGCCTTAAGCTGGAAGAGAGTGGATTTAGATTAGCTTCTTCCCAATGAGGGTGGTGAGACTGGCACAGGTTGCCCAGAGAAGCTGTGGCTGCCCTGGAAGTGTCCAAGGCTGGGTTGGATGAGGCTTGGAGCAACCTGGGATAGTGGAAAGTGTCCCTGCAGGGGGTTGGAACTGGATGAGCTTTGAAGTCTCTTCAAACACAAACCATTCTCTGCTTCTGTGTGAACAGTGAAATCTGCAGCTGTTGAGTGGTGAAGGAGAGGCTGCCACAGGCTCTGCTGCTCACAAAGACAGGAGTGGGGAGCAGAAGGAAGAGCACTGGGCAAAGCAGGCTGTGGCTGTGGTTTATCCATGTCCCAGCACCCCCCGTGGGATGCTCAACAGTTTTGGATGCACTGAGCAGCATCGGTCCTTGGCTTCCTGCAGCTCCACCCAAGCTCCATGCAAGGACAGGCACAGCTGGGACACTGTCAGAGCTGTGGGGCCTTTGCCCCAGATGTGTGCGCCCAGCTGGGCTGGGCTCCATCACTGCAACATCTGAGCAAGGGTTTGGAGGTAGCAGGACCACCAGAACCCACCAGTGATGGACACAGGCAGCAGGGGTGGGATGGATGTCCTGAAACTCTAAAGCCTTCTTGGTAGCAGAAGAGCTTGATTTCCATGGCCTCAGCAACATTTGATATCCTACCAAGAGACCACTCATCATGCTGAAGGCTGCATTTCAACAAATGAAGAAGAGTCCTGTTCCCTCAAGGTCTATACATCTCTCTGCTCTGCCCAAAGCTGGGGCATGATCTGCCTTCGTGGTCAGGTCCCACAAAGGCAGATCAGCTACATTCATTATCCATAACCAGTTTTACAAATTTTACATTTGCCTGAGTATTTTTGTCAATGAGCTTCAAGAGTCTCTGCTTTGCTATGCTTCATGATTCTATGCTTTGATTCCAAAATGCCCAGGAGGACCAGGCCCAGGGCTTTGGCTCAGGCCCCTCCCAGTCCCCGTGTCAGAGAGCAGTGGGGCTGTTATCAGAGAGCCCAGTGGATGTGGTGGGCAGCCTTCCAGCACCATCATGCAGCTCTAGTTAAACAGCCAGGCCACGAAAGTGCATCCTGCAGGAGTAACTCCACACCACCAGGGTGGGAGCAGCTTTTGAAGCCAGCACTTAATCACCTCAGCCCGTCACCTGCACGATTAAACCTTTCTTCCCCCACAAAACAGGAGATGCCAACACAAACAGCTCCCTGCTAATCATTGAACAAACCCACTACAAAGGTGACCCCAAGCCCTTGGGGAGCAGGGGACAGGGATGCTCTGGGGGATCTCAGAGGGGAGGGAAGTCTGTGCTCTGTGGGAATGGCTGTGCTGTGCTCTGCAAATGAAGGGAAACAGTGGCTTGTCCACACTGGCACAGGCAAAGGTCCTCTGGTGCATCCCCCTGCCTGGGCTGCCCCCCTCCCACCACTCCTCTAACAGGTTTGGAACCATTTGCCAGCGTTACTCCACGTTTGGTGTGGCAGATTTGTGGTGATGCTCTCAGAGTGCTGCATTTGCTCAGGTTTCAAGAAAGTGAGGGAGGAGGCAGGGAAATGGAGAGAGGCAAGAGCACCTCCTGCTTGAGGTCCCTGATGGCACTGGGGACACAATGGGAGCACTGGGGACCCATGGGGACCTGGACAGAGGACTGTGAATTAAGAAGCATTACCCTGATGAGGGAATATTTGTTGTAATTTGTTTTGCAGGCACTTAGGAAAAACAGAATAAGAAGAAACAGGGAGAACACCCAACAAAGTAATATAAAAATGGAGGCCCTGGCAGCTTCTGAAATGCCCACCTTTAATGCAATTAGAGCATGGACTGGATGAGGGACCCCACACCCCAGCTTGTCTGCTCATGGAACAATCCATTTTCAAGGGTTTTGAATGAAAACTCGGAAGAGTAACATGATGGTTTTACAAGTACCTAAAAGAGGAGCTGAAATCTCCATTCTCCTGGCTGCAGGCACGTTGATTTTCCTTGAGGTTTAGAGGCAGAACGTCTTTGATGTCCAGAACCTCTCGACAAGCAAGAAGCCACAGGCTGAGAATTAGGAAAAAGAATTGTGTGAGGTCTTCTTCAAAGCCAGAAATATCCTCAAGGCTATAAAGACAAGATCTTCTTGAACAAAAGAGTCATTTCCATCTCCACTGTCTCTCTTACCTGACCTTTTCATTTGTCTGGAGAGCTGATAAAATTTACATGGCAAGATATGCCTGGAGAAAAATCCTTGCTTACAGTTTTTTGGTAGAAAAAAATATGCTTCTCCCCCCAAAAAATCGAATCCAACCAATTAAAAAGAGGTCTCAAAAGAATACAAAAGCAGTATGAATTTTGGTTGCCCAGTTTTTCCATTCCATTCCACAAGGAAAATACCTAAGTAAGATATCAACTCCTATCAGTATGGATGTTTATTTCTGCTGGTATGGTACCTTCATGTCAGTCATTTGAAAGTGGTGAATAAAGCCCTGCCTGGAGAGCTTACAGTGAAAAAAGTGAGAGCCTGAAGAAAGAACTGACAGCAGATAACAATAAAAACAACAATCACTTTTTTTTCCCCCACTCTGGAACTGACATTTTCCTGTGGAAATGTGAAATGAAAAATGTCTTGTTCAGTGGGAAAGCAACTCAAGACAGGCAGTCCCTGCCAAGGATCCATCCCACCCTGAAGCAGAGCAGGTAGAGGTACTCAGCCACCCAGCCCAGCTTTGCTGCCTCCCCATCCCTTTTCTTTTTTCTCCCTATTTTTTTTTTCCTATTTCCACCATTTCTCCCAGGAGAAGTACCATTTTACAGCAGCATGCTGATAGCTATTAAAGTCCCACCAGGCACCTCCTTGCCAGCAACCATCACAGATCATCCAGCACCAGGACCATCCCACTCCCCCTGCAGAGCCCTGGGATGCCTCTGAGCTCTCTGGAGCCCCAGCACCAACCCCCTCATGTGCTCACAGCTTTCCTGCAAGGCTTTTCTCCAGATTCTCCCTGGGTTCAGTTTTCCCAGTGGTTTCACTTGGATGTAAAATGCTTTGTTTCCCACCCTCTCCCACTGCCAGGCTCCAGGGACCACCACAGCACCGAGCTCTGCTCCCCCCTGGGCACTCTGCATCCCTGCTCGTGAACAACTTGAGATTAACCATGGTGTCACAGTGAGCTCATGGGCACTCTGTGCCCCCTTCCCCGGGACCCTGTGACTCTGATCAGATAACCTTGGACCCCTCCTTCCTGCCCCAACAGGGCTCGCAGAGAGCCAGGGAAGCCCACCCTGTCCAAAGTCTGTATAGACCCCTGACATTTCCTGTTCATCCTCTTTTGCCCCACTCTCCACTTGGACATCACAGAACAAAGAGAGCTGAACCAACATATATTGGGGTAAGAGCCTCTTTTGGAAATCTTTGCCATCTCCTGATATTCCTCCCCTCAAAGCCTCGGATCTCTGGGCTAGTCTGATAATTTAGGGGCTGAAAGGGGGGGAATATCAGTTGGCCCCCAATGTGTGCTGCCATCAGCCCACGAAGGAGCTGGAGGCTCTATTTCAGAGGATCTGGATTGCTTTTTTGGACAGTCAACTGCCCCATTACTCTAGCTGCCTCTAAAGGCTTTGAGTGACAGGGAAAGGTTGGGGACCTGCCTGAGCACCCTCAGGTGAGCTGGTTGGAGACAGATGCTGCAGCTCCCATCACACCCAGCCAGAGGAAGGTCCCAGCAGCAGCTCTGAGTCCCCAGATGCCAGCACAGAGGTGACTCCTGCTCGCTGCCCCAGCCAGGAGGGATGATGGATTTTACACTGTCACAGCCAGATCAGCTGTCACAGACAGCAGCTCTGGGCAAGGCTTCTCTGCCAGCTCCTTGGGAGCTTTGAAAGATCCGTAGCAATTATTTTTCCTGAAGAAAACAGATTAATTAATCCTTCTGCTAGGGTTGCGGTTAGTTTTTTCCCTAATGATTTAAAATAGCTTTTTTCTAAAGATTTCAGAAGGCAAACAAGGCTGCCTAGCACCGTTTTTCAAAATCATTCCCTGTCGTGCAGTTCAAACACGCCATCAGATTTGCAGCAGAAAACAGATCAGATTTCTGAAGTGCTCAGTGGGTGCTGCTGCCTGCTACAAAACTGGGGAAGTTGTCTTGTGCCTCAGAAGAGAGCAGCAGATTTGGCACAGATCTCACACGCTGGAGATGGATGCCAAATACGTGATCTCCCTGAGTTTTAGCTCTTTTCTGAAGTGATTCATTTGTAGCCTTCAAATATGAAATAGAGATAATCCAGGAGAGACAACAGGGGAATCCAGCAATGGATGCGGTTCCTGTGCACGGTCTTGCTCCTCATGCTAGCATAAGCCCCAAGAAAAGATGTTAAAACCCTAACTTTTGCAACTTGGACACCTCATGACACAGCTAAGAAGGTTTGCTGAAGGGGTTTGATGAGGCACCCAAGGAAAAAATCTTATTTTTTCAGGTGGAATTGCCTTCTGTGAAAAGTACTGGAGAAGTAGCCCTCAGAAAATTCACTCCAATTTCATACAATTTGCTGTAAATTAGTTTCATCAGTGGCAATTAAGCAGAAATGCCACCTGAAGGACCTCTAACCTTTGAATGTCAGACTTGGACATCAGCAATGCAGATGGCTCTTCCCTGCAACTGCTCTTAGATAATCACAGAACCATCAAATGTTTTGGGTTGGAAGGGACCTTAAAGACCATCTTATTCCAACCCCCTGCCATTGGCAAGGACAATTTCCACCAGACCAGTTGCTCAATTAAACAGTCAAACCTTCTTTTCTGTAGCTATACATAAATAACCCCCACTTAAAAATCAGTTTATTTATCAAGCTCCTCTGTATTACTTTACAAACACATTTGGCAAGGGAGGTGGTGATCGTGTTAAAATCAGTGGAGGTTTGTTCAGAAGCATTTCACCTGCTGAGCAAAGATTAACTGGGACAGGTGATCAGGATCCCAACTGGGTCTTTGTTTATGGATTTAATAATTTTTTGACCTGAAATAAGAAAGCACAACTTTTTGAGAATAGAGAATTTTGGCTTACTTAGCTGAGAAAAAAAGAGGCAGGTTGAGAGAGGATACAACTGCTGTTTATAAGTAAATAAGGAATATCAGCAGGAAAACAAAATAATTAGGCTAACAACCCTTAGTTAGAACTAGTGGGAATGAGCTGGCCATAAATTATTCAGGATGGAAATGAGAAGTTTCACCCCATTAAAGAAATCTTCATAACAACATCAATTCTTGCCTCCAGTTAGTCTAAAATATGGAGATGGAAGAGGGGGGGCAGAGGGGAGAACTTACCAGAATTTCATTCTGAAAGGGAAGAACAGCAGCAGCAGAAGGGAAAAAGTCCCTTTACACAGGGCAGCAAATACAAAAGCACAATCCAACACAAATATACACACTACAGATTAACTAACAGTCTTGGGGAAGAAATGGCCAATATCCCTGGCTCCTCCTAGTTCATGATTTCTTTATTATTGCCATTAAGAACCTTTTTGGCATTTTATAGGATGGTCTGAATGCAAATTGCAGGAAGGTCAGTGGCAAAACACATTTGTTAAATAAACGAGTATTTTCTTAAACTTTCTTGTGAAAAGAAATGTCTCTGTGGATCTTTAATGAGGCAGCACTGTGGTCCTTGTCTGAACCCAGGGTCAGGGCATGAGAAAGACTGGGCTGGCTAATTGCAGTCTGAGTCTTCTTTAACTCCCCAAAATAGAAGAAAACTCTTGGGGAGTGAAGAGTTCATTAATATTTTTTGCTCTCACCATCTTGAAAACAAGAAGTGATGGTGTCCTGTGATCTTCTGACCAGAGAAAATTCATAGAAAGCTAAAAATAAGCATAATTGTCAGGTAGAGGGTAGTTTTGAGCAACACCCCTTCTGCCATAGTGCCATGGGTGTGACATTGTCCCCTCCCAGGACAGAGGGGACATCCCCTGCACTCCCAGGGGCCTGAATCCTGCCAGGGGCACGGACAGACTCATCTCTCTCTGATCTCCAGCATCTGAGGGACAAGCACCACCAACCCCCAATGCATTCCCAAGCTGGCTGGTTGCAATTCCTTGAACTTGCAGTTTGTCTTTAACTGAAACACTCATTAAAGCTGTTTATAGCCATTAACTCTCCCAAAGCCCTCACTGGGCTGTAACACCCAGCAAAAAGCAAAGCAGGCAGAGATTAACTGATCACCAGGAGAATCCCTGACCTCACCCAGGTCACTGCTGGTTTATAGCAAAAAATAAGAGGAAAATCACTCCAGGCTAGGCCTGAAGTGTGTGCTGTGTCAAAGTGCTGAGTGCCACCAGCTCTGCTGTGCCACCAGCTCATGGGCACTCAGCATCACTGCCTCCCAGGGGGACACTGCAAAAGGCAGAGGTGCAACGTGAGACAGGAAAATCCATCTCCAAACTTTTGGAGCTCTCTCTGCCTCTTTCTGAGGTGGTTTGTTCCTAGTAAGTCCTAACAAGCAGCTCCTGGTTTGGTGTCCTAGCAAGTAATTGTGACCCCTTGGGTGTCCCCAAGGACCTGGGGTCTCCCTGGGCACTCCCTCCTTACCACCACCATGAACTCCCCTCTAAAGCCAGGTGCCACCAGATGAGCCCACCAGCTTCTCCACACAGAAAACACAGCAGGACCACATTTCTCTACAGCCACCCCCCACCCCAAATTTAGAGTGCCAGGGTTACAGGGCATGTCCCATTCCCACCTGCCACTGATGCTTGACCGTGGAACTTTCACTGATGAGAAATCCCTCCTCACACACCTGGATCATCCTTTAATGAGCTGCCATGGATCATCCCCAGTCTGGGGTTGTCCAGGTCTGGCTAATCCCAAGCTTGGCAGAGCCACCTTCACCCACTCGATGTCAGAGCTGGCCCAGGCTTGCTTAGCTCAACACATCCCTTATCAAGAAGGACACTCCTCACTGTGCTTTCTGTTCCTCTTGCCTCAACAAGAAACATCTCTGTGCAAGGCAGGGGCTGTGCTGGGAGAGGCAATCCCAGCCTGCAGATAACACAGATACAGCTGCCTGTGCTCCCTGGGAAAGCTGCTGAGGGCAGGGAGGGTCCCACAGGGGAGCTGCTCTGTGGGGCCATCCAAAATGATGCTGCTGATGGTTGGATACGAGGTGGTGTGGGCCAGGCTGGCTTTCCCAGAGTGCTGGAGCAGCAGGGAGCCAGAGTTTTGTGCTGCTCCAGGCAGGGTTTATCTCAGGAAAAGGCACCAAGGATGCAGCCACGCAGGGATGGCAGGAGGAGAACAGCCAAGCACGGTGAGATCACAGCTCTGAGTCATTAGCTGCAGCTCAGAGCTCTGCCCGGGGTAAGAGACAAGGGGTTGTAAATAGATACCATGAATAAATGCCAGGAGAAAAAGGAGCTTCCATTTTACTGAGGAGACTATTGCTGATTAACTATTTCGCAGCTTGGTCTATGCTGAGGGCCAGATCTGAACAACAAAATCTTTAAATAGTTTCTATGCCAAGCATGGGCAGCCAGGGAAGCTTGAACTGCTCAGCAGAGATCTCACCCCCCTGCAAGGCTTTAGTGCCCTGATACTGCCCAGCATCTCTCCGGACTGGGGTTGAATTGTTTTCTACACCAGAGAAAGTAAAGGCACACATTATACATTGACAGGAGCTAATTAGTTCTACATATACACCCTCCTTCAGAAGATATCCAAAATTATTAGTGATTTTTTATAGCTAAATGGTTTTGACAGGCTTTTCAAAATGATGGAAATCTGTTTAACTGAGGAGTAAACACATTCATGCAGATCCAAGGATAGAAGGCTGATGATGCATCCTAAAGATGAGCTCCTCTGCAAACTCAGACCCTGAAAGTTCCAGAACCCATCAAACAGCAATAAAGGAGTAAATAATAAAAGTAATAATCCATAGAGCAAAGTGCTGCATTGCCTCTCTATAACAGCCCTGGTGCCCAGTTTTCTGTGCCATGGTAGCTGAGCATGATTTCTGCTAAACACACACATCTCTCCCTCCTTAGGTACCACACACCGTGACGTTCTCTCCAAATCATTTTCCCTGAGCATTGCTTAGCAACTCATTTCTGGTTATCTAACTCCAAGTAGTTCATCCTAATGACCATGCTGGGTTTTGCTTTTTTTTTTTTTTTTTGCAGCTCTTCTCATGTTTCTTCTAGTAAGGAAGTGCAAGTGGCAGCAATTTGAGAGTTCTGGGCAGGGAAGGCCATGGTGCCTGCTCTCCTTCCTGGGAGTGATGCTCCTACAGGATGCTCCTGGCAGCCAGCACAGCTCCAAAATGCACAAAAGGCACCTTTAAAGCTCTTCTTCTGCATCTCTCCATCTTGAAATATACAATCCTTTTAATCTTTTATAAAAATTGTTTGAGCACTAAATGCTAAAACATGCCTTGCTGGTGGAATCAAAGGTTGCAAAATGAGATTTTTCTGGATGACATCCCCCCACAGCCCAAGGTGCTGGAAGAACTGCCCTGTAGTGCAGGCAGCAGGTCTTCCCCCTCCCACCTCTGAGGAAGGTTTGCTTCATAGGCTTCTACATTTTTCCCTTCTATACCAGGCATTAATTAATGTGCACAGCAAATTATGCTGGAGAATTGTGTGAGAAGAGACTGTCATCCCAAATAGAAGGAAAAGTAGGAGATGTCTGTAATTACATACATTTATTCCATCAAAGTGTGCTTCTGGTCAGATCATTAACTGCAAAGCACCACTCAGAGTGCAATCTGATATTTGGAGGAGTCAAATGTCTCGTGCCTTCTCGTGCCAGAGGAATATTTCAGCTCCTGCATCAATCTCTCTTTCACCTTTCTCGTCACCACTGCGGTGACAAGTCCCTTTTCCTGGCTTGTAGCATCTTGCCAGCTTCCTCAGGCAGAAAATCTCCCTTTCTGAGTCACTGTAGAATTTCTCAGGCAGCAGAGCAGCCAAAGCCTCCCCCCACTCTGTGACTCGCTGTAGAATTTGACAAAATCTTTACCCCAGCCTGAGGACAGAGCTGCAGCCCCATAAACAGCCTGAACATTGGGAGATGTCTGCTAAACCCTGAGCTTTGCAAGCTGCAGGTGAATTTATCTACATGCTGCTGGTCAGAGGCAGCTGCAGAGACCAAGGCAGGTCACGGGGGCTGTGACCGCCCTTTGGTGGTGGACATCTCACTCAGTGGCCTGCAGGTGTGGAGGACACAACTGTAGCTCAAATGTTGAATTTCAGGATGGATCTAAGGTCCTCTGAAGCAGAACATCTCCATCCTGAAGCTCAAAGTTTACACACAAAGCCACTGCTAAAATTCTATTTCACTGGGACTGATAGATAAAACAAACCCTACTTATTTTAGAATGTCCCTTCCTAAAACCCCCAGGGATGTGGTGGATAAAGGCTGACTTTCCTGGGCAGGAATATTGTGGCATCAAGCAAAAAAGGGCTATGCCAGACCTTCCATCCTGCCCAGTCTGAGTGACCTGCTCCAACCTGGGCAGCCTCAGCATCCCAGGGGAGCCTGTGCTGTGCAATAATGGTGCTTGGAGAATAAACCCAGTGGCACATGGCTGATAAAACAACGTTGGGAGATTCCACACAGCCCAGCACCACATGACTGGAGTGGTGAAAGCTGGAGATTTCCTTCCTGTGCATGATCAGGCTCCACTGTGGCATTAAAATCAGGGCAGAACATGGAAAGGAGGGTGAGGGGACCTGGCAGGTCACACTCCAGCATCAGCAGCTGCTGCTCCTGCCCTGCCCAGCCTTGACCTGCACCATTGTTTAGAGGGAATGATTCCTAGGCAGGATCTGGGGTCCAATGGCTGTGCAATCTGAGGCAAAGACTTGGTTTTCATGTTTTCAATACACCAGCTTCTTGTATAAATCAGAGATATTTTGAAGATGAAGGTAGGAGAAGGACCCTTGAGGAATATAAGGAGTCTGGTACCCACTTCCCACTGGTACTTAAGTATAGCTGATATCTGCAGAGAACAGAAGAGAGGAAAACAGCTAAAATTTATCTAAAATTATCCCTTTCTCCTTTAAATAGCATATTTCCTTGGTTTGGTGGGTTTTTTTGTTTTAGTTGGGTTTTTTTGTGCAGATACCTTGCAGCAGTGCCCCCATCACCTGGCTGGCAGCAAACAGGGTCACAGCCAGGACCACAAACACCAACCCCTAGAGAAGGGGGCCAAAATACAGGTGAAAACCTGCAGCCATTTGGTGAGTGGCTGCAGTTTGTGGTTATTTCAGCTAATAAAATTGTAATCCTCTCAATGACTGATCCAAAAATAGGTTAAGATTTTGGTGAGAGACAAAAAAAGGTTTCAGGCTGCTGCTGGGGTCGTTCCCTGCCCTGCAGCTCCACTCTGCTTTCCAAAATAAGGAGCTCTGCTGTCAGTGCAGGGCTGCAGAAGCTGGGCTGGAAGGGAATGAGGGCAGGACACAAATGTGCGTGGAGGGTGTGGGTCCCCTGCCACCAGGGGCATCCCGGGACAAGGCATCTTTTAGTACAGAACTATTCCTGCAGTCACTCAGATCCGCAGCTTAGTGGAATAAAGTCTCTCCCAGGCTGAGCACTGGCAGATGTGCAGCAGCTAAATGGGTTCTGCAGCCTGAAGCAGCCACCCAAACAGCCACAGGGAAAATAAATTTGCCTCCAGCATGGGGGGAATGTGGGGGCAGCAGCAGAGCCCAGCCTGGGAGGCTGGAGTGGGTGTGGGAGCAGCAGTGATCCCACTTCCCTTCATCCCAACCTTTTGGGTAGGGTTCCCTGCCCCTTTCCAGGCAAGGGTGTTTCTCTTTTTCATCCTCATCTCCTCGCTGGCAGAAAAAATATGTAGTGAAAATGCCTTACCCTGATGAATTTATTTTACATTTCTGCAAATTAAGTAAATTCCAGCAGGATGAAGAACATGAAACAAACCTTGAGCACAGAAGGTATTTCAGGATCACAGCATTTCCTGTGTGTGAAGACCCCAAACACTGACCCTGCACCCCCACATGCCCCTGGTTTAGGCAGTGAAACACCCAGGCCTGTGTCTCACCCTTCTCGTTGCCTCAGGCTTGAGAGGGCTCAGCCAGTTTAAGGCCAGGAAAGGATTTAATGCAAGCAAAGAGTATCTCAGAGAGACTCAAAATAACAGCAACAACATTATCCAAAAATGTTATATTCATTAATTGATTAAATCATACAACAGTGTAATAATTCATTTTAACTGTAAGCTATAGGACAGTGCCTAGATTGCCAAGCCAACACATCTTTTCCAGTCTCAAAAGAACCCTTTCTACAGTAGGTATTGGCATCAGCACAGAACTTAAGACTGATAATGCAGCTGTTAAAGGCTCCCCATGGACAGCCCATTCCTGAGAGTGCTCAAGGCCAGGCTGGATGGGGCTCTGAGCAACCTGGTCTAGTTGAAGGTGTGCTGCCCATGGCAGAGGGTAAATGAGATGTTCTTTAAGGCTCCTGCCAACCCAAACCCTTCTGATTCTGTATTCCCCTCTCAACACCATCCAGCTTTTGCATTTTAACTGGGGCCCATCAGCCCACGAGAGTTGTGTGTTCCACTCCTGGTGCTCAAAGCAGGCACTTCTCAGCCACACCATTGCAAAGGGACCCTGGAAGCTGCCAGAGTTTCCAGAGACACTGAAAGGAGCAAAGGTGGATGGAGAGGGCAAAGAGCTGAATCCCATGGGAAAAAACTTAGCAACAGCAGGAGCAGCATCAGCTGCTTCCTGACAGTGGGTACAGAATAATGACATATAAAACTACATTTCAAGCCAGTGTGGGGCACCAAATAGAGAAGAAACACTTCAGATAGTGAATAAAAACATCTTGTTTTTCTCCAATAAATTTGTTTTCTCTGAGGACTGCAGAGGTTACAAGCACAGCCACACTTCAATACAAGTCCCTCACCTAGCCAGGCACAGAGGGGCTACTTGCCAGCTAGTTTTTCAGGTCCTTTTGTGAGTCTAATTAGAGCTTTCCAATTTTTTTTTTTTTTTTTATGTGAGAAGCAGAGCTGCTAATTAACTGCTGAAGATTATACTGAGGATCCAGTATCTGCTGTGCAGCTACCTTAGTGCTCATCAGCTTCCCAGGGTGAGGGAAGCAGCAGCAGCAGAGATGCAGAGGGGATGGGGGGAAAAAAATCCAGTAACTTTTGTAAACAGTGGTGGATTGGAAACGCCTTTAACCTGAACTTCACAAGAAGCAATAATAAAACATTTATATCTATATATAAAGGTTGGATATCTACAGTAGAGTGCCAACCCACTAAGCATTATCCTCTCTTTGCATCCTTTCCAAATGCACAGGGGACCATTCCCATTTTTCCTGATTCCCTGCAACTATTTTTCATAAAAATTAATAACAAAAAAATAAATCAGATTCTAAAAGCACTTTTTGTTCCCTGCCCCTTCAATGTCTGACAGATCCTGACATGGAGGAAGAGGATCACTTTATATGACATGAGAGCCATCCTGTTTGCAAGTATTCATGGAAAGCTGGGACTAGGAGTCTTTATTTCTGATTCAAGGGATTATTTCATAAAAAAATCCCCGTGGGAGTATAGGAAACACCCCCAAAATCCCTGTGGAGCACAGGACAGCATGCAATGGCAACTGGCCCCTGAAAATGTGCTGCATTTATATGATTTGTGTTAATTTGTCATCTTAAATAGACCTGGCCACCAGGAAAGTATGGGGCCAGGAGGTAGCTAATAGCACATGAAGTGCTCTTGCTTGAGGAGCATTTCAGGGAGAGCTGGGGGGTGCTTTTAATTAAGAGATAACCTAAAAAGGCTTTTTTTGGATGAAATTCCAAAGGCAGAAGCACTAGAGAATGATTTGGGCAGTGTCTAACCAATGGAAATGATTTAATGAATTGCCCTTAAACCAGCAACAGAGCTACTGAGATGTTTTGCAGGTATCAGCAGAAAGGATGATTGCACTAAAATCTTGTTTTTTCTTTTCTCCTGGCTCTGATGACCCCTCTGGAAATCCCTATGCATTCTCCTCTGCAGCCTGAAGAGCCAAACCTACCAACAAGTCTCCCTCTTGCCCCTTGGAGAGGAGCCACTGATCCTTCCCTTCAGAAGATGTTTCCTGGTGCTCCTTGTGGGTGCATTTCACAGGAGATTTGGATAACAGAAGTGAGAACATCTGACCATGGCTAAATAATAATAATAATAACAATAATAACAATAATATAATAACAGCAATAATAATAATAATAATAATAATAATAATAATAATAATAATAATAATATAATCTGCCCGAGCAGCAGCTCAATGCAGCGCATCCCTCTGTAACTCTGAGAGAAGCCCAGACACTTCAGAGTGGTGTGAAGGGCTTCAGGATGGTCTTCCAAGGACAAAGCAAGCCTTTTCCTACTCATGGCTGAGCTGGAGGGATTAAACACTGCTCAGCTGTGCTTGCCGAGCTGTTACATGTTGTTTGTGCTTTGCCCACTGAGTGGAGCTGGGGCCTCTCCATCCTTCCCCTCGGGGGATGGTGGCAATGGTTTCTTTCCCTGCCTGGACCAAGGGACAGGTTGTCTGCGGGTGTGGCTGCAGTTCTCACAGGCAGACCTGCTGGTGATGCCACATTACTCAAATTTGAGTTTCCCCCCCACTTTCTACAGAGAGATGGAGCTTTTGACCCCAACTGATGAAGCCTTGTGCAGGACTGGAGCATCCACACCTTTGGAAGGTGAGGGATGACAAAGCTTCCTCCTTCAACACTCTTCTGATTCAGCTTTTTCACAAATTCCACTCATTCACCTCTCAAATATAGACAGGTACTAACAGAAATGTCTGGTAACAGAGGGTTTTCAGGAACCTCCTCATAAAATGTTCCCTGCTGTGTTTTTTACACCTGCTTTATAGAAACCACCTAAAAATACCAATAGATGATACAGCAAATCAGCAACAAAAATATTCCCATCATCTGCCATGAGGATAAATTCAACCATTAAAACAAATTATTTAAGAGAACATCCAACACCTGTACAAGTTTATGCATTCTCAGCAAAAATTCCCTGGGAACCTGGGAGAGCAGCTGACAATGGATGAATCCATCCATCCACCACCACCTTTCCTGCTGGCAAAGATCACGTCAGAAATAACCTCAGAGGAAAACAGAGCACGTCTCTAGGGAAAATAGAGGACATGGAAATAAACCAGGGTAAAATTACAGCTCTACAAAACTCATTGCATTACCCTGCAATGGAAGGATAATTAGGAAATTGGTTTTGTACTAATGATTCATATCTAGCTGGGCAGGAGCTATGTCAGGAACAAGACTTTAATTTAACCTAATACTGCAGTACAAAACATGGCTTGCAATATTTTTATGCCCAGATCCTCCCAGTGTTGCTGCCTCTCCTCTCCCATCCCTTTTCCCCAAATCACTGTCCCAGACAATGACATTTGGGGATCACCTGCACAGCCCAAAGAGCAGCTGACTGTCCTTGATGTTCTTGCAATAAGCCAGGCTCAGAAATGGCCGGGCTGGTGGGATTGTTTTCCATGAACCTGATTATGATTTCTGACAGTCAATTTATTACCAAATGTTCTTCTAATTGGTGAGGCTGGATAAAATCCATGAGATCACCTTATCCTAAGACTGGCCCACATGATGCTCCTTAAAAAAAAAAAATATCTCTATGTCACATTCCATGAAGTCAAGATTTTAGAATATGTTCAAGCCTTCCTATTCAACTACAACAAATTTTTCCTTGTGTTAAAAGAAATCATTCTATTCAAATTTTGTCAGCACATTGTCAGTGTTGACTGAAATAATCATAACTTGCAAAAACAGTGCATTTATGCAGCATATATATTAAGGTTGCCTCTTACAAGGGTTTTTCTTTGCAGACAAAAAATATTTGCCTGACAAAACTTTAGTTTCTCATGGAAGCATTATCCATGGAAACCATACTACTGATATGCAATGAGACACAAATGTCACCCACCCCTGCACAATAATCTGTGGATGAGGAGTAGATTGTTCTGAGTTAAAGTCAGATATTCTGAGTTCTTCAGTTTGTGAAAAAAAGTCTACAAGTCCTTCACTGATCACTCTACATTTATGTGGGAAACAATGAGTTCTCTTTGGTGTGTAATTAATTTAATCAATATAGAAGTATTTAATGAATGGTAGATTTCATCTTTCCCCTTTTTCTTTTCATCCCAGACTTCAGAGTAACTCAATATGTGTTCCAAATTTATAATGGAAGCTTCTTTCTCAATAGTGGCCTTGAGGCACAAGAATATACTGAATTTTATGTACTTACATAAAGTAAAATAGAAATATCCTATTAGTCAATTCCTTTTAATATAAGAGAAAAGGATTTCATAGCATGAAAATTTTTCTAATATATTGAACCATATTACCATTATTGCTTTATTGCCTGTTATCATAGGATTCTTATCAGCACATCCTGCTGGTAAATGAATAAACCCTTTCACAGCACAGCTCTGCCACAAATGGCAACCCTGGGATGGAACAATGGGGACAGAGGAGTCTTGTCCTGCCCTAGGGACCCACCACTCATCCCAAGGGCAGCACTGCTGTCCTTGGAGGCTTTGCACAGAGCAGAGATTTGGTGATTTAAAGACAAACAGGACCATGCCCAACTCCTACACCCTTCCCCATTCAGCCAAAACCTCAGCAGGAGCTGGTGCCCCACCAGTCACTGCTGGGGGAGGCAGAGGGGACCCCCAGTGCTGGTTCTGCTCTCAGGAACCAATAATTTCTTGGGTAGAATTGGCCTTTGAGGGATTATTTCAGTGAGTGTCTCACTCCAGAGAGGACTTCACCCATTACTGAGTTAAAACACTGAATAAACACTGATGAGAGTGTCACAGCATGCAGATGCTCTGCTGGTGGGGGTGGGCTGTATTTTGGTGAATATATGTGAGAAAAAAAAACATTTGCTGACCCTTCCAAGATGCCTGAATGGGATCCTCCCAGTTAAATCTCTGCCTCTTTCACTCATACAAATAAAATCAAAACACAGGTCTAAACTTTCACTGTGAAGCCAGTTCTGTGCCAAGTGACCAAAAAATCACTTCACTGCATCAGTTTTCTAATTATTTACAGGCAGACTGGTGCTACCTTTCCTGTTAGATAGGGTTCCCATAGCAACATTACTTTTATCACATAAGAGGATTTACCAGATTAAAACAGACGCCTTCAGGTAATTAAAATACATGAAATTTCTTTGTTATTTACATTTCTGCTAGTGAAGAACCACAATACTCAATTCAAACCAGGATGCTGAGGATCTTTGGGACTGAACAAACAAGAAATAAAGCTGTCAGTGTTTGTCTAGTACAAAATGGGGCCACGCCAGCTGCAGGAGGCATTGCACACAAAAAGCCTCCCAGTTTGGAGCATGCAATGCTGAGAAGAGCAGGCTGTGCAACCTGGTATTTGCATTTGGAGACAGTGCCAGAAGGTTGGGATGAATGGCCTGGTTTATTTTCTGGAGTCAGTTTTCAAGAGAAGACACAATGCTTTGGATGCATAGGAGCTTTAACCCTGGGCTCAATGATGGTGAGGGGTGGATTTGAAGGTGGTCACCTGTTTCCCAGGTGATTGAAGCTGGAGATGCCATTTTCCACCTCTGTCTTGCAAGGTGTCAGACCTCCAGTTTATAAGAGACTGTGCAACACTCATTCTTCCCAAAGCTGCAAAATTTGAGTTCCAGATAAAAGAGCTCAAGGATCAAAACCAAAGCATCTAATCATTTGCATCTTTCTCCAAAGGGTTTGCATTTTGGGTTTTGCTAAAGGGGCAACTCTTTAGCACTTCCAAAGGCTCTCTCCCATCTTTGCACTTGTGATGCTCCTAGATGCCCCAGCCTGTTGCAGGTGAAGGCAGAGACAGGGTTCAATGTCTCCTGTGGGGATTGGAGCAGCTCTGGGAGCTCTACCCCTAGAGTTGGAGCAAAAAAAGAAAAGACCAGGGAAAGTCAGACCTGGAAAAAAATCCCAGCCTTTCTTTGGGAGATGAAGGGCATTTTGCACAGAGGAGTTGCTGCTGCTGATGCTGTGGCCATCAGATAAATCCTGGGAGGTTGGAAGCAGGTGTTTGACTCCAGCCAGTGAAAACACTTTGGGTTAGAGGGCTGGAAGAACCTGCACATCAGTAACAGTGAAGACAGGTCATCCAGAAAGCTGAATCTCAAGCTGCTTCACTGTGAAACTACATCCCACAGCACAGTATATTTGCATGGCTTCCAGTAAACTGAACTGCAGAAACTCCCTCTTGAATTAAATCTGTCATGGGTGTATTTTAAGATCTTTGTTTCTAATTAATGTACAATATGAGTAACTGCTGTGGAAAGTTTTCTTGTTTGAAAGTATTGGGAGCATTAAATTCAATGTTGTTCTTCACTGTGTGCTGAACTACACTGCTTATTTACTCCACAGCTAAAGTCTGGAGGAGTGAGGACTTAAATCACTCCATGTAGGAGGCATCTTCAACTTTAGCAGCAGAGGCAGTTCAGACTTCCAGCCTTCTTCATGCCTACTTTGAGAGCTTCAGCAGGAATTTTGTGCATGTTGTCTAACCCTTGGGAGGCCTTAACTCCTCCCAGTAGCCACCTCTGCACAGACCAGAGGTGGATGAAAGCAAAAAGTCATTTAAATGCAGACGAGGATGTCCTCATAATTTTCTCAGAGTCTCGTAACAATTTCTCATGGGATTGAACAGAGCAGTCACCCTCTCAGAAGTGAGATTTGCAGTCCCCACAATCCACACAGACCCACCACACTGAGTCACATTTCAAGCTTCTTTGCCAGATATTATAACTAGGAATTTTTTCTTAAGTTACAAAAGAAGAGCCAAGTTCCATTATTTGGTTACACACCAAGTCCAGCTTTGCATGACACAAAACTTCAATTAAAACCTGACTGCTCTGATGACAGGCAGAAGAGAGTAACTTGTAGCTGGAACTACATCAGGGCTCTGGAAGTGCAGTTTAGCCCCTGGAAATCCAATCTAGTGCTGTCTCAGATATTTCCATTGCAAATGGCTCATGAAGCCCATATGTGACATCGTTGTGGCCTTGCAGTGTTCTTTTAATTGTTCTGGCATGACTTCAAAAAGATATGTTTGTTTTCAGGAAGATGAAATGGAAATAATTTTTAATGGAAAATGAGTATAGAAGTGATTACACAGAAAGAAATTAAACCAACACTGTTATGCCTGGCAAGTCCCCTCCCATCTTTGAATAATCTGGTTAACTTGATTAAAAAAAACACAAAGAACTGGAAGACACGACAGTAAAGCAAAGCTGTAAACCCAGCCAACATCCTTCACCCATTTGGGAAAAATGTTAATGTGGGGTTATTTGGAGCAGATTTTGGTGCTACGATGGAGAATTAATTATGCCAACACTGCAGAGTAACCCAGTGGGCTCCTCAGCAGCTCCTTGGGTTTGCACTGACTGAACTCTTTGTGGTTTTTTTTTTTGTTTGTTTGTTTTTTGTTGTTGTTTTTTTTTTTGTGGCTTTATTTTATTCCTGAGAGCTGCAGAAAAAATCAAGCACCAAAGCAAACAGCTCACATGGCAACCCATGGGCTCAGATGGCCACCTGAACTCAGGAAAGATTTCTAAATGAACACAAAGGGACACAATGCTGCTTTTGGAGGATGATGAAGATGCCAGGCACATTCAGTTCCTCACTGCCCTAAGACCTGAGGGTCATCCATAAATCCTCTGAGGAGTCTCTCACAACATTTCACTCTCTTACAGCAGTGTTACACAAATGCCCAGGAGCTCCAGCCTAAAGTTATCACAAAGATAAGATGACATATTCCTACAGTCTGAGTGCAGGATGCTCACAGAGCCACCCACAGAGGTGATGGTTCTGCTCTGGATGGTAAATTAACCAGCTTCTGAGCTCTGAGTCTTTTCTAGCTGTCCCTAAAGCATTCACCTAGCTGAGGGCTCAGCCTTCCTAATCTTTACAGCACAAACATTACCTGCTTGGACTTATTTGGATTAAAATTGCAAACCGCTTATTTTCTAGACATTAAATTTTAGTATAAAGTTTCAAACCCCATTGTGAGCACTCTCCATTCCCTGTTGTAGCCAAGCAGCAGCCACTAATGCTGCTGGCACACACTCTTGCCAGGCTACACCTCATCACTGCCTGCTGAGCCGTGGCACAGGTACAAGAGCAGGAATTAACAGAGCTGTTGTAGATCACAAGTGTGATCTGCTGACAACTCACTGAAAAAAGGAACTGTAAAACGTGCAATTGTCAGAGAATTTGGAAGGGCTGGTGCCTGTACTCTGGTGGTCCTTCAGCAGAGGTGGTCTCTGGACTTCAGTACAGTTTGCCCCAAGGGTTGGTCGCAGCCCTGCCACCAGATTCATCTCTGCTTGGGCACAGAGTGATGTAGACCCATGGAATCCCCTAAGCTGGAATTCTAGGATCATAGAGTCCAGCCACAAATCTAACACTGCCAAGTCCACCAGTTTCAGGGTGGCTTCACATCCTAACATGCCAAATGTGGCTGCCTGGAGGGTTCCTGGCTGGTCTGAGGTCTCACCCAAGTCCTCCACAGCCAAGCAAGGGATGGAAGCACTTCAGGAGGACAAGGTATCTCACCTTCCCAGACATCTGTTCAGGAGCCCCAGGGATCTTCTCAGACATATCTTGGATTAGACATGACTCATGGAGTGATTCAAGTACCTGTGACTCAGCTTTCAATTGATTGTTGTGGTCATAGCCCGGCTGGTAAAATCTAATGTGAAGGTCATCTGAATGAAATGAAACAGGCATCTTCCTAAGGATCATTTACTGGCTTTGACTCTTCCCTATGGATTTTCTAATTTCAGAAAAAAGAGTGACAGTGTACAATCTCTTCCATCCAAAGCCTGACTCATTTATCCACACAAACACAACAGAGGCAGGGGGGTTAAAACAGTGATTTCTTCCATGCCTTGGCTTTTCCCTTGGGCACAGCCAGTCTGTTCCTGTGATCCTGCTTCTCATGGCCCTGGTTTGTGTGTGTTCCTGCTTTCCTCTAGACTGTCTGGACAGCAGCTGTCTTGTTTAAAGTCAAATTTTCAAATAATACAATTTCTCATCTTCCATAAATCCTCTACCTGGAAAGAGTCATCCATAAGTTAAGCGACAGTGGAAAGGAAATCCCAGGATAACTTTGTGTTATCTTGCAGCAAGCCACATTACTGTCAGCAAGCATTACACCACACTGTGGTCCTGAACTTATGACAAATATTTTCCTTTATTTTTTAAAATGAAATATGAACCAAAACAATTAATGCCCCAGTTGTGAAAGAAATCCCTGTAAACAGCAGTTCAACTGGGCCTTCCCCAAGAGACAACTGATTTTATGCTTCATCAGAAAGAACACATTTTACTTCCAAGAATAATTTTAATCCTTTCCCTAATTCGCATACATTAACACACAGAGGTGATTAGAGTTGCAAGACATGAAGTAATCAAGTTTAAGCACCGTACATAACAGTCAGCAGTTTCTGCAAAAGGTAGAACATACCCTCAACAAATTTATTAACAGAGTTGCCCTTTCAAGAACTATCTGAGGATTCTCTGTTGACAAAAATATTTCCTTTATTCCCACAGTATTTGCCTAAAGAATTCCCTGAAACACCAAAAGTACAGGACAATAAAGAAGTTGCCTTCATAACTCTTCATACACAATTTATGGTTTGTGTGGGGCCCTCTGAGCTTTTTTTTTTTTTTTGCTTGGCTTTTTGACTCATCTGAACTAATTTACTTTGGGTCAAATCCAGAAGCCTTTTTTGAGGCAAAGATTCATCACCTTCAAATGACCAAATCTTGGAAGAAGCTTCAGTCCCAGAAATAAAACCAATTCTATCAGGCTGCCTCTCTGCTAATAAATTAAATAGGTTTGGGAGCATTCTCTCCGATATTGGCCAGCTGGCATAGGGTGATCTCTGTCCATAATGCTTAACTCTTCCAATCTGCAGAATAAAAAGTTTTGTAAAAAATTTCCTGTGGGGAGCATTGACCCATCCTGATGCACCATGATCCCATCTCGTCCCATCTGCACCATGCCTGGGGAGTGCCATAGACATCTCTAAAAACTGAATGCTATCAAGGACTGACCTCCTGCAGCAGGAAGTGAGACCCCAGAGTCCTTGAACAAGAGCACAAATGTAGCCTCAAACTCCACCTTGGGTCAGCACTTGTTGCTGGGTTTGCACAGTTCTTTACCACAGAAAATATCAGTGAATCCAAAAGTAAAACCTGAGCCAAGGCTCCTGAACTTAGCAAAACATGGCACTCTTTGGGTTCATCTTAGAATCTTGAACTTGCAGTTTTCCAGTTAAAATGCCTTCCTGATACAGCTGATAGGAAAACCTGGATAATCCTTGTACAATCCACTGCATTACTGTATTTCTCCACTTAATCCCTCATGGATAAGAGTGAGAAGAATTATTAAGAGAACAGGATGGATTGACACTGTTGACAGACCAATGTTGTGAAATATGCTCAGCACTGAACATATTGCTGCCCTTGAGCAGCAGCAGGGGAGGTCTGGGCTTTGGCTGCCTTGGCAGTGCACAGAAACCACGGTGTGATGCTTTACTCTGCTTTTTTCCTCCTCCTCAGGCAGGGCTCTTGCCTAGGGAATGACTAATGCCAAACTCAATTTCCTAAACATGGCTTATACTGCAATGGAAATTGATACTGGAGTCTGAGCAGAGGGAACTTGCTCTGAAGGGAGGGGAAGGACAGCCAGAGCCAGAGCCAGGGGGATGCTTGGGCTCCCCACCAGCTTAGTGCTTGTGGCTCAGGAGTCACCCTCCCTCCAGGGCACCACTGTCCTATTCAAGGGACCACTCTTCATTTAAGCAAATTATTTCAAAGGTTTTGCTGCTTGCTCCAGTGTCTGCTTTCTCCAGAGGTCTCAGAACAAAGCAAAGGGAAACCCTAAGCATGGAACCTGAGCTGTGTTTTGCACTCATCCTCTGTGTCCAGTCCTTCCTTTCTTCAGGCCAAGCCTGAGGCTAAAGGATATCTCAAAAACTCTGAGAATGTTTTTTCTTCTCTATTGCTTGAAATGCATTTAAAAAAAAAGGTTAAATACCTTTCATTGTCTGTGTAATTCAGGCAGCATCTCTGTTTCACGTTCAGGGATAGAGAGGCAGGAAGCACTTGCATACCCAAGGAAAGGCTATCAAATTAAATGGAACAGTGGGGAAAAAAAACCCATCCTGTAACCTAGTTTGTGTTCCTACACTGTTTATGGTGATACGAAAGTGCTACTTGATCAAAGAACAATTTCCAGTCTATTGTACAGTCAATTAGATTTTTCTTGGATACTGAGCTGTTTCCCAGTTCCCAAAGATATTTAACCTGGAAACACTGCAGCAGCCAGAGCAGAGGAGTTGGAAACTGTGTGCAGATGCACTAAATGCTCATCCATGGCTTCCCACGTGCTCGCTGCCCTCCCACCCAGCCCGTGGGATGTGCCCTGTGCGTGGCACTGCGCTGCACGTCCCACAGGGCCTGGCCAGGCTGACAAAGGAAAAGGTGAGAGGAGGCCAACAGCACCAAAGATGGAGGCAGGGAAACATCCACGGTAGTGTGGGATAAGGAGGGACCCAACACCCCAGTTCCCCAAAGCTGACATGCTGTTTGCCCATCCTCCCAGCAGCAAAGCTCCGTGGCAGGAAGAGAAGCAGTTCAGTCCCTCGCCCCCAGACACCAGCACAGGATCACACAGTGTGCTGCAACTTCAGCATTAACATGAGAATCTCATCTACCCCCAGCTCTTTTCAACTCAAAGGGAAAAAAAAGAAAAGATGTTATAGAAGAGTGGGCTGGGCAAACCATGAGTATATGAGTATGTGAGTAATAATTCCTGACCCCATGCTGAGGTTGTTAGTTATAAGGAAAAGGTTCATTCTCTCCTCTTTTACCTATTTTAAGTGCTTTAAAGTTCTTCATTCCTCTCATAATCTCAGAGTTATTTTACCAACCTCCAGAACACTCCTAGCACAGCACAGCATGGTGTTGTTGCAAGCCCTCAACAACAGCTTTGTGTCAGCACCAGGTGGGCCAGGGGCTGCTGCAGGCTGGTCCTCCCAGGCATCAGCAGAGCTTGCAAGGCCTGGGATATTCTGAATTGACATCAGTCAGGTCTTTTACAATGTAAAGTAAGAAAAGAAAAATAAAGAAAGTAAATTACTGCACTGTCAGGTAAAAAAAACCATAACTCCAGGAGAAAGCAGCAAGGCAGTCAAATATTCCATCCTAACATCTCAAAAAGCAAGCACTGGCTATTTCTGACAGTACTATTACTATCACTAAATTTGTATTATTATTTCAGAATATTAAGTCCATGCCCCAAAAGTGTCTCTGACCAGAGTCCAATAGACTGCAAAGAGAGTGATTAGGACAGCAAAGTGTTTTGTAAAATGCCTTCTGCCATCTGCCAGTCCTGTGCTGCTTTCCAGCACTCAGATATCACTGATAATTTCCCATCTGCAAATCCCCAGTCTTGCTTCCAGCCACTCCATGAACAGTTTTTGGTTTCCACTGCCCTACAGTCCTTCTGCATTTAGTTACTCCTGTGATTATGAGAAGCACATGGAAAAGCATCACCCAGCCCTCCTGTTCCAAACCTGTGGTTATAGATGAGACTTCATCTCCAGTGCTACCCAGCAGAGCCCCTTTACCTACAAGAGAGGACTCTTAGCACAGCCCTGACAGCCTGAGGGATTCATTGACACAGGACTGGACAGGGATGGGAAGTAAAGCAATTGCATTAGACCATTAGACAAGAAACACAGAAATTTTTCTTCTTTCTTTCTTTCTTTTTTTTTTTTTTTTTTTTTTTTTGGTGCACTCAATAGAAGAAAAATAACTGCAGGGAGAGACTGTGAGACTGTGGGTGAGTGATGGGTTCTCAGCTTAGCAATATCTCCAGAAGAAATTCTGTATCATTACATTTTGCTCTTGAGAGCAGTGATGGACGAGCTCTTCTCCTTCACATCTTCCCACAGTTAAACAGAGCAGATTTTCACCCAGCTGGCTTTGTCTTGCCTTGACCTTTTGGGAAGGAACAGGGTAAATCTGTCTGGGGATTCACAGCAGGCTGTGCAGACTGGGAAATGCCAGTGTATCCCCAGCTTCTCTGGGCAACCTCTGCCAGGGCCTCGCCACCCTCTGAAAAAGGAATTTCTTCCTAACATTTAATATCAATCTCTCCTCTTTTAGTTTGAAACCATTCCCCCTTGTTCTATCACTATCTGCCTGTATAAAATGAGAAATGTTCAGCTGAAAAACACAGAAATGAGAAATGTTCAGGTGGCAAAAATCACAGGGGAAGGTGAAGGTTAAATAACCAGACAAGAAAAACCAACAAAGTTCTCCATAATACAAAATCTGAAATGGGGACAGAGCACATCCCACTGCACTGCTATCATACACTGCAAATAAATGGTTTCTGCAAAAGAAATAGATATTTTCTGAGCGAGGAGAAAAAAAAAACAGAGCAGCAACTAATCAAATTCAGTGCTCCTCAGCAGTATAAGTCTAATGCCTCCCACTCCAATGCCATTCCAATAACTTGAAAAGAGAAGTAAAACCTTTAATGTCTAATTTGCTTTTCTTGTGGCTGTTTTAAGGACCAGAGGATCTCAGTGTATCAGTATCACAAACATTCCTGAGTCCACCTCCAAACCCCCCTAAGTAAAAAGCTCATCATGAAGGTGGGTCATTATGTGATGGTGGCACAGAAGGTCTGGGGTCAGCTTCAGAAATCAGAAGTGTTTTGCCCTCCCCAGAGCAAAGTTTTGACCAAACACTTGTTCCCAGCTCAAGTTGATGGAATGAAAGCTCCGATTTCCTTGGCTACTGGAAAAGGCCTGGAACTCCCTGGCATCTGCAGGCAGGGAAGAGATATTTTCATATTTTCAACCACAGATGTCAAAATGCCACTTTATCAGATTCATCAATCAATGTGATAATTAAATAAACAACCCCAAACCCAGAGGTTATTTTTTTTTTTCATTCCAATCTGCACTTATTGCTTCTCTTTCCTTCATTTCTGCCCAATGTTTGGCTGAAGTTTAATCCATCTGAATCACATGATTTCCATGGATCAGCCTCCCGTGAGGCAGTGGAAAACATGCATCCAGATCCAGGTCATGAGTTTGCATGCCCAAAAAGCATTTCGCACATTTTTAGGATATATCTGGCCCTCACTGTTTAGAGCTCTCCTTTTAGCTCATCCACTGGGTACTCATGTGGGAGACCAGCAATAACATTAGTTTTAAGAAAATTAAAGAAACTGTTCTATATTCTGAAATGTTGAAGCTGGGAGGAGAATTAAAATCAAAACAACACCGCCCTTCCATACAGAAGAAATTACCACTGTCTAGCCATCATTTATATTTTAAATTTTATAAATTTCCCCTTGCTATTAATGATTATTTGTACTGCCAAAAACTGATTTATCTTTGCCAGCTCTTTCTTGTAGTCTACAGTCTCCTTTTTCCTATGGAGACAAAGCCATAGTGAATAATAGCGCTGCAGATTTACCAGATAAAAAACAAAAGAAATATTACTATACACTCTAGACTTTGCCTTGAAAACATCAAGTAGAGGTGTATTTCCAGCAATTAAAAAAAAAGGCAAAAAGAAAAAAAAGCATTTATTTGACTAGACATGACTTTGAATTATAAAATACAAGTTAACTCTTGCTCATGATGGTGCTGGACTGGCATGGAGGGGGCTCTGCTCAGTTTTTCTCGTACATCTACAAATGAACCAAAGATTTCTTCTAGGAAAACCCCCATCTCTAAGGAAAATGATAAAAGGGGTTGGTAAATCTTTGTGAGGTTCCTGAGTGCCAACAAAAGAACAAACCTGAGCCATTCCTTCAGAGGGATTTGATGATGGCAATGTCTACCCTGGGAATGCTGCTGAGCTGGATCCCTTCCCCAGCACATTTCACACCAACCACAAAAGCCAATATTTGCTTACAAAGCAATTGTTACAGAGCCAGCTCCTGACTTTTTCATTTACTGAATATTTGTTCCCCTTGACCAAAACTCCAGCAATCTTTCTGCCAGAGCTAATATTTTAAATCGCGTGCTTTAACATAATTTGAATAACTTTTTCAAAACACGTTATCTCTGTCCACATCCTCCTTATTTTACATCCTGTCTAATCCCAAGGTCAAATAACTCAAGAGAGGCTGCTTGATTTTTCTGAGCTTTGGACGAGGATTTGCAGACCCAACAAGAGCATTCTGCCAGCAAAGTGCTGCATTTGCCACGGGCTCTCTCTGGTGTGCAATGGACACTTTACAGCAAGACCCCTCTTGGTTTGTTTTTATTCACTTTCTGCTATGTATTTTAAACTTTTGTCCTTGCTTCAAAAGCCAACAGTTGTACTTGCAACATTCTTTTGTAAGGTCTTCTGTGGCTACCACAAAACTCTTCGACCAAAACCAGAGTAACAGCTAAAATTCATCTTTTCTAAAACATTCTTTTCCATCTTTAGTATTGTTATTATGAAAAAGTTTGGGTTGGTGCACATCTGCTGTCCACACAACCAAACAGGAATGTTTATCACAATGACAAATTGACCTATTTTGGTTTAAATAGGTCCATTTGCAGTCTGTTCTATAATAACATCATTTTTATATAAAGTTCTTGGAGTAGATGGGTGACAAGAGTTACAACTAGTAGCAGATATATATGAAGCTATTTTGCATCCCATGTTACACAATGACTGCTGTATCCACACTGATATTTTCAATGGTTGCACTCTGTCCTGACATTTTCTTCATGTAAGAATCTCTTGTTTTTCACTTCAGGGGGGCAACAGGACTGAGGCTGTTTCCCATCAGCACCAAACAGCACATTTGACAACCAACCCAACACAAAGGCAAAGGAAATTCTGTTTCTATATTAATACCAAAAAAAAAAAAAAAAAAAAAAGCATTTTTGATTGGTGATAGCTTAGCTGAGAGCTTCCTTCTGAGTCACACCCCATCTCCTGTACAGGGAGGTGCTGTGAGCCCCGAGGAAAGCACACCACTGTGTAGGTGCCTTTAGTTCAGTTGGGTCTCCAGCCTGCCAGAAGCAATTTCTCCAGGAGAGGATTATTGACTCTGAGCTGCATCACCCGTGGGATGCAGCAAACTGATGAGATTTAGAGGATGGGAAGGAAAACACAGAACCCAGATGAAAGAACAAGGAAAATTGAGAAGTGTGTGGACTAAACACATTGAAGGAATTGAAAAGCAACAGTGACATACTGATAAAATAAATAAAAGTAGGAATCTTCCTCAAAACAGCTGCCTGAAATATTGGTTTTTACTTGGTTTTCTCTGCATTCTGACTTCCATCCTCATTCTTAATCCTTATAAATAAAATTAATTTTATAGAAAGCACTTCCTTCATCTAATGCAAGATATTTTGAACTGAAGGAGAGAAGAAGAAATTTGCCCTCCCAAGCTGCTGGACAAGGAGGATACCATCCATCCTACTGGGATACACTGAGAACTATTAACAGAAAGGTCTCCGAGGTGAACAACCCCCCCCTTCCAGCTGCCTTCTGTGACAGCTCTTCAATCTGTCCCTGCCAGGGCCGGCGGGACAGGGAGGATGGCTGCTGGGGGATGACCGAGTTCCCGAGGACTGTAATTACATGGGATTAAAATGCAGAGCTCTGCAGTTGCATTTTGACAGAAATTACAACCTCAACACGGGGAAAAGTCAGGGAAGGGCACCAGTAATGCAGAACAAGCAGGCACATCCAGCTCTGATTTAAGCACGTCTCTGCTGCCAGATTTGGCCACTTGGCACCCACTGACAGCTGTGTATTACCCAGTGATCCTTCCTACCAGAGGCAGAAATCACAAATTTCCTTAGGGATTGCTAAAATGGCTCTAGATTTCTGCATCAGTGTTGGGTAGTATTTCTTTCCTTCCCGCAGATATCCATGCTTTTCTGGCAGAGAGGAGCCAGTGATGTGTTCCCCTGCCTGCTCTGGGCTGCCCATCCCTGCTCCCCCCTGCCTTCAAGAATCATTAATTATCCTAAGGGAGAACATTTCCTTTAACTGCACAATGTCAAAGGACTCTTCAATTGAAGTGCTCGTCCGTTTTCATCAATCCAGGGCTGAGCTGCCGTGCTGCTCTGTGACGAGGCCCACTGGTGGTATTCAACTTTTGAGCATGCTCTGGCTGGGAAATACTCAGACAATCCAACTGCCAGCAGGAAATAATATCTTGTAAGTCATGGAAAAGCCAGCAAAATAAAAATTAAAATAGAGGGATAGGCTTGGATAAGTCTTACAGATAGGGAATTGTGAAGGTGGGAAGGGGCTGGCACTGGTTACCTTTGAGGAGCCCATTAGGCTGAACATCTTTATTTCCAAGCAGGACTAAACTCCATCAGGAGACAGGTTTTGCTCTGATGCTGTTTTAATATTTAATTTATTCAGAATAATTTAGTCTCATTTGGGGAGTTGCAAATGAACTGTTACTTGTTCCGTGTCAACAAATCACTAGGGTTTCTTGCTTAGAAAAATAAAAAGGAAAACAGATATATTGACAAAGCCAATGCTGCTCGTTCATTATCCACTTTCCGAAGAACAGCTGGTGGAGAGAGACAAAGGATAAGTCACTGAGCAGTGGCCAGTGATGCTCCACAGCAACTCTGTTGAGGCACAGCACCAATGGCCAGCAGGAAAAGGCAAATTTCACTCCTAGACTGCTATTTCCAGAGTGAGCATTGGAAAGAATGGAACACCCAGCAAACCACACCTTCCTGAGTCCCCTCCCGTATGCTTGAACACCAGAAACTCCATACAAGCCCCAGGATAAATTGACTTTCTGATTTGGTGTGGGCACAAGAGGATACCAAATGCCTGCAGGTGTGTCCATCTGTAATGTGTTTAAGGACCTGGTGGTGTCAGGCACTGTGTGTGGCACAGGGCATCAGGCAGCTCGTGCTCCCCAGTGAGTGGGAAACTGGGAATTCAAGCTGGGTGAAGCCTCTTTATACATACATAAGTGTGGGGTGGTGGAGGTTAAATAATTGTCTCACACTACAATATGTGCTGTCCTACAGCAAAATTTCATTATGCACAACTTTTCTTATTCCTATTTGTGTAATAAAAGCACCTCAGGAAATTCTGTAATGTTAAAATCAGTGGCCAAGTCTCCATTCAGATCTCAAACTAGAAATCATGCTGTGTCAGCACAATGAAGTTGTTAACAGAAGACCAATTTAAATTCCTCCTTAAAACACAGATCCTGGGTGTAATCCCTTCTTCTGCCATCAGTGCTCCTGCTCCTCCTGCTGTGGGGCTGCTCCTGTGCAGGAAGGTCCCCACTGTCCCCTGGGGTGACCAGTGCCACCACACAGGAGCAGCTTCTGGGTCAGCAGCCACTGGTCACCATTCCCAAGGAGACAGAGCAGCTTTGTCCTGGTCCCTCAGCTTGATCCTTCCTGGTGGGAAAGACCCAGAGGTTATTCCCTGTTCTCAGTGCTGCACCCATCAGCCCAGTGCCAGCACAAACAGAATGGCAATAAGAAATGGGGATTAAAACCATGTTTTTATTAGGCTGGCGAGAAAACACCGAAGCATTAGCATTTTTTAATTAGCTGTGATGCTGTGAATGTAAAAGATGACAACGATGAACTCTGCACTGAGGGTTTCTCCTCCTTCCCTTTGTAGTGCTCTGTGATTCCTCTGCTGCTTAGGCGTGTTTGCTGCTTTTCTCAGGCTCTTGTTTGGTTAACAGCTACCTCTCATTAGCTTTGCCACTGTGCCAAACCCCCAGCATGTCTGGGGCACCTGGGGTCCCTGTTGTCCCCAGGGAGGCCATGGAGCTGTGGCACATCCCTGGCCCTGCAGCACGGCACTGAGCCCTGGCTGGTGGCTCCGTGCAGGTCACCCAAACGCAGCTCAAAGCTGTGTTTTACACAGAGCAAGTCCAACACAGCACCCCTGAGACAGCAGCACAGCCAGGATGGAAATGCCATCTCCAGCCCTGGCTGGTGAGGAGCACTGAAGGTTCACATCCCCCTCAAGGAGCTGGAGGGGGGTGGAAGGAGGGGATTTCCCTCGCCCCCTCCCCTGACTGCCACAGGCAGCCTTTCCTAACCAGGAGCTGTATCAACCAGGAGAAACGAGTGGATCAGGTGCTTCAGACTCCCTGCTGGTCTCTGTTCTCATAAATCAAGAAGGTAAATATAGATCAGTCACTGCCTGGGTTTTTCAGGGTGTATTTGAGCAGATGCTGGGCTGTCGATGCTTTATGTGAGGACACACCCTGAGCATTAATCTGGTTTGTCTAATTGATGTGGTTGTTTCTATTTTGCTGAGTGGATACATTAAGAAATGGTTAATTCACTCCTCCTGGTTTTTTTATTGAAATCAACCTAACTGTGCCCAAAAGCATGAAACAATGCAAATCATTTCATTTTCCCTTGTGCCCTGCACAGAAGCAGCAACTTCTGCTTCAGCTCTTGTTTCCAGCTCTACTCACTGCTGGTTTTATGAGACTGTAAACATCACCTCACATTAGGTAAATCTTTTCATAAAAGCCATTAATTCCTTTGTGGAAAAAGCCCAGTGGATTTTTCCATGAGATGTAATTTCTAAAAGCCTGTCTTTATAAATGAACAACATCAAAGGCCAGGAAAATAACAATAAATTTAAAAAAAGAAAGCAGCAGAATGGGTCAATGCAAGCAGCATTTTATTTATGTACATTCCACCTGATTTCAAGAGCTACATCATGTCTGTATCTGGCCCACTCCAGAACCAATTCATCAAAACATGTACTTTTAGATCTCATAGAACCAGAGAATAAAACAGTATTTGCTTTCCACTGATCAACAGGGTTTTTTCAATGAAAAACATTTTTTCCCCCTTAATTTTCTAGTCCTTTTCCTGCACTATGAGTCTTTTGCATGCTAGCTGGCACATCAGTGATGAAAAACACACTGTCCTAATATCCTCCTCCAGCTCTACAGAAGCTTGCTTGAAACCTATTTACTGCTGGGATGTGCATATTAATGTCTTGTCTTGTTTGCCTCAACAAACAGAAAGGAGCTATTTTAAGTTAGTAGAAGATACACAAACTATTGAAAGTCCAATCTTTGTTTTCTAGAGAAGCCATCTGGCACCTGTTCCCTCTTTTGCATTGGTTTTAAAGCTTCTCTGGGGTATGGACAGCACCTCCCTGTGTATCAACAACAGGTCAATAAGGGATGGTTGTCCAGGGCATGGACCTGTGCCAGGGACCTGACACAGGGCAAGGCATGGCACCAAAGCCAGGGGATGGGGCAGCCACACGCTGAGATCCAGCTGGTAATCGAGCCAGGACCCTGATCACTGATAGGGCTATCATGAATACCAAACTAAAACCTAAAACTGTGCTACCCCAGGTTGGGATCTTATCAACCTCCCCAGAAAGCTGAGCTGCACCAGCCCCTGCTGGTCTTGAATAGGAGATTTCAACTAAAATGCTGCAGGTAATTCAATCTGTACCTCTCTGCTCTTCCAAGCAGCACTCAGCCAAGGCTGCATTACAATATTAAATCCACAGTGACTTCAGAGGTGTAGGCTTTGGCTCCTTGTCCTTCAGCTGACATGCAAAATCAGGTTAAACAGACCTGGAATGGCCCAGCTGAAATATCTTGGCGGAGCTTCAAGTGAGAAGCTGTGTTTAGTCAGAGGCAAACTGCACTGTGGTGCACATCTGGATAAGGTTTTGCCTTCAGTGCTGACCCTTCCCAGGACTGGCCTTTGGCTTTAGCAGTAAGGAATCATCAGGGAAGAGAAGATCAATAGAAATGTCAATGACAACCAACTATCAGGTCAATACCATCCTCTTTTTGTGCTGTTGGTTCCAGAGCAGATGTGCAGTGCTCTCCTGCTGAACAGCTGATGCTACTGAGCTTCAAACCCTGGGATGTTTCTAAACCTTCCCTTTCCTGCAGGGCCTGCTCCTGACACAGCAGCAGTTATTCTGAACATGCAAAAAGCTGCACTTTTGTAAAACACAAACAACAGACAATAAACCCTCTTATTTGCATGCAAAGCAAATGCACTCACAGAAACAGCAGCCTCTCATCAAACCTGGGGATGGGCAAAGCCCTGTCCATTATTATTAGCAAAATGGATAAATCACACAGCCAGCTATGATGCCCAAGAAGCATTCACATATCTTTTTTAATTCCCCAGAATTGCCCTGTGACAACTCTGTATCCAGCCCGTGTGTGATCTCCAAATGGATCCACTGAATGCCCCTGCACTGGTATCATCTTTGTGCTGTTACTTTGTTTGCTACTCTCAAAACAGACAACTAAGACCAAATGCTGCCATCAGCTTCACCCTGTGACTTTATCAAAATCTAGATGAGCCAAACCCACTTGCAGAACAGCAGGAACTGATCAGGTATCACTTGATTAATCTGTAATCATCACAGCATACATGGTGAGACCTGGATGGATTGGTCCCAGCCCAAGACATTCATATTAGCCCATGAGAGGAAGAAGCTGATAAGGCAACAAAAATAAGACTTCTGTCTGGTTTAGTTGTTAAAAGCAGACTTCTCTGAATAAGAAAAAATATTAGTGTGTGGTCCTTTAAATAAGGCAGCAGTCTCCAAACAGGAATCATTTAATCCCCTCTCGAGGCAGCTGCTTTATCCCAGCCTCCCCCCGGGGCACATCTGCAGCCCCAGGACAGCCCTGCTGGGGCCTGCAGCTCCCAAAGGTGGGGTGTCCCCACGGTGTCCCCACCCCACGCAGCCCCCAGCCCCATCACAAGGTTCTCCCTGTGTCTGTGCTGAGGTTAAGGCTGCTGCTCCCCTTTGGGCATGGTGGTGGCACAACCAAAGGGCATCACTTCTGCATGCTCCAGTGACAGCCTCCAGCCAGGGGAGAGGCCACAGCTCATGCTGGAGCCAGGCTTGGACTGTGTGTTTGCATGGGGATTTGAAAGGGATTTATTTAATGCTCCATCACCCTGTGTGTCTCTGAACAGTGAATGTGTCTGATGGATGCATTACCCATCTTCTCTGCTCAACCTGGCATGGATGACACAGAGAAAGAAAGAAAGGGGCTAGGGGAAATTTTAGCTGGATAACATAAAAAAAAAAAAAAAAAAAAAGAGCACTCCCAGGGTTTGCTGTGCTGGGATTTCACCCATTTCTGTTTATGCCCACGAAAGCACCTGATATGGGTTTATGAGAAACAACCATGTGGATATTTCCTTTCACCCTGTCCAAGATGCCTCTTAGCAATGCAGAATAACTCCAGAATAATCATTTCCATTGCCTTAAGCATAAATTAAACCCATGGCCAGCTCCCCTGCAGACAAGTCATATAAATAATGAAGAGGGTACCCTGTGAGTGCTGGGCTCATCCCCTGCCCAGCAGGGTCAGGGCTGCAGCCCTGTGCATCAGGGTAAGAGGGGGTCAGGGAGGAGGCAGGCCCAGCTCACCACTCCAGGCACTTTCTCTCACCTGCCCAGCTAATTGCAAGTGAATTCCCCCAGCTGAACTGCCCCACTGAGGTCCCATAAAGAAAGCAGAGATAATCCCTCACCAAGAGAAATTACAGCCTGTGCAGCCAGCTCACTCCCTGAGACTGGGCAGCACTTCCAAGGTAGTTTCATATGACTGGGGTACAGAGAACTCTGAAACTCTCCCAGAACTCCTACTGCAGAACCAGAAACTCCAGTGATATTTTACAAGTCTCAAGTCAGGGCTTTAATAATGGGACTGCCCTTCCTCATGCTGGTATTCATCATGGCACAAGCCATCAGATGAGACAGCAAGATTAATCCTTCTTCTTATCCTCCTACATGGATGCTTCCAATCACTCTGACCCCTACAGGTACTCACTGAGGTTCCAACTAATGCAAAAAGAGGAAAAAGTGAGGCCAAGCATCCTGGCAATGTTTCTAAAAATACCAGTACTTCTGCAGGGCTCCACCGGGTCTCTGCTCAGAGACACTGTCAGCTGAACTTTGCAGTGGATGTCTGGGAGCCACTGCTGTTCTGGGAGATGGCTTGGGATGCTACAGACCAAATCAAAGACAGAACTGTTGGCATCTGAGCTATTGATGATTCCCAGATTGCAGAAAGTCTCTGTCTTTCTGCCCCGCTGCCAAAGCAGAAGCCATAATTGGTCTGTGCTGGTTTCCAGGTTGTTTATTCTGTTTCTCTCTCACATGTTCTGCTGCCCTGCCCAGCTCTGTCCTGCAGGGCAGCGTGTGGGGCTCTGCCCTCAGTGGGATGTGACAAACATTAAATACCAGAAACTCCCTGGGCTGGATTTACAAGAACGTGCCAATATCTGTCACCTACGTTGGACAGTGTGTCCCCAGCCTGAACCAACAGAAAAATGCCAACACCACAGTGAAACATGGAGGGCATGAAGAAGGAGAAAAAGGACAAGACACACCCAATTTCCTCCATCTTGTTCCCTTTGGACCCCTAATCTAGAATACTAAAATTTTACTTTTGCACCCATGCCACACTTAATGATTATTTATATCAAACACTCAGAGCTGGTAATTCATCCTGTAAGATTGAAAACTCTTTTCCATGGACAGAGATCACAGACAGTGTCTCTGGGGCTCTGTCCAGGGGGTTCCTGACCTCTGCCAGGGTCCCAGACCTGCCAGGGCAGCCAGAGGGAAGCCCTGGATTCCCACAGAGAACACTTGTCAAGCCATGGACATGAGCCACTGGACATGCAGAGCAGGTGCAGGGGTAACCAGCTCCCACCACTGCAGCCCAGTGGCTGCTTTCTGTGATGTCCCTGTGCAGCCTGGTGCCTGCAGACAGAAGTGCTGTTCTGTGCTGGATCAGCTGTTCTTAACAGGCAGCTGACCCTCTCCAGCCATCTTCACTGAATGAGGAGTGGGATGTGCTGTGCCTTCAGCCCTGTTTGTCCTACTGAGACTGCTGCAGGGATGGCAGCCAGCACAACCAGACACACAAATGTACAGGAAAGGTGCTGCAGCTTCCACCTCTTAGTTTCAAATCATTTTTGCCTTTGGAAACATAACCCAATTCAGTGCACTTTTTGTAAGACTGACAAAAATGTTTTGGGGTGATCAAGCACACACATTGGAACCCCAATGCAAATCCAAGGGGAACCCCAAGCTGTTTATCTGGAACATTCTATTAGTAATTTTTGATGATGTCAAAACATTTTGGGAAATGGCACTGAAGAAAACTCATCAAACCAATGGAATTGGGAATGAGACTTTCCTCTCTGAGGAGTTTTCATGTGGGGAGAGAGAGCACATAAGGTGGGGATGCTGGAAGACCTACAAGAATCTAGGGGTCAAGAGATATTGACTGTTTTATTATGAAGCTGTGCAGATAAAGAGATAACCCAGGAAAGCAGGAACTGTGGTATTTAAATGGCATGATTAATTAGTCATGGATGAGACAAGTATGAGGGGATTATGAGAGGTAAACAAACATTTTAATAAGAGTAAGAAAGAAAGTTAATAGGGCAGCTTTTCCTGACTTCTTCTCTCTGTGTATTTAGAGTCACAAAAAAAGGAAATTATGTCCCATGAAATTGGAATGGCCAAATTTGATAGTGAGAGGAAAAATAGCCAAGATAATGAGACAGCAGCTGGTGGAGATCCCTGCTACAAGGTGTTATTAAGGCGAAATTCAAATTTCACCTTAATCTGAGGGTGACCTCATTGATGGGACTTGTTGAGAGGGTAACTTGTCCTCTTTGAGTTCTTCATCACCATTTAATTAACCTGAAGAGAAACATTGGAGGTGTAGCTGTAAAAATTCAAGATTCAATTCCTGCACAATTGGAAGTTACAAAACTCATGAGAACAGGGTAAAGATTAATGAGAAAGAGTTTAAGTGATCCTCTGACAAAACATTTGCGGCATGTATTACTCAAGGTGGCAGCAGGTTGTTGTGCATAGCTAACAGCAGGTGCCACTGGGTAAAACAGAAGAAATCTTATAAAAAGGAGATTAAGGCTGGGATAAAACAGGGTCTAGAAAGACACTGAACAGCAAAATCCTCTGAAGAAAGATCTCTGAGCAGTAGAGGGAAGGTGGAAGATGGGGGTGGTATCATAGTACTGCACAATGATTTTTAAGAAGACAAAAAAGCCCCTCTCTGCTGTTACCAACCAAACTGCCCATGCTGTGGTACACCAGCCCCAGTTATAAATATGAATCAAATTATTCTGAAGCCACACATTTAAAGAAATCCCCCTAAAACTTGGCCACGCTGCCAATCCTTTCAGAAACACACCAGCCCATGCCCTTTACTCACACACTCTACAAGCACCAAGGAGTTGGGTGTGAGCACAAAAGGCTGGTGGTGCTGTCAGCTGGAGTTCACCATGATCTTAAAAGTGATGCAAAACAAGAGGGGATAACAAATGGAGAAGGTTTTCTCTTTTGCACAGATGCAGCCCAAGGGAAGCTCCTGTTATCAGCCATCCACAGCTCCATCCAGTGTCCAGGGACTGAGTGAAGCAGCTGGGGAAGCCAGTGGATGTGAAGAGAAACAACGACCAGATGGGAAGCATGGGGGCCATAGATAAGGGCAGGAGAGCTGCAGCTCTGAGTGTTGCTTTCAGGCAATCAAAGAATAAGGAAAAGAATAAAAATGGGGTTTCACAACTGCTGGTTGTGAGGAAGGTAATCAGCTGACTGCAATTTGTGCTGTGTGATGTGATGTGTGCTGGCCAGAGTGGCAGGAAGGAAGCAGAGCATCCTGTCATGCTGTGATGACACCTTCTGCTGGCCAGCAGTAACCTGGGAGAGGGCTTTTCTGTGCCTGTTTGGGAAGAGAGGGACTGCAAGGAGGCTTCTGTGAGGGAGGGAAGAGAGCAAGGTAAAGCTGTGCTGGAGAGAGGAGGAGTCTGCTAATAAATCAGGAAGATGATGGCACTCATCTGGAAAGACACAAAAACTGCCACAGAAGTAAAGGCTGGAAAGGAAATTAGAGATGACATGTGGTCTGCTCTCCTGGCCAAAAACAAGATCATGGATACGGAATCATAGAATAATTTGTGTTGGAAGGGTAAAGGTCACCTAGTCCAACCCCAACCTTGTCTGTGTTTATCTGTGCAATGTCACTGTCTGTATGTCCCCAGAAGGTCACTGCCATCGATGCAGATCCTGTCATGGTCACTCACTTTAGGCAAACATTGGCTTCAGAACTGAACTGGTTACACTGAAGGATCTCACCTTTAATTTTATCAGAAGAGATTTATTTCAGTATTTGAAGGATGAAAGGACTCTCTCCACTGGAGACACAGCTCTCATCTGGAATAGGTCCTGTTAAAAGCTATAGAATGAGACTGTAACACAGACTGAAACCAGATCCTCCCCAGGCATCACTGGAGATGAACCCAGTTTGGATTTTATGTCAAAGTGGTACAAAACAGATGCAGACAGGGAGTATTTCTAGAGCAAACTAAACAGCAGAAACTGAGAAACAAAACTGCAAAAAGGAATAATCTTGATCATTAATTTCAGCCATTCTCTAAAGAAGCTACGGGTATAAAATATTAAATATATCCTGCACCTGATACCTAATTCCTCCAACTGGGTTGTGCAGAGGGGTGGACAGCACAGCATGCTGCAATGCATGAGGCATTATTTTAGTCCTAATTCTGCCTGTTCCGGGATTACAGCATTAACACCCAAATCTCACAGCGCAGCTCAAGGAGAAAACAAAACCGAGATTCCCCGCGCTGTGTCCGTGGGGTGAGGAAAGCCCTGCGCTGGAGGAGGCAGCCAGGAGAGCTATTTTTCAGCAGCCAGACCGTTTGGGGGAGGCCACCCGCATCCCTCAGGACGCTCGGAGAGGCAGAGAGGACTGGCAGGGAGGGGAGGTGGCCGTGGGGGTGGCAGCTCCCGGGGCCGGCTCGGTATTGCCGGGTACTGCCGGCGGTCACATGCGGCAGGCGGGGAGGGGAAGCGCTGAATAATTGAGGAGCTGCAGCGCCCTCCTCCCTCCCTCCTCCCTCCCTCCATCCCTCCTCCCTCCATCCCCGTCTCCCCCTCCCTCCGCCCTGCGTGCGCGGCCGGAGCCGGGGTCGGCGGTGCCGGCGCAGCCCCCCCGCCCCGCGGCCGAGCAGCGCAGCCGCCCCCGCGGGGAGCGCGCCCGCGGTGAGTGCCCGCTCGGCGGGGAGGGAGGGACCGGGCTGCGGGGGGCGGCTCCGGGCCCCTCGGGGCGCCACGAGCCCGGGGAAGGTTTGCCCGGCGCGGCCGCGGCCCCCGCGCCCCGCCGCGCAGACGGAGCCGGTTCCGCGCCCCGCGGAGGGAGCGCGCCGGCTCCTCCGGGCCACGGGGCACCCCCGCCCGCCTCTGCATCCCCCGGCCCCGCGGGGCAGGAGAGGAGGCGGGGGCGCCGGAGCCCACGGGATTGATTGGAAACGGGGGAAAACGGAGTGACGGCAGGGACACCGGGTGGCCTGAGCCAAGCGACAGCTCTTGCTACAGGTGACCGCACGGAGCACGCCGCGGGAAGGTCGGGACGCTGCGGGAGGGGGCAGTGAGGGGAACGGAGTGCGAGCAGAAGGGAGACAGCGGGAGAGGGCCGGTGCCACCCTCGGGCCGGTGTCACCCGCGGGGCCGGTGCTGCTCCCGGGGCCGGTGTCACCCGCGGGGCCGGTGCTGCTCCCGGGGCCGGTGCCACCCGCGGGGCCGGTGCCACCCTCGGGCCGGTGCCACCCTCGGGCCGGTGTCACCCGCGGGGCCGGTGCCACCCTCGGGCCGGTGCCACCCGTGGGCCGGTGCCACCCGTGGGCCGGTGCCGCTCCCGGGGCCGGTGCCACCCTCGGGCCGGTGTCACCCGCGGAGCTGGTGCCACCCTCGGGGCCGGTGCCACCCTCGGGCCGGTGTCACCCTCGGGCCGGTGTCACCCTCGGGCCGGTGCCACCCTCGGGGCCGGTGCCACCCTCGGGCCGGTGCCGCTCCCGGGGCCGGTGTCACCCTCGGGCCGGTGTCACCCTCGGGCCGGTGCCGCTCCCGGGGCCGGTGCCGCTCCCGGGGCCGGTGTCACCCTCGGGCCGGTGTCACCCTCGGGCCGGTGCCGCTCCCGGGGCCGGTGTCACCCTCGGGCCGGTGTCACCCTCGGGCCGGTGCCGCTCCCGGGGCCGGTGCCGCTCCCGGGGCCGGTGTCACCCTCGGGCCGGTGTCACCCTCGGGCCGGTGTCACCCTCGGGCCGGTGCCGCTCCCGGGGCCGGTGCCACCCTCGGGCCGGTGTCACCCTCGGGCCGGTGTCACCATCGGGCCGGTGCCACCCTCGGGCCGGTGCCGCTCCCGGGGCCGGTGCCGCTCCCGGGGCCGGTGCCGCTCCCGGGGCCGCCCGGGGGTCGCTCCGGCGCGGCCGCGGCTCCGCCGGGCGCTGTCCGCGGTGCTGAAACCCCGACGGGGCTCCATCCCCGCGGACGGCTCCATCCTCCCCCCGGCGCCTGCAAAACTCCCTGCGACTTGCAGGCCGGGAATGGAGTTGGCTTCCTCTTTACGTCACCCGGCTCGGTGCTGTTTGTTGATTCCGCACGGGTATTTCGGAGCTGCCTGGCCTCCGGCCCGGCCAGGTGCGCTCCAGCAGCACCGCTGGAAAGCCTCGTCTCTGCTCGCACAGCTGCCCTGCAGCTCGGCTTTTGTGGCCTGTGAAATGATAGTTTATACAGACCGGCTCGGTGCCCTCCCATAAGTGCTCCAACGCAGCACCGGCTTTGGAGAGGGGGAAGATTTTTGTCTCAAAAGAGCCATGTCTGATTTAATCTAGCGTATTAAGTGATTAATTCTCCCAGTGTCCCTGATTTTAGCATGCCAAGGCATTTGTTTGACTGCCCAAAAACTGTCATGAGACCTAAAGTCTGATTGCTAAAGATATTTACATGTGTTTGTTTTATTGGTACACATTGCCAAGGCATGTGACTTAACAGAGTTGAAAAACATATTGTAAATAAACAAAAACCCTCAAACAAGCCAAAAACAGCACTAGAGAGAAAAGTTACCTAGATTAAACTCAGCATCTATTCTTAAAATATACTGCTCCATGGGGAATCTCTGTTGCATGAGAACAGAGAATTAGGGAGTCTTGCAGAGGTCCAAGGTCTGATTTCCCATTTTCATCTGTTAAAAGGGGTAAAATTTTCCAACAAAACAGTTACTGATGAGTAGTAAATAGTGTCAACAAAGAATCTTGGGTCCTACTGACATGAACTCAAATGTGCAGTACTTATCAGAGAAGACAGTACAGATGCAATAGCTGTGATAAGACAAGTCATTGAACAAAAAGAAGGGAAAAAAAGGACTTGTTTAGTTGCTCTTCAGTAAGTGGAGATGTAGGAAATTTTACCTCAGCCCTTGAAAACAGACTGCTAGAGTACAGCAGACATCAACAAAATTGACAACAAAATTGGAAGTAAGACAAAAAATGAAAGGAAAACCAAAGCCTGTCAAGGAGTGGAGAAGGGCCCTTACAGAGGAGGAATTACAGCACCTGAGAATTCACTTCATTAAAAAGCAGGGAGGAAAGTGATGTGAATCCTTGAATCTAAGAGCCTCCACAGAAAGAAATTAGCAGGCATTGAGTTATTCCTCTGTCTGGCAAAAAGAGGCACAACATGAACTTGTGCTGAGATGCTAAAGCCAAAACGTTCCAGTTTAAGGGAGGGATCACATTTTTGAACAGAGGAGTGCTGGTGACCTGATGAAAGAGCCATCAGGAAATGTGCTGGATTCTCCATCTGTTTATGTCAAGGTTTTTGATGTCCTCCCAAAATATGCAACTTAGCCAAAGCAAGGCATTGGGCTCCCTGCAGCAGTAATTGCCTGGAAACTAATGGCCTGAGACTCAGACAGAATTAACTCGGAGGACCTTATGGTACCTTTGATCCTTCATTCCCCAAATAAGGCATGGACATGTTGCAACTTTATTTCCAGACACCCCTCTAGAGACATACTACCTCCCCAGTGGGTGGGATTTTTAACCATATGTAAAAAACAGAACAAATAAGTCACCAAATTCTATATTGAATCCTCCAATTTTCCAATTGGCTTCATTCATTAACTCTCCTCCAAAAGAATATCTCCCTTTGTGCATGTTGCAGTAAATACATAAAAATGCATGTTGCATTTTAAGACATAAATCATTCTCCTCAGGGAGTTATTCATGACTCTCAAGTCGAGACATATCTTATCCTTCTCTAATTTTTTTTTATTATATAAAAATGATAAAAATTTATTCTTTGTGTAACTTCAGAGTCTCAGATGGGATCATATCAGGAAGGATTCCAGCCAAAATCATTTTAAAGGATATATTTGTAGGCTGATTTGACACTACTTCCTTCTGAAGACAGTCTGTTTCCTCAGTTCTGAAATCACGCAGATATAATAAAAATCCTTCCATGTTCCCTTAAAGGCAACAGGAGATTTTCTAGAAAATTCAATGAGAACAGAACAACCTCCTAATGGCTAAAATAATGTTTTTTCTCTGAAGCCCTGCAACATTCAAGCAAATAGGATGGCAAGAACTTACACAAACATAAATGGGCCCTTCATGAAGACAAGCAAAAAAAAGAGGATAACAGAGCAGTCTGCAACTGATTTCTTAGTCCCCAAATAACCAAAATTTTGCTTTCAGAGCACCTGAGCTATTAAAATCATCATAATGTTTAAGCAACATATTGTTGTTTGGATTATTAAGACATTTTAAAAACAAGAAGGTAAAAACGAAACAAATACTTCTTCAGCTGTGTGTAGCCGTGGGATCTGTATATCACACAAAAACAACATTAGTAGGGAGGCAGCATTTGTGACTCTCGCATTAATAAAAAAAAAAAAATTAACCCCCAAATCACTCCCAGATTTGTGCCCTCTGTAATATATAAAGCCATGGTTGAGTCTGGGCTTCTCAGTCTGTGAGAGACAAATCTAGGTATGCAAAGTATCCAGAGCCCAGAAATACAGCAGGCATTTTTCATCTACTTCCTATGGATATGAAAACCTGGCCAGAGTCTCACCTCAGTCCAGGGTGAGTCTGCTGAACTCATTAAACCACCCACGTGTAAATGGGAGCAGACTCAGATCCACAGAGAGTCCTAAGACATTTTTCATTTACAAGGAATTAGACATAGCTAAGCTGTGGTTGTCAATGGGAAAATGCCAAAACTGAAAGAACTGGAAACTGTAATTTTCTCTTGTATATTGAGAAAAATTCTCTTGAGTTTCCTTGGCTCATTGAATAGCAGCCCTGCTTCCAGACTATGCAGTCACCTTCAGGGGACTGGGTGCTCTGGCCAGCATTTACGCTCCCACCACAGCCCGTCCCTTGCTGTCACCAGGCTGGAACATCTCTAAAACTATTTTTTCCCCACAATAAAACTGTCAGAGCGAAGACCAGGCACTCATGAAACAAAGCCAGCAAGGTGGAGCCAAACAGCACATGACTCTATTGTTTGTGTTCCTCTGCACAGTCACTGTATCCATAATTCATTGAAAGTCATGATACCATAAATTAAATCTACATGGCAGGTGAACAGAGAAGAGCTTCTGCAGCACATGTGTTTCCACATAACCACATCCTAATTCTGAGAGGGCAGGATCAAAGTGGCTTGCTGCCTACAGGGAAATGGGTTTTTGTTGCCATGCCACAGCTGTGAGTGTATCTGTGTCAAAACTTTAGTAAACATCTATAAAACCACACATGGGCTCAGAGCAGCCCCTCTCAGCAGCCACTGGCTCTTATTTATTGGTGACCATGACGTCAGTGGGTGGTTTGGGCCATTCCTCCTGCACATCCTCAGCTCCCCGAGTCTGGGCTGAGTCTTACTCCACAAAGTTTTTCAAAGCTGAGGATAGAAACAGCCCTTTGTGCACCATTTGCACACCTGGGCATATTCCACCTGCAGCAGCACAATTAAACTTTGCTTTAAACTGTGCCTGGGTGTTACTGAACCAGGTCTTAATGATGGACCTGTTGAGCTGTGCTAGATGAGGCACAGCCCCGTGGTGCTCAGCAATGCCAGGGTGGCTCCAGGTAGGATTTGGGCACCCTGGTCTAGTGGTGAAGGAAACATCTGCCTCTCCTGGCTGTCCTTCCCTCCCAGTGGGAACAGGCAGGAAGCACCAGGCACAGGTCCTGTGCTGCTCCAGCCCTGGAGCAACACACTTGGGAAGCATCTGGAATCTCCAGAGCCTTGTCCAAGACACCTGGGCACCAGCAGGTGTGTTCCACTCATTAAACAACTGGCTGGGAAGCAACAGGGACTGGGAGATGTGCAATTAATAACCAGGGTCACCAGCCCTACTCCAAGTAAATTGAGACAGAAAGAAGCAATATGTCCTTTGGCTGGGAGCTCTGGCACAAACAGGAGCTGCAGCAGTAACATTCCAGCAGCTCTGCTCTTACTCATGTGCAGGCACAGCAGTGGAATTCTGTAGCTGGGAGACAAAAGTCTCAGGGAAAGAGGTTGGGTTTGGGGGTCTTGCTGCTAAGGGAGGCTAAGAGCAAGGAGGCAATTAGCTACTTTAAGTTAATCATGTTGGCTCACGCTGATTCCCTTGCTACAAAAGGACATCTCTGGGCAGTGCATGTGCATTGCTCAGGAATATTATCATACTCTAACTTTTATGCCGTTATCACTTTTACAAACACATAATTCTTCATTTAATTCTGCTTCTCTAGTACCATCCTAGAGACTGATTTAGTGTTAGTCTGCAGTGAGTTTGTAACTCACTGGGAAAAAAGCCTTGCTGCTACAGCACCAGGTATTACTCACATTACACATCACTTAGGTGTTGCAGTGCCTTTGCCTGACTGATGATGATAAATGACTAAACACATGAACTCCATTCTAAATCATCATCTTTGATCCACTTGTGATCACATTACTCATATAATCGGTTGTGCTGAAATGGAGCAGAATTACTCATGTAAGGCAAGGGGTTTTTTGTCCTAGTGAATAAGAATAAGAAGCAGAAAACTGTAATAAAATCAGCAGGAGCTGCTATTCACTTCCTTGGAGGTGCATTGAACCTGCCTCAGGCTTCTGTTGAGGAATTTAGAGACACAGGTTACAACCAGCCAAATTCCCCCAGCTCAAGGCTCCTATTTGCATATTCAAAAAAGCTCCCATTGATTTGCATATGCTACTAGTGCTTCTTCTGGAACATTTAGTAGGCTTGGGGTTGCAGAATGCATTTTTCCAGCTTCTTCTGAGGAAAGCAGTTGCTTGAGATCCTCTCCTGCATTAATTAGCTGATAGCCAAAATAGTGGAAGTGGGGCAGTGAGGCATAATCAATTACATTTGTATAACTGCTGATGGAACACGATAAGTAATTAATGAGACCATGTGCACATACAAAAGATAAATGCATTTGAAACTTGGCAAGAGCGAGTAATGGTGTTTGTAAGTTTGATGTGCTTACTGTGTAAAAGGCCAGTTCAGACTCCTACTGAATTATTACAGAAAGGTGGAAAGACTGCTGCTGAGTGAGAGCCAGTATTGAGAGGAAAAAGCCCAGCAGTTTCTTAGTGGGGAATAAAGGAATCGCTATAAAATCAGAAATCTTCAAAATAAAACTAGAGGTTTAAAAACAGTGCATTTTCAGATCCTGTGTTTGATATACAGGAGAATTTTTTCCTTGTCTGGGTGACGAAGCCTTGGTGTTAAATCAGTTCTTTACTGAGAGATTTGTGTATTTGCCACTGGGTTCAAAATGCTACCCAGAAATGAAATAAGTTGTCATAATGATGTATCAGCCAGACTCTCGCAAGAGTAAAAATCCATTTTGTTTAGAGAGCCTCACACATTAATAAATAACCCATTCTGTGAATTATGTCAAATGAAAAAAGCTCTCCTGTCTGGCCTGCAGCAAACCATAATGACTTTCATTCTGCAATGTAAAAGTATGGATCCACTGAGGAAAGAAAAAGAAAACACAGCCCACTAATTACAGAGATTTTCTCTTGTGTATTGTTAAAGCAAAGGCAGTTTTTAAAGGAGTATAATTCTAGAAGAAACAGCCTGGTAGCCCAGGTTTAGAGTTTCAGTGATACAAAGGCATCTGTTGTCCATTCTCACTGTGAGATTCGGTACAGAAAATGTGTTATCTCATCAAAGTGGTGATTACTGAAAGTACAACCTACTACCTAAAACCAGGGAAAAGCTCAGAGCCACAATCCCAAGGCTGCAACCATGCCACTGATGCTGCTGGCACTCATACTGTCAGGAATCTATGCCCAGCATTGCAAATGGGCAACTCAGTCGATTCCAGAAAAATCTGATTATGCTTCTCCTCTTGTGAAAGCTCAGGATCTGGAACTGCTAATCCCAAAACCCGAGGCTGCAGAAGGATGTGCCAGCATATTTGCAAGGCCAGGCTGGATGGAGCCCTGGGAAATCTGGTCTAGTGGAAGGTGGCCCAAGATGGCAGGTTGGGTTGGAATGAGATGATCTCTAGGATTCTGTCCAGCCCAAACCATTCTATGAATATACAAGTCTGTGTGAGACAAATCTGCATTCCTGGGCACCCCTCCCATGGTGTTTAAAATGCCTGAACCTCAGTGGTGTCAGTACATTGGTCCTTGAAAGGCTGAGCACCCACACCTGTGAACCCAAATTTCCTTTAGGAGTTTCATTATTCAACAACACTGCAGTTTGTGACTGCAGAAAGGTGGGGGAGGCTGTACTCGAAGAACTGGTATCAATATCTGCACTTGGAATGCAAAATCACACAGCACCACAAATGAGCATTTGAAAGTGCACAGAGCCTCTAGGGTCCTTCTGCAGATGAGCACGTGCAGGTACAAAACCAATATTGACTTCAACAAGGCACATCCAGGGGACTGTTAATCATTTTTAGCATTGTTTCTCATCTGCTTCCATAGAAAACCCAGATAGATTAATCACCACACACTTCTTTAAGGCAGTGAATTTCTCCATCTTACTGGTGGAGCAGCAAATGTTACTAGTTTCATGTGGTTTCACTACTCTCCTGGAGGGAGCCTGTCAGACCAGCTCCAAGAAGTTCCTGATTCCCCACCTCCTGCTCAGATCACCCACCTATTGATTTGTCATTTCCCTGCATTGTTGCAGGTTTTTAGGCTTTTAACTTTCCACCTCCAGACAACGGCAACAAATGAGACCTTTTTGCAAATGTGCAAATTGATTATATCTCTTTCTCTGTAGTTGGTGGGGGTTTTTTTTTGGTTTTTGGGGTTTTTTTTGTTTGTTTTGTTTTGTTTTGTTTTTGTTTTTGTTTTTCCTTCTGGTGGTTAAATAGCTTTGTTGCAGACCCAAATAGAGCACTTCATGCATATTGCATTATTTCAGCTCAGCACGCACAGACTCTTGTATCTGTTGTACCCTGCATCCATTCCTACATTATTCTGCAGCATGGGGATGATTGGTACCCATGCAAAAAGGGCAGAAAACAAGTGGAAAACCAACATTCCAGACAATGGACCGGGGCAGGTGGATTTACCAAGGGGAGGGATGTGCCTGCAAGGATGTGCATGAGCGTCTCCAAAAGGAACATTTTAGCTTCCATCCCGTTCAGGCTGTAAGAACTGTAGGTGCTCCATGTGCATCCAGCCCCTAGGAAGGAGGAAAATACTGCTCCCTTTCAGTCCCAGAGCTGTTTCTCACCAGCCTGGTGCTCCAGAGGATCCCAAGGGAACCTGGACCAGCTGCTTGGGAAGTCGGCATGTAATTAATCCTGGTAAAGTTTAGAACAGCTCAATATCAAGGGATCTGCTGGCCTTCCCTGTGGCATGCTCCAATTTCACCTCTGAATGTGTCACCTCATCTCCCACCTCATCCAGGCAGGAAGATGAGCCCTCAGCTACCAAAACCTTCTCATTGCTCACCTGCATGGGCACAGATCACTGCTCAAATATTGATTTGCTATTTACTTAGGAAAAGGGAAACACCAGCTGCAAGACAGAAAAAAGCTTTGACATCACTTCCATCCTTCCCTCTGCCTTTTTCCTGATTATCCAGGCAGTCCAGTATCTCCCCAGCAAGGACAGCAGCTAAACCATCACACTGTATCCTCCCTGAAGGCTGGAAAGAGGGAGAAAGAGTGATCTTTATGTACATGCTAATTATATCACTGCATTGCACATTCATGCTCTTCTGATACTTGCACTATAGACTAGAATACAAAGTTTAGGAATTCCTGGGGGCTGCCTCTGGATGCATGGCACCCTTGGCTTATGTCATTGGACAAATTAAACATTTCCTCTTTTATTTTGCTTATTTGTCAAAAGAAGATAATAATGTTTAGCCATCTTAACAGCAATGCTAACACTGCAAAAGCACATTGTATAACCTTGATGGAAGCACCATAGAAATGTGCTGTTCAGCCTCTCTGTGTCCATTATGCATGAAAATATCCCATTTTTTCAGTTGATGCACAGAGAAAGTTGGTCTTAAACCTGAGGTGTTATCAGTGGTTTAATTTAGCAACTACTGTAGTTTAAATTAACCACAGCTCCACTTGAACTGCTCAAGCAGATTTAAAAATGGAAAGATTAAAAATAAGAAAAGCCCAAAAATTACCAGCAAAGGCACAAGGCCAGATTGCTGAAGCTGGACCGGCAGGGACCAGCCCTCGCTCTCGGCTCTGTGCCTGCCTTTTAAATTGCTTTAAGGAGGGCTGGTGATGGAGACAGAGCCAGCTTTTACAGTGGCAGCCCAGCTGGGGATCAACACTGTAAAAACAAGCACATAAAGCTCCAAATCAAATGGTGCTCGTAAGGAAAACATTCCGGGGACGAGCAGCCCCGGCAGAAGGCATCCCTGGCTCGGAGCTGCTGCCTGGCTGATGCCAGCCCTCTCCCTGCTGGAGGAGCTGGGCTGAAATCAGGATGGAATTCAGCCCCCGAGCCTCTCCAGAGGAGCCCTCCTCACCGATAGCGAGCTCACAATTAAAGGGAAAAGGGAAGGGGCAGCAGGGAGCTCAGCCTAGCACTTTTGCTGCTATTTCTCTTGCTCTTTTTCTGGGATTGCAGCGGTGTTTGCTGCCAGGAGATGCCTTTTCCATCATGTCGAGCTACCTCCAGCATCCCTTTGAGCCTTTGGGGCTCTGTTTGTCCAGGGGTGATGTTGGCACACAGTCCCCACTGGAGCATGGAGCAGGTCTGAGGGCTGATGCTCCTGCACCATAAACACCAGAATTAATATTCCTGGGGTCCACAGCAGGTACTGCCTTGAGGGAACCAGTTTCAATCCCAGATTTCGGAAGCACAGCTCCCCTGGGCAAGGAGAAAGAGACTTTCCCCCTAAAATCCTCTGCAGCAAACTGGGCACTGGTGTCCTGCATGCAGGGCCAAATCCATGCTGATCCAGCTGCTGGAAGCATCAGTAATTTTTCCTCTGCAGTAATTACTCTGTAAGCCATGGAAAACCAGGGAAAACCCAACCTTTTCCTCTTAATGAGTGCCCCTGCCTGGCTTTCCATCAATACAACAAGAGGAGCTCTCTTTGTTCCATTTACCACCGTTGATGTTCTGTTCCTTGTTGCATTCCCCGCAGATCTGAATAGAGATCTTTGCTCATTGTTTCCCCTACAGACTTCTGGACAGAGGGGAGTCATTTACAGAAAATCAAAAGCCATCCCAAGGCACAGGTGTGGTCTGGGGACAATTTTCTAGAGAAATTGGAGCTATGGGGGTGATGAGGATGGGAGATGCTGGGAGGGGCACTGCGCTGCACCTCCCCAGCAGAATGAGTTTTATAGGAGGAATAATCCAGCATCAACCCAGACACTAAGGAAGATCCATGCCTATAAACACCTATGTCTCTCCTTCTGGCTTGATTGCAGTTTTAGCCAATTTACCCTGATGAAGAGGAGTGTTTGGTACAAACAGTGGTGCTGACAAGCACATGGTGGCAGCAGCAAGTGCCAGCCAGTGAGGAAAAGCAACCCCAACAGCCTGATGGTGGAAAGCTGAGCAGCTCCAAAACCCAGCTACAGCTTGTCCCCTCTGAGCCACAGCTCCCTTCATCTTCCCTGGTTTGTAGCGAGGAGAGAAGATTAACAAAACAAAGCAAGTAAAAATTCCTTTTGCTTCCCACTGTTGGCTTCTAGACAGGCAGGGTTAGTGGAGCAGAGCAGAAGGGAGCTGCCTCTGCCCCATGGGGGTGGTTGCCATCCATGACATATTTTCTCGTGGTCTCAAATGGAGAGAAAAGATGTTTTCCAAGCTACATAGCAGCAATATGCTGATCTTGCTTGAACATCTGGAATAGTTTTGAATGACTTTAATTGAGCATAGCAGCAATTATAGAGTTATTTCATTTCATAGGTTTTGAAAGGGTTTTTCTTTTTCCTTGATGACTTACAGGAGAAGACTAAACCCCATAAATTGTAGGGCTCTGTTGGGCTGCCATGCAGGAGGACCTGGTCACAGTCCAGCCCCAGGCAGCTGGAACAGCTCAGCAGCCTAAATCTGGGTGCATCACTAATCCACCAGCCAGTTCCTGCTTTAAACTTTAACCATTTGAAATGTTTAAGGGCTTTTTTCATCATTTTAGCAGTTAAGATTATTCCAGGACAAGACTGCCCTCTCTTCTCTTGGGGTTCTTTGTGATGTTGGTGAAAAAATAATTTCTATGCCATGATGTGGCTTGAGAGTGAACTGAGTGAAATCAGTCATCTCTCTTCATTTGAGGAATTCACTAATTTTTCCAGTGTGGATGTGAATTCCTCCAGTAAAGGAGCACATGCCACCCTTCCCAAAGCCTTCATCAGACACCCAGAGACACGATGATGAAAAACTGGGGTCCCAATCCCCCTTAAAACACAGGACAGGTCTTCCCATGCCAGAGCATGACCTGGTGATGGCACCAAGGACCAGTCTGAAGCTTTGGTGCCTTCATCCCACACCATCCTACCTCTTCTGAAGGCCCAACTTCTTGACTAGCTTAAGTCAATTTAGTGCAAACTCTAGTGTAGCAATCCAAGTCTTTCAAACTCAACTGAGAGAAGCCACAAAGTTCAAGAAGAATAATTAAATAAAGGATGGGAAGTGGGAAGCACAGTAAGACCTCTTTTCCAGCCCATAATCCAGAGGTGCCATGCTTTGGATAAAAGGATGAATTTTGGGTGGTTTTTCTTTGAGTTGTTGTTTTTCACACGGCTAAAACACATTCCTGGCAAAGCAGAACCACTGTGGGGGTGCCAGGACAGGAGCACCTTGCCCTGAGGAGAAAAGGGGGCTCAGAGGGGACCTTATTGATCTCTACAACTGCAAGGATGCTGGAACCAGGGGGGATCAGTCTCTTCTCCCAAGTAACAAGTGACAGGACAAGAGGAAATGATCTCAGGTTATGCCAGGGGAGATTTAGATTGGATATTATGAAAAAATTTCTTCATGGGAAGGGATGTCAAGCGCTGGAACACACTGCCCAGGGAATTGGTGGAGTCACCACCCTTGGGGGGATTTAACAGATGCAGAGATTTGGCACTTGGGAACATGGATTAATGGTGGGACTTGATAATCTCAGAGGTCTTTTCAAAGCTAAACAATTCCATGTTTATTCCATGGGGGCAGACCTGCTGAGCTCTGGCTCAGCTGCCTTCTTCCAAAACAAACCTTCCTTTAAACCAGAAAATAAAACCTCACCTGTGAGCCAGCCCATCCCACAACCAGCTGACTCCTTGAGCAACCCAAAAGCCAAACCCAGGTTTTATTCTCAACACAAAGATCCACATTTGCTCAGGAGCAATAACAATTTCTCATTATTATTCCTAGCTAGAACGTGCAGCCTTTAAGCCTGTGGTTGCTCGAGGTAAAAAATCAGCACAATTTGAACAGTGATCAACCAAAACATAAAATGAATGCTGTGTTTCATTTAATAAACTTCAGCAACACAAGGCTGCCTTGTGGACACAATGTAATTAGTTTTGGATGTAAAAATGGAAAAAAAATAAGTGTTTTGTCTTCAAGGCAATTAAAAAAAAAAGAATATTTCTGTATTGACAGGAAAGAAGCTGCCAGGTAAAAATTCATATTTGATAAACTATTTTTCCTGTTCCCTTGTATTAGCTAGTGGGTTGTCAGTTCTTCTTGGTTTGCTCAAAGTCAGAAATCATCACGTGTCACCTGGAAGTCACTGCTGCTGGTGCTATGAAAACCACACAGTTTGCTGAAGAATAGCAGAGAGGGAGGGAGGGAAGAAGGGAGGAATGGCAGTTGCTGATTTTTTCTTGAAAATATGAAAAATGAAAAATATTAAAATATGAAAAAAGCACAGAGAAAGAGAAAACCAAGATAAGGCCATGATTTTTGATGAAATCCTAGAGCACATGGGTTCAGGCAAGATAATTTAGAAGTATTAAAAATGGCTGCAGCTGGCCATGCTGTTGGTCACTCACTCTCCAGTGGAGCCCACACTGCTCCTGCTGAGCTTCTCTCCCAGTCTGCCTCAACTACAGGCTTGGAGTCACACTTGGTGCCCACCAGGGCCCAGTGTGCCTCGGTGGCCACCAACACTTCACAGCTACATGTAGCCATCATCACTTTTGGTAGCAATTAAACCACGTAATGAGAATTTGGAGGAAATTGGGTTCCTGCTGTTTGTAGCGCTGCAGTAATGACTGAGGCTAAACCTGTGTGAACACAAAGGAGGGCAGTGCATCGCTGCTGTACAAAACGACTGAGGGTGCAGAAAGGAGATTTCTCCACAGCAGCAGCAGCATTGGTCAAAGCAAAGCTCTGCCAGCACCAGAGCCCAGCAAAAAACTTGAGGGGTCCCTTTGGACTCTCCCTTCTTTCCTTGCTGTTTCAGTCCAAACCTCTGTTCCCCTCTCTTGCAGGGATGGAGACGCGGCCGCAGCCCTGAGGGTGCTGCTGACCCTGTCCGTGGCGCAGCTTTGCCCAGCCCAGCACCATGAGTGGCTTCCTCTCGCGGCTGGACCCGCGGCGGGTGCCCTGGGGCGCCGCGGGCCATGCCCTGCGCGCCCGCGTCCTGCGCACCAAGCCCGTGGAGTCCATGCTGGAGGGCAGCGGCGCCGCGGCCGCCCAGGGCGCCCGGCTGGCCAAGGTCCTCACCACCCTGGACCTCATCTCCCTGGGCGTCGGGAGCTGCGTGGGCACCGGCATGTACGTGGTGTCCGGCCTGGTGGCCAAGGAGATGGCGGGGCCCGGGGTCATCGTGTCCTTCATCATCGCTGCCGTGGCATCCATCTTGTCAGGTGGGTTTTGCGTGGGTTTTTGGGGAACGTGACGTGTCCTGCATCCTCTCCGCTCATGGGTGGACACCTACTCAGCACCACGAGCTACAAGGAGGTAGCACCATCCCCACCAACTAAAAACCATTTCCCTCAGATCTCACACAGCTCATTGGGTGGCCTGTCCCTCGTTGTTCAAATTTCAGACCAAATCTTGTACTGGGAGCCAGCAGCCAAGCCTGATTATCCTGATGAGCTGCCAATGGCTTCCACAAGGATGGAGCCTGTGGGCAATATTTATGAGATTATTGAGAGTTTTGAAGAGTGTGTCCTAGGTCAAGAGTGTGGCCAAGCCACAGGGCTGGAGCGAGTGCTTGTGGGAAACTCAGTTCCAACAGGAAGGATGTCAGTGGCTTGGGCAGTACCAGGGCCAGCTTCTTTTGTTGGCATGGCTAGCAGTTAAAAAAAAATTCCTCAATTAGTTCTGGAGTTGATTTCATTGGCTCCCATTCATGCAGGGTCAGTCTTTGAATTCCAAAAAAAAAAACAACAAACCAAACCAACAAAAAAATGGGCAGGGAGGGAGAAATTACCTATTTTAGTGAAAACACAGTGACTTCTATCTCCTCTCTAGGAACCCAGCTGAGCATATGGCTCGAGCTGCAGTTTCTCCATGAAGCCAGTACTGCTGGCATTTGTCCTTTCCAGATCAGTGCTAACACGATGATGTGATGTTCCTGCTCTATCTGCTCAGAGGACTTTTCATGCTGTGTCAGTCTGGTATCCAGCTTTTGTCTGTGGGTTGGATAAGACAACCTGAGCAAATGGCAAAGGGCTTTGAATAGAAGACAGGAGAGCCAATACAGCAATGTGACCCAGATCAGCTTTTCAAAACCCTGGGTTTTTGTCATGAGAGGTGGAAGCACATTATGGTTTTTCCCTAGAGTTTGCAGTGCTGTTCCATGGAGATCCCACCAAAGTGAGTAGGAGTTTGAGCCCTTCTACAGCCCAGAGACACAACCCTGACACAGCCCAGGAATGATCCTCAGGCTCTCTCCAAAGCCCACAAAAAGAGACAAAAGCTTGCAATGGGATTCAATGCTTATTTGGATGCCCAACACAACAAATGAACCAAAATGCTTGTTTTTTATCCAAGGCAGCAGTTAGCATTGGTGTCTCTCCTTTCCCACTGCCTGCTTTCCCTCGTCTGCAAAGGTTTTGTTGGCCGTGATGCAAACCAAGAGCAAACGGAGCTTGGGTGGGTCTCTGCTAACAAAAACACACTGTCCTCCAAAAGGGGTTTTTTCACCCCAGACTTGAGCCTTGACCCACAGCAGGAGCTCCTCCCGCCTTTGCCCACAGGAGCCTGCGCCGCTTCCCACTCTGCTTTCATCTCCCCTTGCTTTTGTAGCCCTGGGAAAGTGTTTTGTGAGGGATGCAGTGTTTTGATAGTCTCCTTGGCTGCTTCCTCACTTCATGGTTAACGCTGCTGTTGTTTGTAACAGCAACACTTTTTTGGCAAGTAAAACCAAGTAAGATTTCAGGAGCTGGATGGGCTGTTAGACTCCTTGGGGATGTGATTTCAGCTCTCCCATTGTGGTCATGCCTGATGTGCCAGGCACTGAGTTTGGGCAAGTGCACAAACAGATTTTAAGGAACTTTTACTTTGTCCATCACAGATCACCAAGTCAAACCCCACTGCTTGCAAAAGTGATCCCAGAAAGGTTTTGGATTTAAAAAAACCCCAAAAACCAGACAAACCAAAATCATCCAGAAGGTTATCTGGCTCCCCAGGGAGACAGCCATAGGGAAACCCTGACATAGGGAAGCCTCTTTGCACAATTAAGCCTGGTTTCAGAAAGGGACTTTTCCAATTTCATCTACTCAGCAAATTCTATTTACTATGTGTTGCCTTCCATAGTTTTAAGCAATACATCAGGGCACTTACAAACACACTATAATTGATTAAACTGATAAATTAAGTCAATCTCTTTCATTTTCTCACTAGAAGGCCTTTCATTCATCTCTCAAGTAAGAATGCTTGCCTACCTTCCCTCCACAAAGCCTCCAGTGCACTTCAGGCTCCTGCAATCAGCCGCAACTGTCAGCATTCCCCACTTTCACCCCTGTTTATCCAAAACCCCCCTTAGCAATAATCAGCAGTTTGCATCTCACCCAACCCCACCACCCTCTCCACAGCCTTTCCCACCAGCCATTTCTTGTCCCTTTAGCGACCTTCTCTCCTAAAGCAATAACCTTCTTTGGAGCACAGAGCCACACTCTTACCTGACAGTGGTACAGGAGCAGGATCAGCAGCAGCCAAGATGGAACAGGGCAGAGCTCAGCACATGCCTCAGGTGCTGCTGGTGAGGGCTGGGCTGAGGGGCTGAACCTGCCTGGGTGGAGCTGGAGAGATGGGAATCCTTGCTCTGTGGAAGCTTTCTTCATGGAGCTTCATTTTATATACCAGCACATGGTGATCATGAAGTGCAGTGGACAGGCTCAGTGGCTTGATGAGAATAATCCTCAATAAGCTGGCTGCTCTTGGTTGATGAAAGATGGTCCCTTTGGATTGCTTGTGTGGTAGCATTAATTATTCAGAGTTACCTCCAGAGCAGCTGAAAATCCCACTCAGAAGTTATTTTTCACCTCAATCACCACTGCCATCATGGCAGTGCCCTGTGGGATGTCTCGTGGTTCCTGTGGAGCCTTGTGCCAAGCATCAGTGGCAGGGTCAGCACCCACATCACGGCCACCACCATGCCAGCACACCAAAAGCACCAGTTCTCATGCCACCAGTTGTCCTGCCCAGTGGCTGTTCTGTGGATGGGATCCTGGAAGGACCAAGACCACTCAGCTGTGTTTATGTCCTGTTGAACAATGTCAGTAACTGTATAATTACACAAGAGTAATGACTGTCACACCAATTGCACAAGTGGAGCAGATATTCAAGGAAAAGAAATGATCCTCTGTAGAATGCTTGCTCTTTCAAAAAACCACTGTGTTGTCTTGTTTTCTTCAGAAATTGCAAACACTCTTGATTGGGGGAAGAAGATAAATCTATCTCCAAATTAAACAGTTGTGACAGGGAGGAGGTACCCAACCTCTCCCTGCTGTCCCAGGGCTGGGCTGGCTGTGCAGGAGCACTGGGAGAGCTGCATCCTTCTGCATACAGAGGAACAAGGTGTTGAATAGCTTGAAGTGCCAAGGAGTTACTGAGTAACAGAGTTTTATTGTGCAGTTAGATTGTAAAAATAATAACAACAACAACAATAGTAAAAATGCAGTGCAAATGCAGCAGATATTAGTACATATTGTATATATGTTTGTGTGTAATACATGCTGACACCTAATGCTGATATTCTCAACCAATTGCTGTACCCAACCCCTAGTGAAAAACAGCTCTTCTAATTTGGGATCCTAGTAGAATAACCAAAACCTCCAACATTTTATACATATTCATTTCTTTGCTTTAGCATTATCACTGTGTATCGATAACCATCCTCTTCAATCATTATCTTGTCACTGGCTAAAACAAGAGCTGCCTACAAGAGCATATATATATATATGTATTTTTAAGGCCATCAAAGAGAGAAACTAGATACTTGTCTCTGTCAGAGCACCAGTTTCATAAATCATTCAGGCCTGTAGTTATCTGTGAACCGTACCTTTGCCGAGTGCATGCATTTTTCAGCAGCTTTGAATAATGACTGTCGGTAGCACTGGATGGATGATGGAAACCTCTCGTGGCTCCTGTTGGGCTGCTTTACAGAAATCAAGTCTTGAAGAGTCCCATTGCAAAACAACTCACATTCAAGTTAAGCAGTGAATGGAATATAAAAATCCTCCAAAAGCAAGAAAACAAGCACCACCAAATTCAGCTTAAGAGATTCAATAACTCTGTGTTTGTACAGAGTAAAAACAGCACTTAAGGAAGAGCAGCCACCTCATAGCAGTTTTATAAATTATTCATTCCCCTCTCTATACTGAACTGATTGCAAATTTGAAGCAATTATTATCTCCTAAATGGAGAATATTGGTTGATAGAGAGCTGAATAATTACTACATGTTTACTCAATGGTAGTAACAGCCTTAACCAATTCACCCATATGAACTTTACTGGGGTCTTTGGGACAGGGGCTTAATCAGTGTTAAACATGCAGGACCCTTCCAGCACTTGTCCTGAATAATATTTGGGGAATTTGAGACTAAGTACATCCATTCATTTAAAAAAAAAAAAAGCTCATGGTTTTTTTAATACATCAATGTGTCAGGGTCAGGTTTTTATTAAAAATTATCCTGACATAGTAAGCGCACAAGGGTTCAAAGAGTATTGAAGTCTGATGAATCCTCCTCCCAAACGTTTATAGTTAAATACTTCTTTTTGCTTTTCTTTTCTTCTTCTGCACAGTTAGTTTTGCAAGTGTTCTTTAGAAGACTTAAATATAATATTTTTTAGGTGTTAAAATAAGTTATGTTCTCTATGTAAGGCATCTTCAAACTCCTCTTGCCTGGGTATGAACAAAAGTGGGTATGAACAAAAGCAGGGATGATCAGGACAGTGCTCGTGCCTGGATCTGCAGAACAATAATGCAGGATAAGTGTTTGAAGATTGGAATTTTGGGGCAGAGAGAGGTATAACCTCCTCTGAGCCCTCCTGTGGCATCTTCCTCTGGGATGAGACTGTGCAGCACTGGTCCAGGATCCCATGTAAACATCTGGCTGGTTTGAACTGTGTCTTCTCAAAAAGAAAAACCTGTCACAACTTGATTTTAGTGGGAAGGAGGGTCACCATGAAATGTCTCTGTGATCCTGATGTTGATTGTAATCCTGGCACCTCCTTGCACCTCTGGGAAGGAAGCACCAAGGCAGTTTTTTTCCATTTCCCAACCTCTTTTTCCTTACACCTCTTCCTCTTTTTCCAAACAGGCGTTTGCTACGCTGAGTTCGGCGTGCGGGTCCCCAAGACCACGGGCTCTGCCTACACCTACAGCTACGTCACCGTGGGGGAGTTTGTGGCGTTCTTCATCGGCTGGAACCTCATCCTGGAGTACCTGATCGGGACGGCCGCGGGCGCCAGCGCCCTCAGCAGCATGTTTGACTCGCTGGCCAACCACACCATCAGCCGCTGGATGATCAACAGCGTCGGCACGCTCAACGGCCTGGGTGCGTCCTGCTGTGCAGAGACACCTCCATCAATTCGGGCCTGGAACAGTAATTGGAAGCTTGTCAGGAGTCAGACATGGATATTAGGCTTCATTCATTATTCACTCTCTGTCTGGTATTTTGCCTCAGCAGCCTGGCGCACAGGCAGGATTGGAGGGGATGGGATATGGGACACTTTGGGCCCCTTTGGGATGAGCTGGCATTTAGAATACATGCACAGAAATAGTCGCATGTCAGAGGGTAGGGGCAGCACAGAAACACTTCACCCAGTGCAAACAGTCCGCTTGGTCCTCTTGAGGCACACACAGAATTTGTTAAAGAGCACAAGCTGGTGTCTGCTCTACTGCCAGGGACTGGGGGCTGTGGTGGTCCTGTATGATCAACAGTTCTAGCAACAGTCCATGAATCCTACCGGTAAGCAAACCAGCCAGCTGTCCTGTACCTATGTCATGAAAACTTCATCGCTGATTGATTTTTAATGAGTACTTGGCAGATACATGTTATGCAAATTGGGACACAGTCATTGGTTTGCTGCTCTCCCAAAAGTCCAGACAGTGTCTTGAGGCATCAAGATTTATCACCTTAATTAAACAGTTTTAGCTAGTGGAGACACAGGCCTCTGGAGACCACTTTTGCAACGAGACCAAAGAGTTCTGCAAAACGTCAAGGTCTGAAAAGTGTTTAAAACTCCCCCACAGAGTTCCTGGATATTCTGTGGATGGAGAGTAGCACATGTCTTTTCTCTCACCTAGGGAAAGGAGAGGAGTCGTACCCTGACCTTCTTGCTCTGGTCATTGCTGTCATTGTGACCATCATTGTGGCCATGGGAGTGAAGAACTCTGTGGGACTCAACAACGTGCTCAATGTCATTAACTTGGCAGTTTGGGTCTTCATCATGATTGCTGGTCTGTTCTACATCAAAAGTGACAACTGGGCTGAAGGACAATTCCTGCCGTTCGGATGGCCAGGGGTAAGTCCTGTGGGCACAGAGGGACACACAGCACCTAAGTGCTGCCACACACTCAGCCTTGCTCATGGTTTACACACCCCAATTCTGCTGCACCCTCCAGATTCCAGCCCTGTTAAATCCACCTGTGCCTTGGCCAGGGACCTCCAAATTCCAGGAGTGCAGGCTTGTATCCAGACCTGCTCTTCCCCCCAAACCCAAAGACTACAGCAATGATTTATCTCCTAACTCCTCTTAGCATAAACCCAGAACTTTTCCAAAAGTCCTTCTGCAGAGCCAAACTCCACATGAAGGTCTCCCCAAGGAAATGCCACTAATTGCCAGGCAGTGAAGCAAAATGCTGTGGCTATCTGAGGCAGGGTGCTCCAGAGAGCTGGATCTGCCTCTGTGGAGAGGGGAGATACTTTTGTTGGCTGTTTTTCAACAACAATGTTCTCAATCATTTGTTTTGAGCACTTCATAATGCCACCTGCCAGTACTTATTTTATGGATGTTCCCTCAAAGCTTACTGAGAATTTGAACATATTTGGCTTTTTTAGCTTGCTTGCACTGGTTTTTATCCAAGGATGAACAGAGACTGAAAATATCTCAGCTGGCCTAAACCCAAGATAATTTCTCAGATTTACACTGTTCAACTCCATTGGGGTTTTGTGAAGAAAAATAAGCAAGAAAGTAAAGTAAACCACGAATCTTGGTTATTGAAAGGGTCCCAAACTGCCTGCACCTTCTTCCAGTAAATCAATGTCTCTTTGCCAGAGAAGGGCTCTGAGGCTCACTTGAGAATGGAGGCCATATTTACAGCTTGGATTGCTGTACCATACAATAGGAGTGAAAAAGAGAAAATAGAAAATATCTGTTTTGCTACAATTCAATGCACCAAATATCTCTTGCAAAAAAAAAAAAAAAAAAAAAAAGTAGTTTTAAAAGATAGGTGCATACCCAAAACAAAAAACTCAATAGGGTGGTCTCATCCTTTTCAGCTGGTTCATTGTCTCACAAGTTGTTTGTAAAAGTAAATCCACCACCAAGCACAAGTGTGAGATCCCCAACAGCGTAGGGCATATTTTAAAAGGATAATTACAGACAGTCTCTGAAAAAGGTGAGTTTTACTGTGTGCAGTACTACTAGACAGCTGAGATGACAGAGGTGATGGACAGGTGGTACCCAGCAAGCTGCAAGGCTTTCACAGCTCCAGATCAGCTAGGCAGCCTTCACCCCGCTCCAGTGTTCCTTTCCTATAAATGTCCTCACTAATATTGTATATTGTTTTAAATCACATTTTAAAAAAAATAACCAAACAGTACAAATAATTCCTCATCCAAGTGCTCCAATGTGTGCTCCTAACCTGTCTGCAGCTTCCAAGGAAAACAGAGTTTGTTTGGGAAGCGGCTCACATCTGACGGCTGCTGCTCTCTCCTGCTTCCTCTGCAAGCGGATCTTGCTGCCACATGAGACATCTTGCTAAGGCAGAACATGTAAACATGTTCCAGATCCCTACTCATAAAAATGGATTTGGGGTGGAGGATTGTTAAAGCAAACCTGAAATTGGTTGATTGGCTCCTCTGACATTGGCAGTGTATTCAGGCACTGCAGGTTTTTGGGGTGAGCTGCAGATGCCTCCATGGCTCAGGGCACAGGTTGAAATCTTTTCCTCAGATCAGACTGGTGGGTTTGCAGTGTCCCAGGGTCAGTCTCCAGAGCTACATGTACACCCCCTGACCTTTGGCCACTCATCCTTTAGCTCACACAAGGCACAACAGCGCTGCTCCATTTGTGCTCAGCTCCCTCTCCCTGGCTGGGTGCCAGCCTCCCTCCTGGCACTCAGGTGTTTGATCCTTCCCACAGGTGCTCAAGGGGGCTGCAACATGTTTCTATGCCTTCATTGGCTTCGACATCATTGCTACCACGGGAGAAGAGGCAAAGAACCCAAACACCTCCATCCCCTACGCCATCACAGCCTCGCTTGTCACGTGCCTGACAGCTTATGTGTCTGTAAGTAGTCCCTACACAGGTGTGAATGTACATAAATATGTATGTATGCATATAAATATATATATATGTACCATGTGAGTCCTTCTGGCCACCTGCACAGTGCCTGCCAAGGCTCCTCTCCATTTGTCCCCAGGCTCCTGTCACCTAACAAGACCTCTCTGCCAGCCACAGGTGGCGGGCAGGTTTTTTTTCTCATCCCCATCCACAGCTATTTTTTCACTCAGGAGAGAAGCAAAGAAGAAGGAGCAGCAGCATTGCAGCATCCTTTCTCCATGTTTCTGGGAAAAGCAGCACTGCCTCTGCTGGAGATATGGGAAAGGATCCAAATGAGGGGAGGGATAGGCAGGGATGGCTATGTGAGATTGCACTGCTCTGCACCCCAATAAAAGCATGCCTGTGCTCAGAGATTTTTCTTGCAAAAGAGCAAAAGTTAGTTATGAAGGAGAAAAAACGCTGTTCTGATCAAAGAAACTCACCTCTCCTGCATGGGAGTGGGCTTCTCATGAAAACAAATTCTTTGACTCAAATAGGGCAAGAGTGTTGCTCCAAGCAATGCAATCTGGATTTGGGTCTGCCCCAGCCTTATTTCTCACACAGGTATGCAGCCAGAGTGTTAATAACCCTGCCAGTCACACCAGCCTCACCAGCCTCCCCAGTCCCACTTGACTCCAGCATCACCCCTGGAGCAAGGTTCAAGCATCCCCTTCTTGCCTTTGGGTAGCAGAGACTAAGACCCCACAGTTTTCTGGATCAACCACCCTACAGCAAAGTGCAAACAGACCAAGCTCCAGCATTTTACATCCCCTCCACCCTGAGAATCCCCAGCAGCTTCCAGTGCTGATGTTGACACCCCTGTCCTGCTCCTCTCGCCTTGCCCAGGTGAGCATGATCCTCACACTGATGGTGCCCTACAATGCCATCGACACTGAGTCCCCACTGATGGAAATGTTCGTGGTCCACGGCTTCTACGCAGCCAAATTCATCGTTGCCATCGGGTCCGTGGCTGGCCTCACTGTCAGCTTGCTGGGCTCCCTCTTCCCAATGCCCAGAGTCATTTACGCCATGGCTGGTGATGGGCTGCTCTTCAGGTCAGTCACACCCATGCTGGCATTTATTTTTGGCCTCCTGGGATCTGAGGGGGAATTGTGCCAGGGGCCTTGGGGGTCCCAACACCCCAACAATATTGTCACTGCAGGGAGCAATGGACATGCACAGACACGGTGGGTGCAGAATGGGGCACAAGGCAAAGCAATATCCTGGGGGGATAATATCAGGAGCAGCTTACCCTACAGTCTCTCATTAGAGATTCTGATTATGTGGGGATGAGTGTTTAATTCAAGAGCCACTTACAAAGGAGAGCAGTTAATATGAATAAAATCTGGGAAGCATCCGAGTTCTCATTGCAGAGCTGGTCAGACCCAGATCTAACTCCAAATTCAACTTCAGCAGGGTTGCCAGTCCCCACGTGGAATCAAAGTTCCAAAAAGCAACAAGACCTGAAGGGATCCCTGAGACTGTCCCCTAGAAACAGGGAAGGGTTATTGCAACAGGGTTGCAATGGTTATTTAACTTTCTGTGATTGTTCTGCACTCCAGGTTTTTGTCCCACGTCAGTTCTTACACGGAAACTCCTGTCGTGGCTTGCATCGTGTCCGGGTTCCTGGCAGCTCTGCTCTCCTTGCTGGTCAGCCTGAGGGACCTGATTGAGATGATGTCCATTGGCACCCTGCTCGCCTACACGCTGGTGTCCGTCTGCGTCCTGCTCCTCCGGTACCAGCCCGAGAGCGACATCGACGGCTTCGTCAAATTCCTCTCCGAGGAGCACACCAAGAAGAAGGAGGGCATCCTGGCTGACTGTGAGAAGGAAGCTTGCTCTCCTGGGAGCGAAGGAGAGGAGTTCTCTGGCCCACCGACCAACACGTGCGGGGCAAAAAATCTGCCATCGCTAGGAGATAACGAGATGCTAATTGGGAAATCTGATAAGTCTGCCTACAACGTCAATCACCCCAATTACGGCACCGTTGACATGACCTCGGGGATAGAGGCAGATGAGTCTGAGAACATCTATCTCATTAAGCTGAAGAAGCTGATTGGCCCTCGGTACTACACGATGCGGATCCACCTCGGGCTGCCGGGTAAAATGGATCGCCCGACGGCGGCCACCGGCCACACGGTCACCACCTGTGTGCTCCTGCTCTTTGTCCTGATGTTCATCTTCTGCTCCTTCATCATTTTTGGGTCAGATTACATCTCTGAGCAGAGCTGGTGGGCCGTCCTCCTGGTCGTGCTGATGATCCTGCTCATCGCCGTGCTGGTGTTTGTGATCTTGCAGCAGCCAGAAAACCCCAAGAAGCTGCCCTACATGGCCCCCTGTCTGCCCTTTGTCCCTGCCTTCGCCATGCTGGTGAATATCTATCTCATGCTGAAGCTCTCCACAGTCACGTGGATCCGATTTGCCGTCTGGTGTTTTGTGGGTGAGTCCCAGGTTCATTTATTTTCATTCACTGATGCTCTTTTGGAAGGTTGTTGATAATAAAAACTTCCCTAATTAGAGTGCTTAGGCTGACACCTGGGAAATACCCAGTCCTTCTCATCTGCCCCTTGCCATCCTGAAGTTTTTAGAAATCTCATTTTATCCAGCCCCTGAACCACAGCTAAGTGGAAAATTACACCTCCAGAAAACATCAGTTTCATGGAGGAGAATGACTTCATGAAAAGGTGGTTATTTTGACAGCTTTTTTGATGCAAAGTGAGCAGGATCTGCAAATTGCCTCACAGGCAGGTTTTGTACAGAAATCAGCCTGATTTCTTGCTCTGTCACCCACTTGAGCTTTTCAGCAGCCCACACCAGTATTTCAGCACTGCTTTTCCAAAGTCCAGAGCTGCCCAATTCTAGAAGCCCTGGAAAAGTCATATCTGTAGACTGTATCTCCTTTTAGCTCAAGTTCTTAGCTTCTGGGTAGGGACATGTTAGGACTCACAGACTCTGTTGTGGAGCCTTTTTTCCCAAATTTAGTATTTCTGACACATAACCAGGAGTCCAGCGTACCCATAGTTCTTTACTTTGCAACCCACTTACTCCACAAACCCAAGAGAATAAAGCAGATCTCATAGCTCCTCCAAGCTGAGCCATTGGGCAGGAGCTGCCATCTGCATTTTTGGGCTGGAGAAGATATACTCGGTGCTTTTTTGGCCCTTGAAGTCAATACTTGAAGCTGCAAACCCAGAGAAAGCCCTTCTACCTGGAAGAAAAGATGACTCCAAAGCATCTACTTAATCTGCTGTGATTAAGCACTTTCCTCTATGGGTGCAAATACCTCTTGAGTTGCCAGCAATGACAACGAGTCAATTAAACCACTGCATTAGGTGTGATGAGCTTCACCAGCCCATCCATGGCTGTTGGGGATGGGACATCCCACTGGTTTTTCTGGCAGAGATATGTGATCCTGATTTAATCTCACATCAGTCCCCTGTGGTTAATCCATGGCATGTGGAGTTTGGATTTCTCTGTACAGATCTCTGGGGTAGGTCAGTATCATGATCCACCAGAAATCATATCTCTAGATGTATTTGCTGCCAGTGAAAGCATTTGTCTAAGGTGAAAATCAGGTAGGGCTGAAAGGTGAAATCAGGTAGGGCTAGTGGGGCTAGTGAGTAGCTGGGGTTCAACCCTCTCCCTTTTGCCCACCCCAGGTCTGCTCATCTACTTTGGCTATGGGATGTGGAACAGCACACTGGAGATCAGTGCCCGGGAGGAGGCCCTGCACCAGAGCACCTACCAGCGCTACGACGTGGATGTCGACCCCTTCTCTGTGGATGACGGCTTCTCCTTCGCCCCCGAGGGTGACAGCTACCCGGGCTGGGGTCCTTCTGAGGACAAGAGCTTCTCGTACCAGCAAATGGCAGGCACCAAGGAAAGCCATCGGACAAGTAGCAGGTCGAAAAGCAAAGGCCGGCACAAACCGCCGTCGGATGCTCTGATCGCCAACGACGAGCTGGACTACTCGCCCGAGTAGCGGGACAGGCAGCGGGGCGCCGCGCCGCCCAGGTGATGAGGAAGGGTCCCCGTGGCTCCCCCATCCTGCCCCATCCTCCCCGGGTCCTCCACCACCACCCTGCTCACCTCCAGTACTCGGGACATGCTCTGCGATTGCCGTTGACCCCGGACCAAAAGCACCCGTGGCCCATCCCAGCTCCAGCAGTCGCGTCTCACTCTGGTGAATGCTGGCTGATCCCCCAGCACTGGCTGATCTCCCAGCAGCGGCTGCACCAGTGCAGGCAGCGGAGTGGGAGATGTGCCAAACCAGGAGGGTGTTGAGAGGTGGAAGGAGACACATGAGGGGACATCAAATTGTCCCTGGGGAATGTCCACCTGATGGCCGCAGTGGTGAGATGTCACTCTAAAATTTTTGGCACTTTCTTGGCATGTGTGTTTTTTTCCTTTGAACCACCTAGAAATTATAGCTAAGCCAGAGGCACAGAGAGGTGGGTAGGTACAAAATGGAGATGGACACACTCTTCCTTGGGAGTAGCTCAGAGATGCATAGTTGGTTCCATCATGCAGTGTTTCCATGGCCTGTTCTGGTGCACTGCACAGAGCAGTGCTTCCCCCATGTCCACCCCCACACCCCAAACCCCAGTATTGTTATTCAAAATTAGTCCATGTCTCAGTCGAATCTTTAAGTCCCAGCGCGGCCCAGCACCCCAAATCTGTGGCTGGGAGCCTGATCCCATTCCTGGTCACAGTGAGGGCTGTGACTCACTCTTGGCTCAACCCTTTTTGTACAAATGGTCAACGAGGACCACACATTCCTCTCAGCATCACCAGTCTGAGGTTGGGCACTGCTTCCACCACTTTGTGTCTTTTACAAAAAGGACCGTGCTGTCATTCCCTCACCATGCTGGGCACCTTCCAGTGCTCACTCTGCCCTCAGTGCTCCAGACACCCATCCATGCCCTCACAAAATAGCAGCATCCGTGGGTCAGCCACCTCTTGGCGAGGCTGGGCCATGGGTAGCAAGCAGAGAGAACCTGGCAACTGAAATCTGACTCCCTACTGCACCTTGTACAATATTCTCTGGTTTTGACCTTGCTTTGGTGGGTGCTGTATGAAAAACACTGAAATGCTGCTCATTCCGTAAGTGTCCGTATTTCAGTCTGAAACCAAACAGAGCTGGTGGCTCATGGGGTAGAGGTGGTCAGCAGGTGGATGTAAACCCCCTGAACATGGCCGTGGCCCCCAGAAGTGCCATCAGACTCCCTGCTGCCAGTGTCCCCACAGAATCATCAGTCAATGGGATTTGGTCAATGATTATCAGCAGGTTCAGTTGTGGAGCCCATCATGCTTCATGTAAAACACCGTGGTGGAGGAACATTTTTTTGAATAAATAGCAACCAAAACCCTTCAGACAGCAACTCACATCCTCCCCGCAGCTGCCGAAGGCTGCAGATGGATCCATCCCAGGGGCTTCAGTGCAGCCCAGACCAACCCCAAGTACCATGGGCTGCTGCTGGCTTCCCAGGGGACAATTTAACATCAACAGGGGCAGGATTTCCTATATGGAAATATCCTCATGGATATTGAGAATCATTAATGCTTTGGTACACTGGATGAGGCTCAGGCTCCCAAAACACCTGCCTGGCACCCTCCTTGGGCAAGTAGGTGCAAAGGGTGCCTGGACCTGTGCCCATCCTCATCACTCCTGGGATGCAAGGGCTTGATGGAGACGCTCTGCCTGGGGTGTAAAAGTATCCCTCCAGCTCCTGTCCCAAACAGTGTGGCAAACTACAGTCATTTTCCCAGTGGAGAAGAGCATCCAATTCTGCAGATTTTAACCTGGAGTGCTCCAGGGGAACCAAGGGAAGTTTGGCCTCTGCAGCAGCTTCAGGGTGGGAGTGAAGATTTGGCTAAAGGACCTGTAAGCTTTGCTCTGGCATTGACTCCTGCTGCCCTCCCCTACCACGCTTCCACAGGGAGAAATCCTGAGTGTGTCCCACTGAAAAGTTGTTGCAATGTGCACCGCTCACGGGCCAGCTCAGGAAACCTCTCTGGCAACACTGAACTCCTCTTGTGATGGTCACCATCCACCCACGCTTGTCTGCTCTCATCCTTGATGCCTTAGAAGTACCCAGGAGGGGATGGCACCTCGCAGGTCTGGCTGTGTGTTTTCAGGGAGGAAGATTGATGCTGCTTTCCTACCAGCTCTTGTACTATACCATATCCAAGGTAGTCGTTCTCGTCCTGCTTCCACACGGTATTTGGGCATCTGCCGAGCCACAGACTCATGCCCAAGCACCCTGTTGAGTCAAAGCCTGTTCTTCTTGCAGCCTTAATCTCTTGCTACAGAGCAGTTACCAGTACCAGTGTCTTTTGTCACGTCCACTCTAGTCACGCTGTATAATTTGACAAGGGTTTGACCCCTTGCTCTTTGGTGTCTGTAGGAACTTCTCCATTGGATCTGAGCAGCCTTTTGGCTGCCCCCATTCCCAGTCACCCATCCTCCTTCCCCTTCCTGGGGAAGTGCTGGGGCAAGAGGGCTGTACCCTGTCCTGGGACCTCCAGGGAGCAGCATTTGTGCCGTGGCAGTGTCAGATGAGGACGGGCTCCTGTCAGCCCTCGCCGTGCTGCGGGTGGGAGCTGTACCACATCCCACCCAACAGAGGTGTTTAAGGAGAAGGTGACCGAGCCACAGGTCTTGGGGGTTTGCCAGTGGCCAAGGGCTGGTTTACAGGATCCCTGCTCCCTGTTCTGGGTGGCAGCTCCTGGGAGATGTGCAGGTTCAGCCTCTGGAAACTCACGTGCTGTCTCTTGTAGCAGCATTGGGCTCTTCAGTGGGCACGAGCAAAGGCTGAGAAGGCAAAATGACCAGGTGTGTCCATCACCTCTGGGCACTCTGGCCAGGGGCTGGGAAGAGGTGCAAGTGCTCGTTTGGCTGTAACCCAACTCCAGCCTTTCCCCTGGGTGCCCCGAGGGAGGTTCTCACATGTCTGGGCCATCAGGAGGACATGGCAGAGCGGAACCATCCTGCTCCCACCTCTGGTGAGAGGCACAAAACCTCCATGCCTGCCTGCTCTCCATGGGGCACATGCCTGAGGGGCCAAATGCATGGTACAGGTGGAGCATAAATACCTCAAACCTTCCAGGCCGAGTCTGTAAGATCTCAGCCCCTCCACAAATTCACTCCACATGGTCACAGCCCCTTGGTCTGACACCCAGCACTCCAGCATCCTCCCCATGGCAGCGAAATCACAGCCCAGCAACATGGGATGTTGTAAATCCAGCTTGTAAATGACCTTCACTTCGTTTTGTTCAGTCTTTCTGATGTATATCTTGCTTTTTTTTTTTTTTTTTTCTGCAGGTGGTACTTTCTGGTGTAATAATTCTCTGCAGTTCTGATATGAAGTTGGTGTATTTGTTAAAAGCAGTTTGTTCTATCCATTTTTTTTTTTGTGGTTTTCAGAAGCCCATTGGTGCATTTTACAATGGGGTCTTGTAGTGTGTCATGAGAAAGAAAAAATATGCAGATATGTTATGGAGTGGTTTTTATTTTCAAATGACTGTGTTGTTGACAACTATATATATAATACGTATATATAATCAAGATACTAAGAAAAAAATCTAAATTTACCAAAATCTGTATATTTTAATAAATGCATAAAGCTTTTATTGTGTGCCTTTGCATTTAAAAATCAAAGAGGAACTAAGGGATTTGTAAAGAAAGCCAGAGACAAATGTGTCTTAGAATTAGTTTCCATAGTAATGTAAATCTTTTAAATGAAAGACTAAACCAAAAAGTAATAATAATAAAAAAATCCCATGTAAATTTTGTTAAGCCAATCAGTACCCCAAGTTCTGATATTTTTTAAGTACTAAATAGAAGCTAGAGATTAACAAAATCTTGCTTTAAGTGATTCAAAAATTCCATTTTAGAAGATCCATTTAAGGGGGCTGACTTTGTTATTTACTTGTACTGTTGTGAGAGAAAATGGTTATCTGTTTACACAATTTAAAAAATTTAAAAAAAAAAAAAAAAAAAAAAAAAAGGAAAAACCTAAAGCAAATGACCACAGGTTGACTGTGCAAAGGCCTGGGGTGCACTGATGTCTTCCCAGCTGCTGGCACTCACCTTTCCTTGGGGGAGCTGGGGTGTCCAGCACTGTCCCCTCCCTGCATGGGCCAACACAGCTGCCTGGCCCCTTTGGAGTGCTCAGAGCCTCCAAGGGCTCCTTCCTGCTGTCCCTGTTAACTGGGAGTGGGGAGCCTGCCAGGTGCTCTCCTCATCGTGGGGATGGGATGAAGAGCTCCAGCTGGTCCTGGTAGAGCTGGGGACAGCTCTGCTGGGCATCAGGGACCTCCACACTGGGGTGACCACCATGGCTCACAGCCAGCACTCCATACTTGGTGTTAGGAATGGTGTGGAGCAGTTTTTTGATTCAGAAGAATTATATTTGATCCTATTTTGAGGCTTTGGGTCAGCAAATGAGCATTAAAATCCTTCATGAGCCACCAGTGCTGTGGCTAATCCAGACCAAGAGAGCCCCACAGGGAAACAGAGTGTTTTGGGCTGGCACAAAGCAGGTGTTTCAGCTTTGATCCTTTAAAAACTGGAAGAGTTTAATGTTCTTTGTGCTTCCTGAGAACCCTTCCCCTCTCTGGTGCCAGCACTAGTACCCTGTCACATTCTTGGCCCCATCTCCTCACACCCTGTGGTTGCAAATGTGCATTTTCCTGCAGCTGCTGCGGTGTTGCTTTGCTTTGGTTGGTTTTTAATTCTCTTGCCTAAAATAAAACTTCTTCCTTCCTCTGAGCAGCACTGCCAGGGCCTTTTAAGAGCTGGATTTGGGGTCAGATGTTGGTAACCTGTGGCTGTGGGCAGAGCACACAGAGCCCCAGGGCCTCTTCCTGCCAAGGGTCCCCAGCATTGTAAATGCAGTCGAACCCAATGGGAAGAAATAACGATGTCTGACTCAATTCAGAAGGCTGAATTATTTCTTTATTATAACTATCCTAAAATACATTAATATGCTATATAAAAGGAGGATACTAAAACTACATACTACTTTCTCTGACTCTAACACAACTCGTGACCGTCTCTGAGAGTCCAGCCCTAGGTGGGTTGGATTGACCACTAGGCTCAAACAATCCTCACCAGAATCCAGCCAAGTACTCACTCCAGGTGAACAATTCTCCAAACACATTCCACATAGGAAAAACAAGGAGCAGAAATAGAAATTGTTTTCTCTTTCATTTCTCTCTGTGCACCTCTATGAAAAATCCTGAGAGGGAGAGAAATGTGCTTGCCACACCCCAGCACCCCGTGCATGAGGATCGCAGAATGGATGAGATTGAAAGGGACCGGGTGCATCCTTAAGGGGGTGGGCAGAAAAAAAATCCCCTAAATGCTGCCTGGCAAGGCTCGTTCCCAATCAGGCCATGCACCTCCCGCAGCACCAAAACCCTCCCCCGAGCATCCGACACAGGTGTTCCTGTGCTTTTCCCTCCCGGTTTGCTTCGGGGCTGTTTGCCGGCAGCATTCCATGGGATTTCTGCTCCGAGGTGCCCGGGGTTAGGAGGGTGAAGCCGCGGGCACAATCCACAATCCCCGGGCAGCCTGCACAAGCTGGCACGTCTGTGCCCGGGGCAGCCGCGCATCAATGCGCGCACTGACAGCGCGCTCGGGCTGCACAAGAACCGCCTGTGCGCTGCCCGTGATCTCATGGGCACAAGTGTCCTGCCACCACCGCCCCGGGACACTGCCCAGCTCGCACAGCAGAGCCTCCCGCTGCCAAAGGCAGATGCTCGGGCCAGGCAAAGGCTCCTCGTGGAGCACAGCCGGCCCCTCTCTGCCTCCTTTTAAATGCTCCAGCTTCCCACGTGGAGGAGGGGAGGTGGGACCTGCAGCACCCTTGCCTGTGTCGCCCAGTTTGGTTTCTCCAGATGAAGCAGACCAAGGGCAGTCCAGAATGCACGAGGCTTGACTTACAGCCTTGTTTTCCCGTTATTCATCATCCCAAAAAACTTAGTTGCTCAGACCCTTCTCCTCCTCCTGCTGCCTTGCCACTGGGGCTCTCCTCTTGCTCATGTTTGAGCAGCAACTATTCCCTTTTTCCTTCTCTTGGCTTACACAAATTGTTTGAACTGAGTTAACATCTCTGGGAACAGATGGGATTTTGTACCAGTGTAATTAAATTGCTACAGCCTCTGGTAAGGGAAGAGTTAGATCTTATCTTACACAGTTTTAATCAGAGCAATGACCCCAGATCAGACTCCTACTTTAGATGAGAGCACTTTCAGCAACATGAGGTATCACCTTCATGGTGCTTGGGGTCATCTCCACCTCTTCAGGGGCTTTCTAATTCTTCCCAATATAAAGAAACCCACTAGTGGGTACAACTGGTACAAGCTGCTACTGGGAGCATTGAAAGAATCAAAGGATAAGATAACGAACAGTCTCATGCAGGAAGATTACTCATATTTAAAATATTCTTCATTTAATGCCACAGCAGAGCACTTTTTCATCCTGAACTGCTATAAAAAAAAGAAAATCTTCAAAATCATTGCCAATCCCTGTCATACAAAAACTGGCTATGGAAACACACAGGAAGGAAGGAAAAGTAGTCAGGGTTGCAGGTACTCTGTTATTTATTGTACAGTATTTCATTGAAAGTACAAAGGCATCATCAGTACTCACCAGAATTGTATTGTAACAGGTACATTATACTGCATGTTAAAATGTGCTGTTTTAACGAGGCAAGACAGAACACAAACTTAGAGGAAGAAAGAAAGGAGTTTAAAAAAATGTAAAAATACACTTTTTAGTAACTGCTCTGTACAAAAGAAAAAAAAAAAAAGAAACTGAAGCAGAGGGCAGGGATTAGAGCCCCCAAAGTCATTTATAACTATTTTAAAAGGCACTGTTATCTATCATGTCATTAGGACCTTTGGGTTCTGTTTCCTTCATACTGATGACTGTGGGGGTAGGGGAAACACTGTTACTAAAATGATCAGACTCATACAAAAGTATTTACAGAGAAAGGCAGAAAAATCCCCTCCTCTTGTTCCAAAAGAGAAACATTTGCCCTGTGGGAGAGGACAGCCTTTCTCCCTATCCTCTCTCCCTAGCCGTGCCAGACCCGTGACCTTGAGTGGGAGAAATCAGTGAGGATGGGGGAGAAGCTGTCAGAGTCCTCCTAACAATGGGAAAGTGTCTCTCTCATTTCTGTTTTATTGCTTTAAACTCTCCTATAATCAGGGGAGCAAGAAGACAAACTAAAATCCCTAAACCCCACCCCACAACCCCAAACCACCCTGGCTGCAAGAAGCTGGGGGCAGGCGGTCGGGACAAAACGGTGAGGACCAAGAGGTAGGGCTGGCTGGAGCTGTCTTTCTAGAGAAAGGGGGGGAAGAGATGGGGAGAATAATGCTTCAGACTACCAGACATTTGTGCTGCTTTTCTAAATCTCTCCCTGGGAGCCTGACAGCCGCATGTGTCAGCAGAAGCGAACCCAGGGCGCACGAACCCACCAGCCAAAGCATCGGATGGCAGCCGTGGGGCGTCCCCGGGGCGTCTACACGTGGGCGCTCTTGGCGTGGGTGGGCGAGCTGGATCCCGAGCCGTAGTAGAAGCGGTTCTCGCCGAAGGTCTGCGCGTCTCCCGAGCAGCACACGATGACACAGCCCCCGAAGAGGCAGAGGGCAGAGCCGATCCAGCCCGTGTACAGCGAGTAGCCGAAGCTCATGATGGTGGTCTCGCGGTGGGCGCACACCGGGAACCAGATGGTCGCCACGACGCCGCACATGGCTGGGGATGGGGGGGAAGGACAGCGTTAGGGTTCTGACCTGGAGGGAGTGACAGCAGGGCGTCACACGGGCCTAGGGACAGAGAGGAAACCCATCCCTCCTCCCTTCCAGTCCCACCCCAGAAGAAGCGGCATCAGTGCTGGGTCCAGGAGATCTCCAAGCAGGAGGCAACGTGGGAGCCTCAGGAGTGAGGGATGGAGAGAGAACAGCCCTCTCTCCCAGGAAGAAAAAACAACAGCTGCCTAGCACAACATAATATATTTATTAGAAGAGAAACAGATTTGTTCCCTCAAAATATCGTCAAGAGGAAAAAAATGAGAGTCATCCCTGAAACTGATGTTGTGGAGAAGTGCAGAATTAGGAATAGATTAGATATGAAGAGGCCATGAAAACCATATGGATCAATGAGAGAATAAAATCCGTGGACCTGTGTGAACTGCTTTAAATCCCTATTTCCACATGGACTCACGTGCTGTGTCCTCAGCCCATGTCCCTCCTCATCATTTCAGTGGCTCTACTGGGTCACATAAACTTCACCAAAATCTCCCAGTGCTCTAAGGCAGAGTAGGGTTTATGAAATACGAGCAGAAAATGAGCAGGGACAAAATAAGCAGCAGTTAGGCATTGCTGGGTTTTTTTCATGGAAAAGGAAATGTCTCACAGCTCTGGAAAACAGATTCTACTTCCCTGTGGAAAATTTCTATCAAGCGATGGGGACAAACCCAGCAAGGCTCTCCAGATATTTACTGAATTTAATAAAAATGGGACCTGAAGAGTCTGCAGAAGAGAAAACGGGATCCTACCTAGGGACTACAGTGGGTCAAAAAGTGACTGCAGGCTTCACATTTTACTTGATATTCCAGAGGGGGTTTTTCCACAAAAAGCCAGAAGGCAGCTGCAGTGGTGCTGTGAGGTGGCATGTGAGGGAGACAGTCCCCACAGAGTCCCCACATGCACCGGGGGCAACGGGAGTTGATGGTGTTAATCACCTCCCAGGAGCAGGTCCTAAAACAATACTCCTCGATGGCCTGTACATCTGAGAAGAATTAATCTGTCAATATTTACTTGCCTCCGGGACAAGCTGTGCAGGACTCCATCCTTGTGGCTATCAGAGAATCAGAGCAAAACAATAACAGGACCATGGCAGCGTTACAGATTTCCACCGACCGTGTTAAAAGGTATCTGGAGGCAGTGTCAGAAAGTTAAGGTTGCAAGAGGGAAAAAGAAAGGGGTGAGAGTAAAAATAAAATTGTTTAGTTAAAGCAGAGAACAAACCGTAGCTCCTGGCTGGTACAGCAAAAAACCCATCCCCAAAGCTGTAGTTATTGTGAGAGAAAATATTTTCTTATGGAAAAGAGAAGAACATTTGAAGGATGCTTATAAAGCCAGAAATAATTTTGGGCCTCCTCAAAGGAAGGGCCCCGCAGCTTTGGAAGGAATTTTGGAGAAAGCAGGGAGGGGAGAAGAGCATTTCTCCTGCATGTGGAGTGGTCCTGCAAACAGCTCATGAACCTCCAACGCTTTAAAACAAAAATGTATCAGTTGGGAATCCACAAAGCATTCTAATGGGCTCTGCGAACAAAACTGCTTTGTTGTCCGAAAAAACACAATCATCTTTTCTTTCTCTGTCAGCAGTAAATATATATATATATTTGTCTATAGACTATAAGACCCTTATCTCTCCAGACCCTCCCCCACAAGACAGGACCGAAGAAAACACTTGCACTGGGGTGAGAAGAGCTCTCAGGGATGCTCACACAATGGCTTCTCTTGTGCATGTGGTTCCACTACATGTAAAACACCTTATTTTAATGCTGACAATGCCAGAAACACAAGCCAAGGACTTTGCATGGGTTCACTCGACCTCTCTGTCCTCGGAGGCCACCAGCTGCCATCAGTCACCAGTGACCCCATTGCTGAGCAAGAGGAATGCCCTGGAACAGGACTGGGCTTCATCGCTCTGCATAGATTAGGTTGGGCTGTAAATCCTCCGAGGGGGTGGGAAAAGGACAGTCAGCAATTGCAATGTCTCTCTGTGGGCTCGAATTTTATTCTGGTTGCACCACAGGGAAAGGCTGAAAGAAAAAGGTGATTTGACGAGAAACCAAAGAGATTTGACAAGAAACCTTTTCCAAAGAGATTGGAATAGAGGTTTTAGGGCAAGTTTCAAGTTCTAAAATGGCTGCCTACATGGAAAAGAAGTGTAGATAGAAATTGTTATCCCTTCTCTTGTGCTAATGTCGGGACATCCTTTGCCTCTCTCTAAATGAGAAATCTTCAGACAGTAGAGCTGCTGCAGCCAATATAGTCTAGCAGAAAAAGAAAAGAAGGTCTGCAAAGAGAAGGAATATTTTCTATTAGAGCAGCTAATTCAGTTGGGAAAACAAGCCTGTTTTGGGGCACATGTGTGGAAATCCTGCTTGCTTATTGCAGCTGGAGTAGGCAATCTTGTAAAAGCCACTGCCCCTACCTAAAAAACCATCTCAGCACTGCATGGCATGAATGTCCTTGCTCCATCAGATTGCTGTGAATCCACAGGGATACATCCCAGCTCCCAGTGTTTCCAAGTCTTTTTTAAGTGTGGATTTGCAGTAGCTCAGTCTGCTGAGCTGAAACCCTTAACATCAGAGATGTGTTGGAGTCAGAAGGATGTGCACAGAGACAAGAAGTACAGAAGGTGCTTGGGGAGCTGGGAGAGAGGGAACAGGATTGTTCTAACTCAAGGGACAATGAGTCCCTGCCAAATTCCTTAACAGTAAGTTAAAGGCTTTTTGCAGAAGAAAGAATACTTTTCTTTCACATCTAAATTTAACTATTCCGAATTGCTGACTCAAAGTCACATGGATTTCTCTTTCAAAGCATTTAGTTGAATAAAATAGATACCAAATTTTTTTTTGCTGCATTCAAGGCAGTCTTTTTATCTTAATAACTATGGTTTTACAAGTAAACGTCAGGCAGTCTTCAGGAGAACTCATTAACATCCTTTATTTAGTACCCAATGGCTTGTTTTGTAGTAGCAATTTCCACTAACATATATTTCATCTATTTTCCAGTGTCTGAGTCCCTCTTCTCCACTGGGAAAATGCCCCCTTGGTTACCAGCAAGTGGTCCTCCAAATTAGTATCAAAACAAACAACACAGGCTGGGCCAGGGATTTTCCATCAACACCAAAGTGTGAAATGTTTTCATACCAGCTCAGAGCAAACCTCTGCTGACTGCTGTTTTCAGCCATAAATCAATTCTCTTGGTCAGATAGGATCAAACAAAGCCATAAACACATCAGCAGCAGAATAGCAGGGCGTGCACACAGGTTGCACTCCGGCAGCCTGTGATTATCAGTGGACAGAAAAATCAATGGAATATCTGAGCCCATTATTTTCCTGGCAACTTTTCAGCTTTTTCTATATATATATTCTTTTCTTTTCTTTTCTTTTGGCTCTGTGCTGTGTTTCAATCCCTGTTTTCCCTTATGCCGAATTTCAGTGACAAACTGCCATCCCTTCCCTGAGCAGCAAGTGAAGTTTGCTTTGGGGCCAGCTTCCCTGTTTGCATCCCCACTCCCCATTTCTGTTGCATTAGGGAGTGTTTTGGGGGCCATTTTCTTTTAACCAGAGCTCTGGATGTTGCTCTCCCCAAAGAGGAAAAGTCAGTAGCCTGTGAGGTTGTGGAAACCATGAGTGAGAGTTCAGTGGCTGGAGAGTGAATAAAAACAGTCCAGGGCATGTTACTTTTAGAATATAACGGATTTTAACTCAGCATTGTATCTTTCAGAGCCTGATCCATGCTTGTTAAATGCTCTGGAATGGTGACACCTCATCTTGCAGCTAACAGATCATTAATCAGCTTAAATAATGTCAAAGTCCTAAACTCTGTACATTATTCTTCTTTCAAAGGGACTGTCTTGCTGATGAGCCTGGAAAAAAATGGGATTTGTAAATATAAATGTGGGTTGGTTTCCTCTTTCCTTTTTTTTTAAAAAAAGCAACCTAGGAGCAAAAGAAGCTTATTTATTCTTCATTTGTGATCTGACAAAAAGAGCACTATTGTAATTGTGACTAAAACATTGTGACCAGGCTGCTGATCCCAGCCCAGATCATTCAGGGCATCAGCAACACCAGTAAATCTTTCACCTGTAGGTGCTTCAGAGCTCACAGGGGTGAAAATCAATAAGATGTGGTCCAAATCTGAGCCAAAGATCATTTGTATGCCAATGTGTCTGCGACACAAATGTGAGAGATGTGATCTCTCAGGCTTCCTTTCCTCACAGGATCTACCTAGCTGGAAAGCCGTGTGCTGAGGCAGAGGAGGACCTGGTTTGTGCAGCTCCACAGCTCTCATCATCCCTGCACAACTCTCCATCATCCCCTCACACCTGCTCTCCTCCCTGGTGTCCCACTGCAGCGTGATGGGATGGGACAGTGGCACACCAGACACCAAAACCTGGTGGGACACTGCAGCACACGGGATTTCACTTGTTCTAATACAGTGGTACCCAACAGTGTCACTGGAATTTGTCATCTGTGAGCTGGTTCTGTCATCCTCTTTCCCTCTGGGATTTTTAGGGACAGTTCTCCTGCCTCCACACCTGCAGCCATGCAGCCATGCAAGGAGGGCTGACCTGCAGCATAGCTCTCCTTGACTGGAACCAAAATCTTGTGGCTTTTGTGGCAAAGTGCAGCTCTGCTGGGCCTCCCCATCCTGGGCAGGGCCGAGCAGACTCCTCCAGCACTAAATTTCATTCACAGGGAGAAAACCTCCACCTTTCCTTTCACTTCTCCAAGCCCAAACACTTGACTCAAGGTTCCAGGGTAGGGATGAAGATCACATTCCAACATGGCTGTTCATGATTGGAATGTCCTGGACTGGCCCTTTAAAGCTGATGTTAGGACTTCCAGCTGTGCTCTTAAACTCCACAGGCCCCTTGGACTCAATCCCTCAGATCTGGGATGTGTGGACCTGTGCTAACCACAAAGTGATGGAGGTGGGATGACTTGCATGGAAGGAGCATCCAGAGGACAGCCCTTCCAAGTGTGCAGCTATATTCAGTGCCCACTTGAAAAAAAAAAAAAAGAAGAAAGAAGACGGGCATGATGTCAGTGCTGGCTGCCAGTGAGAGCAGAGCCACACAAAGAGGTCACTTTGCCTCTCCCCTCCTCCTCTGCCACAGACGGGTGACAACAAGGCCCCGCAGGCTGTTGCTGAGATGACGAGGCCTCAAGAACATGCAGGTGTTGCATGGGGGACAATGAGCTCCACAGTCTGAGCTGCTCAAAACAATCTCCTCCACAAGCACCGAGGACGGGAAGAAATTCCCAGGGGAGCTTGGAGGCCAAGGGGGAGGCTGGCCAGAGGGGGTTGGGAGGCACAGAGGGCACGCCAGTCCTCCTCCCGTGCCAGCGCCATCCCTCTTCACATGTCTGTGCCACCTCCACGCTCCTTCCCTTGTGGTTTCCACAGGACTAGCCCCATTCAGGGCTTCCCTTCCCACATGCCTCAGCTTACTTGTCCTGGATGTCCAGGGAAAACTGGGAGGCTCTGCCTTCCCTATAAGTAGCTTGGAAGTTTAGATCCTTTCCAAAAAATCACCTCCACAGTGAACCAGCATGATCCATGCCTCAGCTTACTTGCCCTGGATGTCCAGGGAAAATTGGGAGGCTCTGCCTTCCCTATAAGTAGCTTGGAAGTCTAGACCCTTTCCCAAAAATCACTTCCACGGTGAACCAGCACGATCCCTGCCTGCAGGCACTGCCCGTGTGCAATGGCCTTCCAAGAGAAGCCGTGCCCGAGAACTCCACAGGACAAAGACAGAGAGATTCACAGCCCTCCCTCTAACCCTGCTGTCCTTGTCCTCCCACTGCTGCCCGTGCCTTTTGTCCACCCCCAGGCCCCAGCAGGGCCAGCCCAGCCCGCACAAACCCTCCCAGGAGGAGCCGCCCAGCCAGCCCGGGAGCGGGGACACGCTGGAGCCCCACCGTGGCTGCGCCTTACCCAGGAGGATGATGAGGATCCCTCCGAGCTGGGAGCGCCGGTACTTGGCCGCGCCGGGCTCGTGGCCCATGCGGATGCAGGGCAGCACCGTTATCAGCAGGAAGATGGCAGGGAGGCCCAGCACGGAGGCGGCGATCATCAGCGCCCGACACGCCTGGACGTACCCTGTGGGCAAGGCCAGGGAGGAGGGTTTCGTTATTGGCACAGCAAAAGGAGACTTTGGACAAAAGCTCCTGTTTTGTAACTACATTGAGAAGCCCAAGACATGCACGGAGTACGGGAAATGTGCTCATCCCTGTGGAAACATCAAATCTTCACCAGGCACAGGGCGGCGAGGCTGCAGTGCAGTGGGGAGTGCGTGGATACGGGATGTGCGTGGACACGGGATGTGCAGGGTCCCAGTTTCTCAACAAACAAACAGCACTGCCTGGAAAACACAAGCTTTTCCCTGAGAAATCATGGAGCTGGAAAATACGGGATGGGAAAGTAGGAGACATTTTCTCTAGGAAGGAGTTTCCCTGTATCTCTTCATAGCGAGAGCTTGAACAAAGAACAAGATTTTTAAATATTTGAAATTAAATAGCAGGAATTTAAAGCCTCAAAGACTCCCCCATCATTCAGAGGGCTGAACAGCTGTAGACCCACTACTGACACTGCAGGTCCATGGGATGCTGCCAGCAGCTGCCCCAAGGCAATGAGCACTGCTGACCTGGGAAGAGGAGGAGGAGGAGGAGGAGGAGGAGGAGGAAGGACACTCCTCACCCACAGCCACACCTCAGCACTGCACCCCAGGAGCTCAGCCTGGCTCTGGGGCCTCAGAGGAGATCCATGGCTTGAGCTGAGTACTGGCACAGCCTTTCCTTAGGGAGAAGACTTTGCAGAGCTGCTGGAGCTGCCATGACCAAGGGCCAGGTTGTTCCTCTGGATCCCTATGGACATCCCAGGATCCCCTGGCACTTATCAGCTCCCATTCCTCTCTTACCTGTGCCTGTGCACAAGGCAACAGGAAACAGCAGGAACTAGGGGCTGTGGGGGTGCTGGGCAGGAGCATGACATTTCTGCCACTCTGGGAGGGTTTATGTATCACAATGTATTATTTAAAAATATATATGATATGTATATCTAAATTTTATAATATATATATATTTTATATATATATATATATATATATAATACAAAAATTACATATAAGTAAGTTATACAGGTCATTATTAGCATGCAAAAGGCAAAGAGCAAATGTCAGGTTTGCCCCAGTGCCTAGTGGCCTCCCCCAGTTTTCAGGACAGTCTCAGCACAGTGAGTGTGCTGGCTCTCTGTCCCCTCTTATTAACAAAAAGAAGCTGTCAGATGCAGGCATGGAATTTCAAGGTGCTTCAACCAACACCAGCAAAGAGGGGCCTTGAGCACATCCCACTGACACACAGGAATGAGGACTTTACTGTTTCTGGAAATGCAGACACTTTGTGTATTGAAGATTTGCTTGATTTTTTTCAAGAGGAAACTTAAAAAAAAAAAAGTTACCTGAGGAATTCAGGGCATAAAAGCAGACCCTAAACAAAGGAGATGACTGTACCCTGTGTGTATTCTGTGCAACCAGTACTAAGTAAATGAGAATAAAAACAATTCATTTTAAAGACTTGACTCAGACAAAGAAAGGCTGTAAATATATTTCAGCTATTGGGCACACCAGGGTAAATTTCCCTCTCATTCCATTCCATCGAACAGGCTACAAGCAGAAACATCTTGATTTGTGATTTTCTTCTGCTTGAGGGAAGCTTTGCTCTCTGCTACTGCAAGACCCATTCACTTATTTATTAAGCTGCATTCACTAATGTTTCTTTAGGGCAAAACCTTCCTCTGTCTTCTCTGCTGGATCAGATTTAACAACAGCAGCAATAAGGAAGGCAAACTTACTAAAATAAAAGTAAGCACACACAGAGAAAGGGAATGAGAGACTCAACATTGCTAAGGGCTGCGTGCCACAGACCAAGCTCTGTAACAGAGAGAAATTCAGGAATTATCTTTTTAACCACTTGTAAAATTATCTTCACAACAATGTAAACCAGTAAATAAGGAAACATCCAAGAAAATGACAAGGAATGGTCATTTCTGCCCTGTCAGCTTTGAGAGAGGCACCTTTGACATGGAAGAGGAGTTGCAATCTAAACCAGAGCAGAATTAAGTGCTTCAGAGTGAACAGTGGTTGAAACTGGCAAGCTCACAAACTAAACTTACAGGGAGCAAACCTCACAAGACTTTGGCAGGTTTATTTAGCTCAAAAGATGTATTAATGCTGATTAAACATCTTGCTTAATTTTTGCCTTTCAGTAAACTAGATGAAAGTTACTATATCATTAAAAAATATCAAGGTAAAAGTAGCTACATCAGTTTGCTGTGTAAAAGTTCTGTCTTGCCTCAGAATCTGTGGGAAGTGCAAGACCACCAAGACTAATGATGATCTCCTGAAAGATTAAAAGCCACAGCAGCATTAATAATAGATGCTGAAAGATTCATTATGCTCCAAATCACTTTAAGGAATCAAACCTTAACATTTGTAATAGTTCACCATCCCCTTGAAGTGCTCTATTACACCTCAGTGTGCTCTGTACGTCTTGCAGTGCAATCCAGAGACAAGACGTGAAAGGAGCAGTGAGATTTTACTAAGAGCAATTAATTAACATTTACTGGATTTTAGCAGTCACAGAAAACATGAAACCAGTTTGCGATTAAAACCAGGTGTAAATCAATGAGAATCATGTTAAGAGCTATCATCCAACTCCTTCAGTGCATCCAGTGGAGCATCTCCTGTGCTGGTGAAGCTGAAGGAGCTTCACCATCACCTCCTGCAGCAGCAGCAGCTCCTGAGCAAGGCTTCAGCCCTCGCTCGGGGTGGGAAGGGGAGGATGGGACACACTCACCCGGCAGTATGAGGATGTCCACGAGGGGCTTGCAGTGATAGAGCCCTGTTGCCATGACACAGTCTGCCCAGAGCCCCTTGGATCCCAGCTCATCCATTTTCCTGCAGGTGGTAATGGTGTAGCCGCAAGTCACCACCCAGTCGTTGGTGGCCGTGGCCACAACCACCCCGATCCACCCTACGAAGCTGCAGACAAATCCAGCCAGGTGCAGGCAGGTGGCCACCATCTCGGTCCTTTGGTGGGGACAGCAGCACAGGACAGTGCCCACGGGGGTGAGCCCGGAGAGGTCCCGGCTGCAGGAGCGGGAGGGATGGGGATGGGCAGGAGCGGGTCCCTGGTCCGGCTGTGCTGAGAACACTCGGCTGCCTCTGCCCAGCTCCCTCCCTGGGAGGGGTCAGAGCTGCCTCCAGCCCCACAGCGCTGGGAGGAGCAAGAGGGGAGCCCCAACTTCTGCCAGAGCATCCGCAGCGTGCGAGGGGAACGGGGCGCGCACAGGGGGAGATGCGCAGTGGCAGCCAGCCGAGCTTGCAAAACGAGCCGGAGGGATTTTTAAAAATGCAAACCAACAGTCTGACTGCTCGAAATGTAGCGCAGAGGGAGAAAAATGAAGGCAGTGTTTGCCAGCTGAACTTTAATAGTCGCACTGGTACATCCTCGGAGGAATGTGGTGGACAGTTACTCAAAAGGTGGAATTGATCTCATCAAAGCCATCAGCACAGCTGCTGTAAAGGGACAAAATCAGTCTTGGGTCTTTCCTGATGTATCTTGTAAAAATAGAAAGACCCACCACTGCTTTCTCTGCTGTGCCTGGGCTTTCAGAAGTATTAACTAACACACACTGAGTCTCAAATACGTGTTTAACACCACCATAGTCCCACTCTTGAATCCTCAATTTAAAATGAGCAGCTTTTAACTCAGACTTTTAATCCGAGTAAATTTACTATATGAATTTTAGTACATTTGATAAAACAGGAGCAGCTCACTTCAAAACGCCAGAAGTGGAGAAACTCCACATCTTCCCGTTGTGCACCAGGAGAAACAGGCAGGCAGGACATTTCCCCAGCTTCGCTCTGTATTTTCACAGCACATATGGATGTTCTCCAGGATATTTCATGGCCGTGTGTCCTCCTCCGGCGGTTTTGGGAAGGGAAGGTTCGAACGGGGAGGATGCTGCATGCCTGGAGAGACCGCTAGTGGAGAGCGGCCCGCGGTGCAGGGCAGCGAAAGCGACACAAAAATGAATTTCATTCACTCCTGGGGCTGCCAGCGAGAAAAATACGGGAAACGCCACTCCGAGTTTAAGTGCTAGGAATTAAATATATCAAATATATCCTGCTCCTCATCCAAGGGTATTTTTTGCCGTTCTTTAACAACTAAGAAGAAAAACAAGAGCATCCTAACTATCATTTGTCATCTGCTCCTTAGATCCAAAATTCAAGGACATGAGGTCACAGTTTTCTGTCAAAGCTTTATCTGAACACTGGAGCACTACCAATATAGTTGAAAATTCTTTTTCAAGAGAAGCTTTTATAACAAAACTAATTTAATAATTGCTTTCACATTTGTTTTATATTGTTGGTTGCTTCTTGGGTTTTTTCTATACCATGTTTATGGTATTTCTGTGAAGCCAAGCTGCCAGCTGGCCTTCCAATTTCCTGATGTGATTCCACCTTCCTGCGTGGCTTATCCTTCTACTGCACCCACCTCAGGTGGAGTGTGCTGTTACTGATAACCAAACACAAATTTATGTTGTCTAGGGGTCAATTCTAGATGGATTTAATCTTCCCCTAAAAAAATATTCCTTCTTATTTATTATTCAGGAGATAAACTTGTCACCTCTTGGAGGAAGTGGTGCTGTTCACTTCTTGGAGTAATTGGGCAGACCATGTGCCACCTCCTGAATTCAAAAGGAGATGAGAGATTTCACCCCAAAGCTGAGGTTTGGAATCATTTGACACAGTGATAGTGCAGGCACATCCTAATGCACAATGTAAGTATTTTTTAAATGTTGCGAGGTATTCATTGGCATATACATCCTTCTGTAATTCAGTCTACATTTTTGGTTTCCTTGATCACAAAAGCTTCTTAACTATGTTTTCCTTCACAAATGTATTTATCAAGGAGTGTGCAGGAGCAAGGAGTAAATTTGACACTTTGGTAGCCAGCACTATTCAACAGAACTGAAGCTGGTGCCCACAGGGCACAGTGTGAATTATTTCATTAATGTCAACAGAGACAGGAGACATTTACCATTTTGTCAGTGTTATAAATCACACCACCAACAGTTAAGTGAATATAAGTTCGTACAAGGCAAGTGGACAATGATTTACAAGATCAATAAAAGAAGGAAGAAGAATAACTTGCCAGCTATATGCCAAATAAGCTGATACACTTTGGGCAATAGCCTTTTTAAAAGCAAGTGTTACACTGGCATTTATTCCAGCAACAGTGTGAACTCCTTAAAAATCAATCTTTTTACCCTTCACTCCCAGAGCTTTTCCTTGATCTGCATTGTTCTCTCTGACAAAAGACAGGCATTGCAATTAGTCATAGCTACCCAAGCTATCAACACCCCAGGGCTTTCTCATCCAAATGACTCACCTTGAACTTTTTCTACATTTTCAGCCTTATTGTTTCTTCCCTGTTTGGAAACACAGCAGTATACAAAAGCAAGATGGGATGCAGAAATAAACAAGTTTAAGTGGTAAAGTCAGTTCTTAATTTTGTTCCATACTGAAGGCTAAGCCCATCATTGGAATTTTCATCTTTATCCTGGTTCATACTGCTCCTTTCTCTCTTTGTAAAATACAGGCAGGCCTGTGCTAGCATTAAGGGTTTGAAATTATCTGAAACATCACCAGGATTTCCTATATGGGAGAGAAGCTCCTTAATAGAATGACAAAGTGTTTTTGCACTGTTTTGAGGGGAAGAAAAAATAGCAAAAGGTGTGTCAATGTGCTTTCTTATGCATCAAGAAAATCTTCTCAGTATAAATAAAATTCCCCAGAAAATCTCCAAAATATTATTTGCACCAAAAGTTAATATAATCACATGGTTTACAAAAACTAAGAATGCCTGAGAGTCACTCACCATCAGTAGTAACTATTTTTTTCAGCAAATACAGTAAAATTCTCATTTCTGGTTTTAATTTTGGATAATCTCAGCATTTCATCTGGCAATGTGTGTTTTTAATCTCATTTATTATTGAGATACAGAGTTATGAACAACTCACACATTGCTTGAACAGTCAAGCAGCAACAAAGCTGGGCACCAGAGAACTTGCCAAGTATGCAAGGAGTTCTATTTTCAGGTATAAACACCAAATTTATGCCAAGAGACATAGAAAGCTTGGTGCCAATACCTTTACAGAATCTTAAGAGCTTTAGAAAGTGGATCCACGGGGAGGGATAGCTTTGATCTTGTAGATTTTGCTTAAAATACCTTTTAGAGAAATGGAGACCTGCTGCAGGCTGAGGGAGCTCTGCTAGCAAGTTTTGATGGAATCAGATTTTAATTTACTGTACTCAAGGCAAGGAAGGCTCTGTTTTGGAAAAAGCACCAAGTTCAACAATTTCAAAGAGCCAAGTTTAGAAGTCAATGTTCAAAAATACGGCAGAGACAAGGCTTCTGACATTACAGTTTTTTATTTGTTTTTGAGTCCACGATCTATACAGGTATTTACAAGGCATGGAAATGGATAACAGCACAAAATACAATTGAGGTATAAGCTAAGAGCACAGTATGTCATGTTTCAATAAATAGAATTCAAAATTTGTAAACGAAGTGACCAGATAGATGCATCTTGTCTACTAAAACCATATAAAATATCTGTTAAATCTCACGTGAGGTAGAGGACAGTTTTGTGTGTCATGTGATGCAACCACAGCAACGCTGACAATAAGACTGTACATCATTGGCAAAGTATTAAAAATTGCTGAATGCACTGATCATTTTTCACAGGCTTTTCCTATGGTTTCAGAATTGTCACTCAACCTGTTGCCTTGAGCTAACACGGACTCAGCTGTTTTGCAGCTACTTTCTGTCATTTGAGAGAATTATACTGGCATGTCAACAGCAATAAATACTTTAGAGAGTGAGGATGAAAACACACAAAAAACATTCTGTCAATCACAGAAAGCAACGTGATGGCAACGAAATATTTCAGACCAACTTTTTATTATTTCCTAGAATTCATTTAAATACAGTACAGCTGTGCTTTCCTTTCAGTGAGGTATCTCTTAGAAGAAAAAAAATTCAATTGATATCGTTACACTTAATTAATTTTCAAATAGCAAAATTTTATACCATGTTTGCTGTGCTTGATGAAGTGCTTAAAACTCATTTTTCAAGCATTTTCCAACTGAACCACTAACCCTGAAAAAAACCATTTGCAAGGTAAGGGAGACACACTATAAAATCATCGTGCAATTTGTAAGCAATAACTGCTTTAACAAAAGCTAAAAAATGACTGTATTTTTTTAAATAGATTTATGCAGCAAATAGAAAATTCTACAAGCTTTTTGTAAAGAAAACCAATGAACACTCACACTACAAATGTAATGAGCAAAAAGAAAATAGAAATTTGCAGCTTTCTGCTGCTTACTATCAATGGCTTAAATATAATTACTGAAATATTGCAAGCACAGATTAACAGGTAGGAGAAATTACAACTTTTGTCAACTTAACCATGTTATAGAAAACTCTGTTGTGTGGATTAATTACACAAATTAAGTGCAGAAAAAATACAAAGTTGTTATCTTTACTGACAATCAAAATATATACTCTACAAACAAGTGAATTCTAGGAAGCTGACCATGACAGCATTTCAAGGTCAACTTCCCAACTAATGCTAGGAAAGGTTTCCAAAAATGTCATAACACATTCTAGCTATTCCCTCCCCCAATACAAAACAAGAATTCATGAATAAAACATTGTGACTTCTAAAATACAGGCCAAGACTTATTTCTTTTCAGGCCAATCAGTAGCTTAATGCTCCCACCCAACTTTTCCTACATCACTAATTGCATTATGCCTTTACTATGTACAGATGGTTTTACACCTAAGCTATCAATATATTAAATATAGAATAAAATTATTAGTTTAAGAATGTGAAACATAACTACATTCATCTAAATTCCCCAACTGAATGATATGCTTTACAAAAACTAAAACACAGATTTAACTAAGTTTGGACATTTAGATAAAAATCTCTTCGTTGAGGGACACCCGGTTACACTGTGAGGTGTTTCCAGACTGCCAAAATTACAAGAGTTTTATCCTCTAAGCTCTCATATTTTGTTGATTAAAGTACACAAAGTGTGTTAAAGTTCTCTTTTATAAAAGTATAGGAGCAAATTAGGTATTCATCTCCAATCCTACTTATTCCAAAAGGTGCACTAGGCAATTCCATCTTGGTGTAGGTGTTTAGGAAAGCAACTTTCAAATTATAGACAATTTTAGGGCTTTGTTCTACAGGCTTCATGTTACAACTACCTGGGAAATTTACTTCTTGCCTGAAAAGATCAGCAAGCAATGACTGAAGGCAAACCAAATACATAAAATGAGCATGCTGTGACTAAAAGCAAAGACCTAATGACTGATTTAGTCTCTACCATTAAGTGTGCACTTAAGTAAGGGCCCTCAAGTGTGCATTCCAAGTTCCTATGTCAGGCTGTAAAATGAACCATTCAACAGAAATAGGATAAGGTTGCAAAAAAAGGTCAACATATATTTTTTCTAAAACTTAAGAGCATTATTTACAATTTGCTAAAAAACTATCTTTTGGAGACTGTGAGCACACAAAGGTCTATGGCACATTTATGTATACATTATTACTTAAAATCAGTATAAAATTAAGTCTACACATATGAAAATTGTTTATGTTACGTCAAGAGCCTGAAAGTAGTATTTAAGAATTTTAAGAGGATTACAATAATTTAAAATGCATTCTAACTTTAGATTAACTAAATGGAATATTTACAAAGATACTTTTAAGGTCATTTTAATAAATGTTCCATTGGCTTTACCAGCCAGATGTTCAAAATAATCAGGAGGCCTTATCTGCAATTGGAATTGGTAAAACTTCCTATAGCTGCTGGAGTTCTTGCAACAGTGAAAATATTGGCACAAAGGATGGCCACCTTTTTATTGGTACAAAGGATGGCCACAGCATTTCCAGAGCCTCCAGCAGTGACCCAAGTGCTGGCTGAGGCTCAGGAACCTGGGCAGCACCAGCCCTCCACGGCCACTGCTGAACAACTGCTGGCCAAGGGGAACATCTGAGCAGGACAAGAACACAGACAAGACCTGAATGGAAACAGAACATTCACTATCCTACTAACAGAATAATGCCAGGAGGCTTCCAAACATCCAAGAGCTGAGCTATAAATGCTGTGGTGCAGCATCCACTGCAGCTGGGAGAAGGAGCTGTGGCTTTACTCACACCCACAGCCCGAGCCAGCCCTACAACACTGAGAAGCAACACAAAGAGACTCTGTCCATCCTTCAGCAGCACCCCAGGACCTTCCCCATTCCCAGCCCATCCAACACAGGATCTGCCAATCCCACTGCACAGCCCTGGGCTCTGCTCCCCAGCCATCACACCCCCAGCAATCCCACGACGGGGTTGTTAGCTGAACAACAAAACATTGGTGGTGTTTTTAAAGCAAGTGGTGCACACACAACCAGAACCATTTCGTCAGCACCTTTCCCTCCAAACCAAGCTGCAAAGATAGGCCTTTTCCTTTTTAGTTTGTTTTTTTTAGCTCTTTTTTTTTTTTTTTTTTTTTTTTACTAGGTTGGTTTTTTTTTCCAAAGGAAAAATTTGGAGATGGAAGCTGAAAAAGAGAAAAATATAATCCTGGTATTCTTTTCCAGGAGGAGGTGGAATTAGATGATCTTTAAGATCCCTTCCAACCCAAACCATTCTATGATTCTCAACACTGACAAAGAAATTTTTTTTTCATCTAACCTTGTCAGTGTAAACATGACACAGAGCTCGTAGACAAAATTGTACAGTTATTAAAAAATCATCCTATGACTCTGTGACATTTAATTCACCACCTCATTTCTCATTAAATTTAAAAATATGTGCAATTTTATCTTTCTCTGTGATATTCATTCTTGTTATATCACAAACAGAGAAGCAAAAAAGATTTTTCTGTTTTACTTATTGAGGAGGGGGAAAAAAATCAATGTAGGCTTTTACTAGTGGTTTCATCCAAAAATAACTGAGTTATTGAGAATATTAAATTTAAGTACCTCAAAACCAGAAACTAAAAGTACAAGTTAAAATTATGTAATGAAACACTAGAATTACTAAAATATTCCTATCACTGACATGACCAGCTGACATCTGCCAGCTGTATCCAATTTTTTGGAGAGAAGTGCAAAAAAGTTTTTCTTCATCCAACTTTAGCCATGCATTTAACCCACTAGGAACCAAACTTCAGAAGTACTCAGACATTATATATATACATAAAACAGTAATTCTGTACAATTACACATTTCCCAATGTTATAGCTTAACAAACATGCTGTATTTTCTTAATTCATGGTAACCCTACCATGTCATTCAAATACAGAGACTATCAAAATGATTTTTCAAAGTGCCATACCTCAGAATTTTATATTTTAAGCTATGATCACAATGTCAGTTAAGGCCTGTTCTATGTATTGAAAGAAAAATCCACAAGTTGGCAAGAAGCTTGAAGTGTAGAGGCTTAGGGTACTGAAGAAATTAATATATATTCCTTAATAAATATTATTTTTGTTGAAAGCATCAATATCTGAAAAACAGTTAAATCAAACTTTCTCAGTTTCTAAAAGGAAAAGCCCCACCTTCAAGCCTTTTATTAATGTTTCTTTCATATGTACTAGAAGAAAACAGAAGAAACCTTGTAAATTTTTAACTTCCCAAGATTCCACTGTAATTGCAAATTTTTTAATTCACAAAACCAAACCAAAATAAAAAAAACAACCCCTAATGTTTTCCTTTTCCAGCAGAGCAAGCAAGTGCTGGCTCTAACACTCCTTAGATTGATAATGAGTTGTTAAACAGACAATACTGAAAAGATCAGCTGACTTCACATAATGAATTTATGGGAAGAACTCATGCTGGTAAATCACTTTTGATACTCAATCAACAATCAGTTCTGGCAATTTTGAGCTCTGCCTTACAGACAAAAAGCTGCCTTTACTTTCCTCAGTTCAAGAATACTGAAACCCAAACTATTTAAGACTTTGAAGAATTGAGGATATTTTAAATGTACTTTTATAACTGGATGTGCAATTGATAGCAAAATAAAGATACCCACATATGTTTTAACAGACAGTGTTAAAGGGTGTAGAGTCCTTAAGACTGCATTAGAAATAGACAGAAACTGGTCACTCTAAATCAAGAGTTTCGTATTTTTTCATTGCTTGAAAAAAACACCAGTACAAATCAATGCAGATTTTCATTGGCTAAGAAAATCTAAAAATGTCTATCTCTATTTATTTATATCTATGTATATCTTGATCTGGACCTGTCTGGGAGATAGAAATCCATAGAGAACACTTTTTCTCAGCACACAAAAATTGTTCACAATCATGAAAACCAAAACACCCTGTTTGAAGGACACAGTCATGCTTCCTCTTCCAATTTCTATTTTCCTTTCCCATTTTTTGAAGATTTCAGGATCTGTAGCTTCAATTCCTTTATCATCATCTCCAGCTTTTCCCGGGCCTCTCGTTCCTGTCTCAGTTCATCCTGGAGCTCTTGTCTATCTGCCTCTGCATGATCCAACCTCTGCCTCAACTCTGCCAGCTGTGAAACACAAGAGACACAGAGGCAGAGTAAATTTTAGCAAATGTCAAAGGGTCACAGATGGCCACTCTATGCATCCAAGTATTTCAGTCCACCAGAATTATGCAGTTATGAAGTTATCACTTACCTGCTACACCATTAGCAAACAATATCAATGTGCAAAGTATCATAAACATCATACTATAATTTAGAAAATGAGAAAATCTAATTTTTAAATGCATGTAAATTTTATCTGTATGAACTGTCATACCGAACTGTCAATAACACACAGAATCTGTTGGGAAAAATTGTGATGATGTCTGCATTGGATGTGTCACAAATCCCAGAACAAACTGCATTTTTTCATTTCCCAAGTCCATTTCTCTTACCTGACAATATACTACTTCTTTATTTCAAAGCCTGAATGTATTTCTAAAGAAACAAAACCAACAACACTGTTTTCTGATGTTCCTTAGTAGAAATGAAATATTCAGGAAATCTTGAACATAACCGTGTGTGTGTGTGTGTGTGTGTGTGTGTGTGTGTGTGTGTTCAAATATAAACCTAAGGCCACACAAATGTTTTTGTGATATATTTTGTGTTTAAACACTGAAATTGAGTATTCTTTTTCTCTTTGAAATACAGCAAGGCTAAAACTTGCTAGAATGTCACTAAAATTATTTACAGGGACATCTGGAAACATCTTTCCAAGTGTGGGCAAGTTCCTTATTACTTATAGTACCAGCAGTTAAAACAGGGAGGAGACTGGAAAGCAGCTATTCTCTCTCCCATTGATCTAGGGGTTATTTCTTACTAAAAGACCTCATTCCATTACAAAAAAAAAAAAACATTTGCCTTTATAATTACAGGTATCTACCTGAGGTACATCATCACTAAGCATCCCTCTCACTGAGAATTAGGAAGACAGCTCATGGAAGGAAAGAGCAGGAACACACAGGGTATTACTGGTGTTCACCAACTAATTCAGAACCCAGTGGGTGAAGGAATGGCTGGTTTTAGAGAAACACCACATTTCATCCCCACTTCTTTAATCAGAAATACTTCAGCAGTTCTTAGCCAACAACAGGCTGTTAATGCAAGTCCTGCCTGCACAAGTGATGCAGTGAAGTGCTGCAGTGCAACAGTGCCCACTGCCTGCATGCTGCAGCACGTCTGTGGCTTTGATTTCCAGCTCTAAGGAAAGGTTCCAGGACTGGTTATTCTGCCCTACTGTGACTGACAGGGTGAAGCAACTGTTGCAATAAAGAAGTCAAAAAGGGGGACAAGACAGTGCATATTCAGACAGGCCTAGAAAGCTGCAAATACCAAATTCCTAATTCTGTTTAATGCACAAGGAGAGTTCCTCCCAGTCCACAGTTCTCAGACAGAAAAGGCAACTGCTTCAAGAGCACATCAGATTAAGGCTTTTTTAAAATGCTGTATACACAGCTTGGGGAAGTTCTCTGTTCCCAAGACTTCTGTTTAACTCTGGTGCTTCTTGGAACCAGAATCTACTGCAAGATGTGACAAATAGAAAAAAAAAAGGTTCAAATTATATACTGTGAATAGATCTACCACAGAGGTAATAACAGAGCAAACTTTTTCACAAGGAATGTATGTAGTTTTCAAAGTCTGACTTCAAAAGGAACACACAACCAATTTTCACCCTCCAAAGGGAGTAAGCTGCACAAGCCCTATAAAACATGCTGTACATGATGATCTCCCTAAATTAGAACACGTTGTTACTTGCACTAACAGGGCTCGTACCAGATGTTTAGTAAATCAGGCCTTAGTCAGAGAGGATTATTTCTGGCAGCAGAGGCCAGGAATCAGTGGAGTGGGATGTCATGAAATCAAATTCATGAGAAGGATTTTACAATGCGAGTCTCTGCCCTACTCACCAAAAATACCAAAACCTGTCTCTCAAGTAGTGCCTGTTTCTCAGTTTGAGTTAGTCAGAACAGGAAATATACACAGTTATGAACAAAGCACCACAGAGCTCTACTGAGCTCAAGTTTTAGATTTTGTTCACTTTAAAAATAAGCCTGTTAATAAACCTGTGATACGGTGCAAAATAAAAAAAATTAATCATAACTACAGCTGATTTTTCAAAGGGGCATTCCAAGGTTCCCTTTATCATTAACTGTATTTTTTCCCATTGGAATAACCTCCAACGTAAAGAAGCAATAATAAAAGCTAAAAGGAAAGTGAGAAGAAAAAACAACTCCATAGGTTTTGACATATGAATCCAAAAGGCAAGAATGAGAGACACCAATATGGTTTTCATTTCCAAGAAAATGCTTGGCCAAATGTCTTTTTACAGCCCAGAAGGGGCTTCTCAGATAGTGCAGAAGATTCTACCAGCAAGGAACATGAGGAGCAGCAAGGTATGCTGCTAATCTGACCAAAAGAAGGTTCAGAGGTTTGGATTTTTTTTTTTTTTACATAAAATAAAAATAATGTTTAAGTCTGTATCATGGGCAAGCCTATATACATTAAAAACAGAATTTGTTTTAAATGAGGATGTAACAAACCTCATGTGTAAATATTTCATCTATAATATAATATGTTTCTGTAAGTTACAATCTACCTCAGATTCAATCAAGGAACAGGAAAATAAATATTGCTGTCACTGACCTATTTTGGTATCTGTCTGTGGTGGCAGAACACACAAAGAAAACGAGACCTTAAGGTGGCTGAATAACGCCTTCACAATTTCCTGATACACTAAACATGTTGTGTTTGAAATGAACCTTCCCTTCTCACCTGTGCTGCATATTCAGCTTCTTTATCTTTTTCCAAATTGGAGTCACAGCTACATTTTTGCTTCATCACTTGGTCCAGTTTCTTCTCCAAGTCTCTCTGCTCAAAATAAAATTCTTCCATTCTTTGTGCATGCTCTGCTTGCAAACACTCGAGTTCTTTTTGTAAATTCTGCTGCTCTTCAGTCAGTTCCTTCATAGCTTTAGAGTTGCTTAACATTTCCACTTCCTGTAAACAAAGATCAAGATCACATACTCCTTCCTTCTAACACCAGAAAAATAAAAAAACTCAATTTAAAAGTGTTTCTGGAACCACTGAGGCCAAAAAGACCACTTGTAACTACCAATAACAACAGCCTTATAATGGTATTTATCTACTTATCAATGACAGCATGGAATTCTGTAACATGCATCTAATTTTTAAGAAATTACTTCTACTTCCAAGTACACAGAGCTTTCAGAAACAAATTTGCATTTTCAGCAGTGAACCTCAGGAAGCAACAGCACTGATTCACTAAAATATACTTTGAAGATGCAAGAACTGTAGCATCAGAAAACAAAATGAAGTGTTTTATTTCTTTGTCCACTGACATTTTGATATTTTTAAACTCTTTTTTAACTTATCTACAAGCTTTATCTCCAACAGCAGAACAACTTTAAAGTAGCAGCTCTAGGGCCCTACCTGAGCTCCTAGATTCTGCAATTAACATTTAAATTTAAATAAAATAAATTAAAATATTAGGTCTCTTCCATGGATGCAAGGAGCAAAGACAGTATTTCACTGAATTCAGAAAACAGAAATGTCACAAATGAACACAGCTTCTAAAAGAATTCATTATTAAAGAAAAGACTAAAAATAAAATCCCTAAAAGCACGGCTTAGCAAAGAAGAATAGGAAAATGGTGTTCTTGTTTATACATGGCAGTGATAAGATCGTCCCTAGAATACCAGTATCTGCATCTTTGAAACACTGAAAACTGAGATATTTTAGAGCATACAGCAAAAGCAGGAGCTGCTTGGACCCAACAGCTGCAAACAGAAGAGACACCACTTATTAGTGGGCTCAAAACTCATGAGCATAAGGGATATTGAAGATTTGGTGTCTGGATTTAAGCTGAGAGAAAGATGATCTATATGCTCTGGTGTTTCTAAATGACGCAATCTAAATGATGGGATGTTGACTGTGGAGCCAGCAAGCCCACACCAGCTCCCTGCTGCCCAGGGGGAAATGCACTCAGACTGCCACTGTACCATTTGGAGCTGCTGCTTCCTCCGCAAAATCGTGTTCAGCTTCTCCTGCTGCTTGATGTAGGTTTTCATGACTTCTTCCATGATCCTTCCCTTGTCATCCTCACAGCTGATGTCCTTCATGAGCGTGGGGGACAAGGTTCGTGCATCAGCACGTCCCTCCCCACGGCCAGAGTCTCTGGGGATTTTGGAAGAAACGCGCTCAGACTTTGCACCTCTCGCAGAACGAGTTGACACAGGAGGATCTACGCAGGAAAAAAACAAGAGAACAATAATCACAGAAAGTTCAAATTCCAGAGTGAAAAAAATGCAAAGAAAACCGAGGTTACAAAAAGGTGGAGGGAATTTTTGGAAAGCTGAAGTGACATCACAAAATTTTAGCTCAGTGTAAAGCTTTCCAAAATTCTGTGGTATAAAAATAAAAGCCTTCAATGTAATTTTCACTACTCACCTAAACGTTTATTTGGCTGCTCCACCCCAGTTTTCAAGTCCATTTTTTCCTGTTCTTCAAGAGAAAGCTCTGGATAGGAGGCAGATTTTTTGTGCTTTCCACTACTGAGCTTCTTCTCTGACTGCCCAGGTGAGGATTTATTAACTTCTGAAGCTTTTACCGCTGTTTTTGCAACATCTTTATATTGAGATGCAAGAGACACATTCGGGGCAACCACTTTATCACACATGTAAAGGTAGTAACTGAAAAAAACAGCAGAGGAGTAAAATTCATAGTGAAAGGTAAGACATAATAAATGATGGCTGGTTGAGAGCAGTAAGTTTAATTTTACATGAGTTCAAACTGTGAAAGTATCAATGAAAAATAAGCACATCCTTTTAAAATTTTTCCTACGCAAAAGGAAAGCCTAACGACCCACTTAATCTCTACTGAGTAGATTATCTAGATAAGGTTTTGAGGCTATTAAACAAGTAGATTTTCCAAACATTGCTGATTAAAAAAAAATTCAGTAAATCATATCACAACTTCATTTAAATGCGAAGAGTGAAATTAGAATGCCACTGAATCCAGACTCTCCAGCATTTTCATAATCCTTATATTGGCAATGAAGGATGGGGAGGTGATCAGTGATGTGGGAATGAGCAGCTGTGTTCTGACAGGCCTGGGGCACATCCGAGACCAATGCTGGACATTCCTTCCCAAGTACACTGAGCTGCCCATTTGGTTTTTCACAGCTCCTGGACTCCAGGGAGCATCCCTGTGTCCCTCCCTCAGCTCACCACCCAGCCCAGTACAGAGGGAAGAGAGCCCCAGGTGTGTTCAGGTCAGTGCCAAGACCACCAGTGTCACTGGAGTTCAACTGCTGCCTTCAACACTTCCCTTTCTGCTGGTTCTGAAGGAAGGCACTGGCACAAACAGAACATGAGGGCCCACCACAGAAGTTCCTCCACTCCCTTCTTTACGTGGGAACCAGTGTGATGTGCGTGCACCAAAAAGGGTCTGCTCTGACCCAAATTCAGGACCTGTGCAACCACAGAGGGTGAGGGCAAGAGGAGTATCAAGAAAAACCATTTCCCTTGCTGCTGCAGGTGACAAATTTGGTAAGGAGTCAGGAAATGCACTTGGTTTCTAAAACCAGGAAACCATCCCTCAGACACTTCAGCTGCAGCCCTTGTTCCACTGTGGAAGAAAGCCTTCAAACACCTCTTGGAAGTCCTTTCTGAAAGGAAATTAAGTTGTCCTCATGGTAAATAGATGCTGTGCAGCTTTCCACATGCATGCATTGTCTTACAATATGAAAGATCAAAAGTTACCTCTGTCATTTCTACTAAGAAAGGGGAAATTTTAATTACATTTCAATTGTATTGCCTGCTGAAGAACACCCACAGGTCACAGCTTTAGTCCTATACCAAAAAACACTCATAAGCAGTTCATTAGTATTCACACCAAGAAATGCATAAAAATTTAGGGTTAAATCATTCCTGTGTGATACCTGAAGAGTTTTCCTAACAGTTCTGGTTGCAAATACATATTTTTCAGTTTGAAGCATCTCTAAATAGCCAAAAGTATTTGAATACTTGACAGTGCTTACAGTTCTACACAGGAAACTCAATTTACCTGGGGTGGAAAAAGGAAGGTGGTTGAGGATCAGTTTCTGCTTCTTGCTTTATAACTGGATACCACTGTGATAATTCCAGGTTCTGCTGTGACTCTGCCTAAAGGAAAGCAAATAAACTGATAATTGAAACATGGATACAGGTTATTTACATTTTCATAAATACTCCTAATAAAAATGGCATTTACACCATTAATACACCAGAGAAACTGGGGCACTGGAAAATGGGATGTCTTTGAAAAAGATGCAGGGTGATGCAAGCCACAGAATTTTCTCTGATCTCCAATTTACCATTGTGGGCAAAAGAGCAATGAAATTAACAGAAAATGTCTTTACAGACCTATCTAAAAGCTCTGCTGAGTTTCCAAAACTCCATTAAAACAAGCTTGGGAGAAACAGAAAGCAGAAAAGATTCTCAAAAGACTGTAGGAGCCTTTTGTAATAATGTTTCTATATAAAGTAAGCACCTGCCAGATACTTTATCTCAAAATTAAATGGAACAGTGTGCTGGTGTTCCAGGGACAGAACTTTCTTCAGTCATCACAAATTTTTATTATACAAGCAGGCAAAACTGTTCCCAGTAACATGAAAATGCCATTCCCTTTGCAGTAGCAAACAAAATTTCTTCAGGTGCATCAGAATATACAATCTTAAAAACTTCTGTGTATTTTGCATTTGGAAAGCAACTCTTGTTGTGTGTAGCTCAAGAAATGTTTTTGGAACTACTCTTTACTAGAAATTCCTGGTGATACCTAGTGTTCCTCTGCAAAGCTGCTCTTAATTTCAAGTGAAAGGTGTCTCACCATATATTTACAATATTCTCAGAGCTAAAAAATTGATTCATAATTTCACTGTATTAAAACAGCCTTGGGATGTAGGGTTTTGGGTAGGGTGTGGTTGGCTGACCTCAGGCAGCTGCCAAGCACCACAGAGCTGCTCCCTCAGCACCATCCCCAGGGCATGGAAGGGAAAAAAGAGCAAGAAAGCTCCTGGGTCAAGATAAAGTTGGTTTAAGAGGTGAAGGAAAGAGAAAAACACAAATGAAGCAAAGGGCATGGCTCAGTCCCTCCCTCAGACAACTGCCCAGCCACCCTCAAACAACCTCAGCCTTGAATGCCAAAGTCTCTTTCTCCTCCTTCTAGCCCAGTTTTTATTGCAGTAGCCAGACCATTGGCATGTTAGCCACAGTTTTAGCCACAAATCCAAAACCTAGCACCATACAGGCTGCTACAAAATAAATCAACATAATTCCAGCCAGATGCAGTCCCTTCCACAAGCTGCTCAATTAAAAACCAGTCCATAAAGCTAAAAAAGTTGCATAATCCTGTACTGAAACCTTTATGTAGTGTTCTAGTATCTCCACAACTTATAAGTGCTATCAGAAAGGTTTGTATTTACACACCCTGGAATAAACCTTTAGAGGACTTCATCCCTGGCTGTGACCTGAGGCATGTTCTGCACAATCCAACACCCCCGACCCCGGCAGGGACCAAACCCCACCTGCCCCACTCTGACCAAAACTCCCACCCCACGAAACTCAGCTCTCACATTGAAACTCAAATTCAACTCCACCCCTGCAGTTCCTCAAATCACTTCCAACACAGACAGAAAGGGAGGGAGGGCACAAGGAAAAGAGGGTCTGGAGTTGTAAATTTATAAAAAGGCTTTAAATAAAAAAGATTTGAATAATCTCTAGAAAAATGGCTTCATCCTGACATTTGCCAAGTTTTTTCTACTTACTCAGATCATTCTAATAACTTAAATAATCACATATAATCTACTTATACTGCAGCTTGTATGCAGAGATCTGATTTTAGCTTCACATCACATTTGTCCATATTTCAGGACTCACATTTTAACATGCTTATATATTTACATATGAAATTATCAGGTCATCTGTATTTTCAAATTACTAGGTCAGATTTTTGACCTTTTTTTTTTTCCTATTTCAAGTGGAAACTGTCTACCCATTAATGTGAATCATGCAAATGACTTTCACAGCATGCAATCGAATTTTTACTTAGGAAAGAAATGAAATACTACCATAAATAAATGAAGTCTTTTTCTAACAGGATTCTTCCTTCACCATTCAGGTAAATGAAACAGGGCATACACATATACATACACACACACACATATATATATATGTATGTATGTATATGTATATATATGTATGTGTATGTATATATATATATATATATATGTATATATATGTTTGTATGTATGTCTATTTCATTACCCATTTCATTTATTTTAGATGCTCTTAAATAATTCTTTAAACACAACAAGTTGAATTGAATTACTTCTATTCAAACTGTTTAAAAGGGTTACATGAAATAATATTTATTTTTCTTTAAGGCTAGCTGGACAAAGCTGTTAAGGAAAAAAAAATATATAGGTAAGTAATGGTTTCAGTGCAATCATTAAGCCAGTTGTTTTAGCACAGACTGGATTTATAAAACTCCCATACTGTGACCAGGATCAGCTCAAGGAATCAGCAAGGCAAAGTTTTAGTGCAGAGATGATGAGAAACTGTCGCAAAGTCAAAGGGAACAAGGATCTCTCAGCCAGGAATCAGCAGAGACTCAGTGACAGCTGTTCCATGAAGAGCAGGTGGATGTTGCACTGCAGTCTACAACTCCACAGAAAATTATGACAGTCAAGCACACAGCTTTCTTGTTAGCACAAAGAACAGAAAGGAATTTATCTCAAGAGTACTTTGCTCTTAAAATATTGAAACAAAAGTGTATTTGCACTGTGAGGTGAATAAACTCAGAGTGAAATGTTAAGGAGAAAGGCAAAGCATGGCATCTAGGATGCTCCGAAGACTATGGGATTTAATTAATTCATTATTACTACATGGGGAAAGACCTAGCCAAGGGCAACTGTTCCTCCTGGGTCCAAGACAACCACAAAGGATGTGTCAGCACTGCTGTGAACTGACTCAGCAAAGGTGGTGAGGAGGTGACAGAACAGCAAACAGAACATCCTGCAAATAAATTCCCCTAGGAGTGTAAGGAAAGGGAATGTCTATGTGCTGTACCTGATACTTCTCCCACAACACAGAAATGAGGAAAGGAAGTTGTGGCTGCTCCATCCCTGGAGATGTTCAAGGTCAGGCTGGATGGAGCTGTGAGCAATCTGGGCTAGTGGAAGGTGTCCCCATCCAGGCCAGGGGGGTGGAATGAAATTATCTTTAAGGTCCCTTCTAACCTAAACTATTCTGTGATTCTCTGAAGCAGCCTAAGCTCCCTCAGGAAAAGAAAAGGGAAACTCTACCCCAGTACTGCCCTCTTAAACTCTTTTACTCTTTCATACTTCCCAGATGAATATACACAGGATGAAAAAAAACCCAAAACCTCCCCCACCGCTGTATTTAGCTCAGGTTTTCATAGCTTCTGACTCTGGTTTCACATGTTGCTTTGTAAGAAAGAATTACACGGGTCTGCAACACAAGACCACAGAAAGTTTTACAATTTCATTTGCACCAGTCCAGTCCAAATTACTGCCACTGCTCTTTCCAGCTGGGTTTTTTCATCTTTGCACATGAAACTGAAAGATCTCATTGTCTGAAATGTGCTGCTGTGGGAAGAGAAGCAGCACTTATAGGTGTGAACATGGAAAACTATTTCCACTGATGTATCCACCATGCTGTAGTCCACTTCCTACACTGGCATTGCAAGAATAAAGACTGACATGTCTTTATCAGTTGAAAAGCAAAATCTCTTTGCTAGGAGACTGCATCTTCAAATAATTCAGCATGTGGAAGCATGCCATACTGCAGACTTCCATGGGAATCTGCTGGTAAAATCTCTTCCTGCAGACTGGCACCACTGTAACAATACCTGTTACTACCGTCAGCCTTCCTGCAAAACCAACTTTTCAGAAATTTGTGCTGAAAGGTGTCAGCTCATAGCACCCCTTTTTGGGCTCAACCATCTGCGCTGCTCTTGCTGCTATTTTGAAATCCACCACAAAACATCCAACAGGCAACATGGATTTATCATCAAACCAGCAGCCATCAAACAGACACAGAAACACTGAATACACTGAAAAGAAACTGTCATGGGGCAGAAACCATTAAAAGTTTAAATTATACCCCAAAATTGTGCTTTCTATGAATGGGAACATCTACAATATTAATGTTTCTCTGCTACTTGTCCTATTATTTAAAGTAGAAGCTCTCCAAGGGACAAATAAGCTCTGTATTTTGGAACCACAGCACAGACTTGCAGCAGTATTTTAGGAAAAAATAAGATGTCTATTATTAACTATTGTCAAGATACCGGCCCACAGCTCATTACTTGGGCTGCTTAAAACCCCCTCTTTTTGGCATATTTCACTGCACAAGTGGTTTAAACAGAAAGCTCTTGCTGAACAAGCAGACTTTGGGCTTCTAAATAGCCATTTAGCTAAGCACCATTACCCTGCACACAAGTCATGAGATGGGTGGCCAGCAAGCCAGGTTGCCATCCAGCCCACGTGTGCATGCTGGAGTACAAACAACAAATGAAGAATTCATTTGTAATGCTTGATTTTCAAGCTCCTTTCTGCTTTGCTCAGCTGCTGCAGCACACGCTGCATTAAAACCTACTCAAAGGTCAAACGGGAGAATGAAAATTTTCACAATAGCCTGAATTTTCCAGAGTCTGTATACTTTAGGACAGAACAAGAACCAACAAAGCCAAGCCACCTCAAATGGTTACTTGCAGCCCAAAGAGGAAAGAAATTACCACCTCTCTTAATGAGAAATGTTATTTCCATGGTGAAGCTCACACAGATTTAACTTAGGCTTGATGTGACAAGTATTCCCACTTAGAAAAGCCAAGTAATGCGCTTCTAAAACAAGTATTTATGTGCGAGCAGAAAGAGATCTGGGAATTTTACACCAGGTGAACTTACTTTGGACCGAGTTCTTTTCTGATTTTTCTCGCTGAATTTCTCCTTCATTTCCTCCAAGAGATGCTTCAGCTCTCTCTCTTCTGATGTGCCCAGGTATTTTTGGTTAATGTGCAGGTAGCAGTGCCACTTGGCCGACTCAAACCCCCAGTGGCAGGTCCTCTTGTCTGGGGATCTGTGTGAATGCATCACGAAGGTCTGGGGTGAGAACATCCCGTAGCATTCCAAGCACTGGATACACGGGTCATCCGGGGCAAGGTAGAACTGAGGTGCAAACAACCCCTGGCACTTGCCCAGGCATTCATGCTCTACTTCGAAGGCACTGCCAGTCTCTTTCAGCTGGGCCAAGGTGTTCTTACCAGGGAGGAAACCGCCACTTTGGGGGAAAGTGCGAGGGCGCAGTAAAGCATTGCATAGTCTCTGAGCGTCCGTCAGCGTAATGAGCCCACAGGACGGAGCATTGAACGGAAGAATTCCCAAAACCTTCAGAATGTGCAGCTGGTCTGAAGTGCACCTTGAGCAGTAGATATAGAGCTCATCACACACCGTGTTGATCTGCTGCAAGGAAAAGTCTCGGAGAACCGAATTCAATACTTGAGGCAGGCAAAGTCTTTTTTCTCCTCCGACTTTAAAACAAGAGATGGATTCCCCCTCCAGCAGGGTCTGCGTGAGCTCCGTGGAGCTGTCTGGAGGGATGAGCAGCGGACCAGAGAGGACTTGTGGTGATGGGAGAGGCAGGAAGACAGTGGGTGACATACTTTCCTGGGAATACCGAGCTGAGAAAGCCGCAGGTCCACCCAGTGAACTCTGGCTGCTTAGGTGGAACTGTGCCAACGTGTGTTTCAAACCTGGATTTAAACTCAAAGGCTCAGATAGTGAAGCACTGTTTGGCTTGGCGGTTTCCGCATCAGCCTCCACCGGAGCTTCATCATAGTCATCCAGGTTTTCCTTCTTTATTGTTGGCAATTTATTTATTACTACCTGTACTTTGTTATTTACATGCATTTCAGTCATTGCTTTTTTCAGTGGAGGACTCCCATCCTCTTGGATCCTGCTTCTTTTTTGGTCTGAAACCAGACCTAGAGGGAAGTTTATCTGTGGGCTTTCCATTGCTGAACACTGAGCTTTAATTAAGCCAGTCTTGAATGTGCATTTTCTTACTTTTTATATAAAAAATAGTTTCATGTGATCTTGGAGCTGCACGCTCCTTTCCCTAAAACATCTTCTTCAGCATTCAACAGTAAAAATTGTAACCCATTTTGTATGTAATTCTGTAAAACTACTAACGAAGGGGGTTACACTATTTTCTTAGCTATTTGTTAAATTTCATAATATAAAAACCCCAATGCAATATGTATACAAAAGGTTTTCTTCATACCCTAGCCACTACTTTACACAGTAGTCTTGTTCAGCAATTTAGTAAAAAACGATGCGTTGATGGGTGTTCATCCTCAATCGTTTTTTTTTCCTTTAAAAAATATACTGTCTTTTCAAATAAGTCTCTATTTAAATAATAAAATAGAAAAATGGGCTCAGTTAGAAGAATGTCAATCTCAACGAAACTGATCCAAAACGTAGTTTACGTTGTATGAAAATTTTATTCAGCACTTTTAGCTCCCAGAGATCAAACACAATCTTAAGGGCTTGCTTTATTGTGCTGCCAGCTTTATGATTTCACCACCACCACCGTGACAGCTATTATGGCAGTTCACAAATAAATCCTAAAATTAAAGGCTGATCCAGACCGACGGCAAAAACTAAACGTCCCTAGAGAGTCACCTTTCGCCCAGATGTCACTGGCGTGTGTCAGAATTTTCCCAGCCCAAGTTATTAGTAATAGAGGTGAGATCCAGGCCATGGGCTGGATGCATGTCGTGTGCTAGCACAGAGTTCTGCTCGTCCTTCCTGATAACCTGTGAAAGAGAGATGGCTGATCACAAGCAATCCCAGAGTTTGCTCTGTACCTAAAGGGGTAAAAAGGACTGGAGAGGGACTTTTGACACAGGTGAAAGTGTGACAGGAGTCAGCGGACGAGAGGGAATGGCTTTATACTGAGAGAGGGAAGGTTTTGATTTGATACAAGGAAGAAATTGTTCTCGGTGATAGCAGTGAGGTAGTGGCACAGGCTGCACAGAGAAGCTGCAGCTGCCCCATCCCTGGAAGTGTCCAAGGCCAGGTTGGACAGGGCTTGGAGCAGCCTGGGATAGTGGAAGTGTCCCTGCCCATGGCGGGGTGGGGGGGCTGGAAGGAGATGAGCTTTAAGGCCCCCTGCAGCCCAAACCACCGGGATTGCCTGCCAGAGGCAGGGTGCATTTCCCAGTAACTTGCGGAACACCGGGACAAGCCCCCGACCGATGAGCGATACCGGCGGGGGAGGGGGCGGTCCGGAGCGGCTCTGCCGGCGTGCACGCCCGAAAGGAACGGGCGCTCCGGCGAGCCGGGCACCGGCCCCCACATCCCGGGCACCGACCCCTCGCCCCGCGGCCCCTCCCGGGACGCCGCACGCCGCCGCTCCCTCCCGCGCCGTGACTCACCCCGGCCCCGCCGGCACCGCTCCGGGCTCAGCCCTTCCCCCTCCCGCCGCCGGGCTCGCCCCTCCGCCCTGCCCGGCTCCCCGCCGTCCCCGGCCGTACCGCGCCGCTCCGCCGCCCCCGTGTCCCTCCCCTCCTCCCAACGCCGGTACCCCGCTCCCCTTCTCCCCGCCGCCCCCGCGCCGCCGCTCCCTCCCATCCCCCGGCGGACGCTCCCGCCCTTCCCCCCAGGGCTCCGCCGCCGCGCTCCCCGCCGTTCCCAGCGAGCTCCCCGGCTGCTCACCCGGCGCCGCGGGGGCTCCGGCGGCCGCGGGGAGCGGAACAGGCGCCGCGCTCGCGCCGCCCACCCGTGACCTCACTGCGGAGACCGAGACGGCGGCGGCGGCGGCGGCGCGCGGGCACGAACCCGCCGGCGGCGCGCGCCGGCCCCGCCCACTGTCTGGGGCAGCGGCGGGAGCGCCCGCCCGCCCCTCCCCCGCCCGCCGCCGCCTCAGCGCCGGGAAACCCGGCCGGGCCTTCCCCCCGCCGCCGCCCGCGGGGAAGGCGCAGGAGGAGAAATAAAAAATAAAACAGATCTTTGTGTAATAGACACTAAAAAGTGAATACGCATGGAAAAGTGTTGTTTCTGCCCGGCTTCCCCGCAGCCCGCCCGGTCAGAGCCTGCCCCGCGCCGCCCTGCCGCCGTTCCGCCGTCGGCGGCCGAGAGGGGCCGGCTGAGGGACGGGACGGAGAGGCAGCTGCAGCTGGGGCGGGGAAGGGAAGCGGCCATGGCAGCAGGGGAATAGCCGGGCGCTGTCGGGGACCCGTCGGGCGTGTCGCCCGCCTGAGGCGCGGCGGCGGCCCCGGGCAGAGGCCGCCAGCGGGGGGATCTCCGTGACCGCCCCTTAGTGACTGCCCCGCAGCGAGGCGCCCGCAGAGGATCCCTCACTGACTGCCCCTCAAAAAGATGGTCCCTCAGTGAAAGTCCTCGAGTGACTGTCCCCCACAGAGCGTCCCTGGCAGGGGTCTCACAGTGCTGTCCCCAGCGAGGGTCCCCAGGAGGGCGGGCTGTGCTCGGGCGGGGAGGCGCGGCAAGGCGGGCCCGTGTGAGGGGCCCCGAAGCCGTGGCACGGACCGCTCCCTCCAGCCACGGGCTCGCGGGAGATATTTTGGGAAACGAAGCGATCGAACCGCGGAGAGGCGGGGAAGATGCTCTTCAGGGACAGCTTAGTCGCTGTACAGCTCGTTCATGTATTACAAGTTTCTTCCGCCTGCAAGAGGCCCAAAGCTTTTCAGTTTACATCTTTGTGAAGACAGCGCTTCAGCTGGGATTACGGCGCGATCCAATTTGCCGTTTCCTTTCATCCCACACAGTTACATATTTTGATGCGAGTACAAAAGCACGGCACATGAAAATGGGGCAGCTGTACAAGCACCAGGCACCGCTTCGCACCGGCCGGCGGGATCCCTGATCCCTTCCGCGCCGTTCCCTAATGCCGTCCCAGGAGGATTATGGCACAGAACCTGCCCCGCTGATCTGCTGACAGAGGCGTTTGGTGCTCTTCAATCCTTGATTTCGCACCTTTGATATGCTCAGGTTTCCTCTGGGCTGGGCGGGGTCGCTGATGGAGAGGCTCTTGAGCATCACTTCAAAGCTGCTTCAGCAGTCACCTCTTTCTCAAACCACCGCATCGGTTGCGGTGTCTGCAACAATATCTACAATTTCGTTGGATCTGAGTGATCTTTAAGGCCTTTTCCAAGCCAAACCATCAGGGTTTTATAGAAAAGTAAACGTTTTTGCAAAGAATACTAACACCCATTACTTATTTATTAAGCAGATATAAGGTCTGTTTAAAAGCCACAACAATGTGGCAGAAATAAACAAGATTTCTGAATGCACCAGCTTTTGGAGCTGATTCTGAAAAGGTATGAACCTATGAGGGAATTGTATAGACATTCTAGACATTCCTGTCTGCTTCACCCTCTTGGACTTTATGACCTGATTGTTTTAAAAAAAGCCTCTTTGAATACCAATCAGTGAAATGCACTATGTCACAATCCCTTTCAAATTTACTGAAGAAAATGTAATGTCTAACATTGCAGCTGGATTGATCAATGTCTGTGAGGAAGGCAGCATATGTAGGCAGATATTTCATCTTTTATTAGACGTGCTGATGTCATGGAAGCTTAGGATCCAGTGGCATTGTGTAATTTGTTGATTTTTTTCAAGTTCTGCCGCAGAAATGTTCCATTTCAGGTTACAAAGCCTGGTAACTATTGTGCTGTAATGATAGTGTTGCTATAGAGCTACAATAATCAGGCGATGGAAGACAAAGTTTGTAGGTAGAGGATTGTCTAAAAAAAGGTGTTAGCTCTGCCTATTTCTACTGTGGACTGTGAAAAGCAGTTCTGAAGACACTGCATAACTAAAACCTGAGTTACAGACTTTTGCAAGTGGTAATAAAGTGCACTAATAGCACAGGAGGAATCTTGATTTGATTAATAAAGTGTCTGAATTTTAAAGAAATGCTGAGGCTCTGGGGAAGCTCACAAACTTCCCTGATGCACAGTCCCTGAAGATACACAATTTAACTATGAACTATGCCCTGGAGAGCACAATTTAACTGTGAACAAAGACCATGCATTTTCGTCTCTGATGAGATGATATCGTACTTTTTAAAGAAAAAAAATTAGTAGTCATGTTTAATAGTAAGTTGTAACAGTTCACACTTAGCTAATCTGTCATAGGATGTTTCATTCTTGCAAAATAGATATTGTATTACAGGTTGTGTTTTAAGCAGAAAAAGTTGATAGATTTTGGCAGACACCACATCCTGCTGGACAAGTCACAGTGGGGACAGTGCACAAAACACTTCAGCTCATGAAGGACTTGAACTATTCCTCTGATCTAAGAGTATAAGCCCAGACACTTTACTCATCCTTAGAAATGAAACATGGACACAAGAGATTCCTGCTATTTATGCCTGGAAAAGCCACCTCCCACAAAAGCTGCACAGACCTGGGATGTAGACACTGCTCTGCTTTCAGTTATTGGTGATTAAATGGTAAGAATCCACCTTTCAAGTATTCAGTCCAGATCCCTTTATTATAAGCAGAAAAAAAAAATTAAAATAAACACATGGGGGATCTCTCTGCGAAAAAATGCAAGATATGGTAAAATCTGTTTTTTCTCAAAGGGGCTCCAACCCCTACCTTCTCTCTTCCCAGGAAAACATCATAATTCTGTGGTCAGTTGCAGATACCTCTGCTGCTTCGATGCCTTACACCATCCATGCTGAAGTGAGGACGCTTGCTTAGCACTTACCGAGTGTATGTATAGATTATCCAAGCTATCAGCTTCCTCCATAGAGTGCCTCAGCATAAACAATTGCTCAGACTGAGGCGAGAGCAGCTGGGCACCCAACAGAACAGAAACAGGGAGCGTGCGTGGGGGGAGGTTAAGCATGGAAGATATGCAGCCATCTGCAGCACTCGCCAGGATTGCCGAAGCACACCCGTGCTGAGGCAAGACAAAATCTCTTTTAAAAGATACTGAAATACAGAAATTAAACCACTGCATCTGTGCCATCACCCTCTGTGTCAGAAATCCCAGAATGCAGGGGAGGAGTTGAAGAAACAAAGAAATAAATCATGCAGAAGTAAGTGCAGCAGACAAGAGCGTTGCTCTGAACTCCAAATCCCAACTCTGGCAGCTGAGATGACGTACGAACTCCAGCGCTGAAAGAGTCCTTGGATGAGCAGGCTAAAGTAGCATTTTCTATTTTCCTTTAAGATTTCTCTATGCAGAGGATGGATGCCTCACTGCTTTGTCTCATCACTGGTGTTGGAAGGAAAGAACCTACAAGGATGGTGTTTTTCCAAAGGACTAGATGAGCATGAGGCTAGGGAATGATGCTGGAGCAGAATCTGCATTCTCAGACATGTTTGGTAAATGCAGGGTAAGAAAGGCATTTCTTGGGTTGCTGTGGCCCATCCCAGTGCAATTTTCTACAAGAAATGAAAAGATCAGAACAAGATTCCCATGGGATATGGACAGTTTAAAAGGGTTAGACGATGATCCCAAGACCAGCATTTCACAGTATTTCTCTGAGATTTTAACACACGGAGGTTGAATATAAATGTTTTATTTAACGTAAAAAGTGTGCACAAATAAAGGAAATGATTACACAACAACGTTCAAGACGATATTCCACATGAAACAGGAAAATAGTAGTGACAATATTAACTAGCAGAGCACCCATAGGAATCCAACTCGTGTACAAAAAAGAGGTTACTCCACATAAATACATCATGCTTCTGATGCAGACACGTTCTCCAAAAAACAAAAGCTACTGCACTGGACTGTTTACACCTAATGTCCCTTCTGAATATTTATGACAGTTTCTGTATGCTTAACAATGAAAAATAATAGTAAATATCATGGCACTTTGGAGAAAATTAAAGTTTAAAAATAGATTTACTGTAATTTAAGGTATTTGTCACTGCAAGATTCTTAATGGTTAGATATGTAAATAGAAAAAATAATTTTTCTGTGACATTACACAAAAAATTAATTTTTGCTTTACTCTTCTGTGATGAATGGCAGAAATGTAATTTCTTACATAAAGCCATTTCCTTTAATACCCTGTAGGAAATTATGCCACTGTAGAGGCAAGGCTTTTCTTGTTTGTTTTAAATGATTCCCAGGTTTAATATCAGTTATGCCCTGATGTCTAAACTGATCATGTGGGTACAGGAGTCAGAGGCTAAAAAATCACCATTTTCAAACTGCACATAGTGCAGTTCACTTGACCCTATTAGCTGCTTTGTAAAGGAAGGTTCACACTCATATTTTACATTTGAAAAGATACAACTTTAACTTTAGGAAACCTGATTTTTAACAGTGAGGAGGTTCCACACTTCCCTGAAACTGAAGCCCATCAAATCACTTATCAGTTTTGGAAACTCAGCCCAATAACAAGGAGTTTCTTATTCACATTGCAAAGAAAAACAATAACTAAATCTCATACCATGACACCAGCGTGGATTTGTGCAATCTCTCTGCTTGCAGCTGACATGGAAGTGAACAGACATACACCAGAAAACTTGTGCTATGAAATTAGTGTTGCCATATGAGGATTTTCACAGAAAGACACTGGCCAAGCAAGTCTACTAAAAGCCTCAGATAATGCTTGCCAACTTGTGCTTACAGATTCTCAGATCTGCTTCCAGTGACACTTATCTTCTCTTACAGCTCTTACATAATACAGATTCCTTTCCTCAATGTCTCTTAATCCCTTTTCCCCAAAACAATAATAAAAAAGTGGTACGTTTGGCATTCCTTCAGCCCAACACATTCATAACTATAGCTTTAGCATTAAAAATAAGAATTATCTGTGCTGTATATTACACTGCTTACTAACATGAAATGTAAGAAACACATCTCTTAGTCCTAATCCTTAGACCCATTCTTTCAATTGCTTTCCTTGAGCCTGCTACCAACATTTCAGGTTTGATTGTAAGTACAGATCACCATCCCTAAGGGCAGAAGTTAAGGGAGTCATTGTGGACAGCACCTATTTTATTCTAGATATGCTTTTTCCACTGGCAAAGTGGAACTCATTCTCAGCAGTGTGGCAGTAAGATAAAAAAGGAACTGATGCCCTTTTCCAGGCTGGGCTGTACCGTGTGCACTTCTGATGCAGTTAAGACAGCAAGTATAAAAGCAATAAATAGCATGAGGTTCAGTATTAGCTGCCCATTACTGCTGAATTACTCTGTACAGATTTTAACTTCTCCAAGAGTTAACTGAATTTTTAATTAAACTGACACTTGATGCCATGTCCAACCCTTGCTGAAAGGTCCAGCCTAGGAAGGCACTCTTTGTATCAGTGTACAATTCCTAGTGTGAGTGCTGGAGCAAAGTCTACCAATTCTGATATGGAGTTAATAGTCTCCTTCATGGTAGGATCAATATTCTCCATGAAAGCAGCCAGTCTTGACCTATTCAGTGTAAATATCTGCTCTCCTTGCTGTCTTCTCAGTCTGAAGGGCATGAACAAAGCTCTAATTTCTATATGTAGAACAGGGAAATCAGATGTTCAGAGAGAAGAGATTTGGAACTACAGAAGTGATAAGTTCTTGCTCATCTTGCTGAAAAATCTGAAATCCTTGAAGGATAATTTACTATGTTACCTGATGCAATTTGTTTTCATTAAGCACTGAAAACCTTTCCTTGCTCAGAACACTATACTGGCAAACTATACAGTCAGAAACTTTGTTCAGTCAGGAGCCCCAGAAACCAGCTCCTGTATTAAAATTCAAATTTGGCAAAATTGTTAGAAAGTTCTAACATTTTCAATCTGGCAGCTGAAGGTTCAGCATAACAACTATCCTGGACAACAATCAATACAAAAAGAAAATTCACACACTAGGTGGTGGCAAGGGCAAGATGTTGAGTTACTCATTTTATGCAAGTGCATCCAAATGGAGAGATGTTTATCCATGCAGAAAAAAATGGAGTAACAATTGGCACAGTTCAGAAATGGAGAATTCAGACACATTCCTCAGCTGACATCAAAAGAGGATTTATGTATTCAAAGCCTTCAAATTCAGACTGGTCAATCTTCTTCACAATATCACTATTAGGATTAAAAAACAATCATTAGTTGAGCAAAATTAAAAAGATAACATTAACTGATAGTCTGACTTAAAATTTAAACTGTTCAGTGGACTGCAATTGAGAAAATTTCCCTTCCCTCTTTTGTTCCTCTGTACCTTTACAGTTACCACTGGGTTTTTTTAAGCCCAATAATGGTACCAAAACACAAAACCCCTCAAAAGCAGTGACTGGGCTTCACTCACTGACTCACAAAGCAGTCTGCAAGGCTTGCAGTTTCAAAACTTGCCCTAAACAGTCAGGTTTGTAAGGACCTGAAAACATTAGGATGTGATAGATACTGCACCTGCATCAGCAACTTTTCTAAACATAATTTGTACAGTCTGTATTTAGAAAGGGATGAGGAAGGAAGTTGGATTGCAGAACTGATTAAGGTGCATAGGTAACATTTAATATACACAGTTTATATTTATATACAATGTGAATGTTATATAAACCTCTATAATCCTAAAATGTGAACAGAAGCAGTTCAATCAAACTAGAAAGGTGCTTCCCCTCCCCATCCCATATCAGGAATCAGGCCCTCTCAAGAGTAAGCAACCACAAATCCACTACCAAAATCAAGCACATTTCATGCATTTATAAAGGCTTTTCAGCCAGGTGAATCTCACCTGACTACTAACAATATAAAACACAGTAAAAGTGAAAAAAAAAAAAAAACAAACAAGTAAAAAAAGCTTCTCTTCTCTGAACTTCTTAAATGCTGCATTACTTACTCATCATCTGGAGTGAGCTGCACAGGTTCATTGGTAAATTGGGAATCAAAGTTATCCAGACCAAATTCTCCAGATATATTTGGTTTAAATGGAGGCACCACTTGCTTTTGCTCCATCTAAGAATAAATGCACTTAGTCATACTGAGAATAAGTTACAACCTATTGAATTATTTTTAAACAAGACTGGAAATTACTATTAAGTTTATTTTTTATACTTTCTACAATCACTCTAATAATTGACTACACTTACTGTGTGTAACAGGGAAAAAAGATTGTATATTGTAATCTTGGTACAATATAAATTAAGAGCTTAATGTTTCTGAGCTTAAGGTTCTCTCCTGGGCTCAAAACAACTTTGTCAAGCTCAAAACAACTTTGTCACTGTATGCAAAGAACCTCAGCCAAGGCAGGAGGCATCGACATACCAGATCCCAATCAACATTACGGAAGAAGGGATGTCCCTGGATATCTGCAAATCCTGTCTGAGGATGGCAGCCCAAGCGTTCCTTTGGATCCTGTGCAAGGAAAATATTTCTAAATGAATGCCACAGCCTACACATGAATAAAATGCCAATGTTACAAATCCCATGAGAAATTAAACACCAGAGTTACAAGGAACGCTGAAGAACTAAATTAGCATTATTTATTTTCGAAACTGCTCCAGTTTACCCCTTGAAATAGGGAGGAATATATGGAAGCCCTTAGCTGAATTTTATATAACTGATTATGCTGATTTTCTTCAATTTCATTCAGACCTGTTAAACATTCCATAGGTTTTAGAGCAGGCTTGGTTAGATTACTAATGAATTTCATTCTTTCCCCCCACCTTCCCTTGCTCTTCCCTGAACAGATTATGCCAGGAGATCATACTGGGGTAAGTAACTGCAGCTCCTGGTCAATACTGTAGAAAGACACTTATTTTAACAGGACAATTCCATTTCCAGGTACAAACATGCACACACTACCAGGGAGCTGTAACAGTGTGCAGTGGATGGTGTGACTTTCTTAGAATAATTTATCCAAATCTGGTTTCTCTTGTATCTCTTTCTTCCCACTCATGTAACACTCACTAAAAGCCAGCAAGTGCTTGGACTCATCATCCACTACCACACGTGCACCTTCTGGCACTCAGGCTAGAGAGCCCCCAACAAACAGTGAGCATCTCCCTCATCCTGCCTCTGCATCTCCCTCCAGAAGTCATCAGAAGCTGTCCAAGTGATTTGCTAAGCTGCTTCTCTCAGAACCAAACTAAATTTGGTAAATTTGCTCAATTCTTCAGGCTAAAGAAATCGCTTGGGGCATTTCTATGCCTTTCACTTTGGAATTTACTCATAATCCCAGCCTGAAAAACAGGAGCTTCAGATTTTAAGAGAAGTATCTAGGATAGGGGCCCTAGCCCCACTGAAATTTTGCTTTAGGCTCTCACCTTTTCTACCCTGTTTCTGTATATGGCAGATAAAGGACATCAGCTCTTACCTTGTTAAGGAAACTCTTTAGAACACCTGCTGCTTTCACCGAGAGGGATCGGGGAATTCGGATCTGTTTTTCCAAAATTACTGCAAGAAAACAAGGCTCCTATCAACCCTTGCATCTTTTGAGTTAGTTTAAAGGCTAAGTAGAAGCAAAGCACTGGAGTGTAGGAACACTCATGGTTCTTACCTTGGAAGAGATAATCCTCTGTGTTCTGATCAGGGTTGTCAGAACTCCCGACAATGTCGAACGGCGACCGGCCTGCCATCATCTCAAACATCAGCACACCAAGGGCCCACCAGTCCACGCTGAAGCCTGGAATTCAGGAGAGAAAACACCACTGGAGATATTGCACAACAAAATACCAACACCTCTGGGGCTAAAAACAGAGAAGAACAAATTCAAAACTATAAGTATTGCCAGTCTTTCCAATTAGCTGAATAAAGGAGATAACGACTACAGCAGACATTACGTGGATCATTATGTACACAACAGGAGGAAGTGCAAAGAGGTTGAAGGTTGGTGTTAAGCCCTTAACCAAGGTTTAGATAATATTTAAGCCTAGTCATTACTAACCAACAGTGCATTATCCAGGGTGGGAGATAAGGCCAAGGAGGAACTGTGTGAGTCTTAATAGCAGCAAGTCAGTCATTCATGGAGCAAAGCATATCTCCCCTGCTATTCACTGCTAAAGGAAATCCCAGTAGCCAGGCTGGGGCTGATACAGTCTGGCTGGTCTAGAAAGCTTGTGATAAGCAGGAGTATCTGAAGCTAGCAGGAAAGAAACACTTGATTGAAATAAGATGGTAAATTTAAAAAAATATGTAAAGGGACATCTACTATCTAGTCTTTTTGCAATGAATTTTTATCTAATCTATCATTGCTGCCAAACGTAAAGCTCCAAAACCAAACACAATTCCAGACTGCAAGTATATCATTAGTAGCATCTAAAACAGTTATAAACAATAATAAATTTGGAAGACTCAAGCTATTCTTCAAGACTGTTCAAAAGAATTTAGAATGTGCAATGCAGAGTATCTCATTTGCTTTGTGTGACGTTTTCTGCTCTTCCTTTGAAGGCTTTATTTACTTTTTCAGATAGGATGTGGAATCAGGACTGATCACGGAGATGGAGATTTTTTACTTTTTTACAGTCTAATGGAGATTTTTAATTTCTACTGCTTAAACAACTTCAATGAGAAGAGGTAAGGTGAAGTTAGAAAGTAGCAACAAGAAATTCCATTTACCATAATCCTCTCCCCGGAGAATTTCAGGTGCAATATAGTTTGGAGTCCCACAGAATGTGCTGGTTGTGTCACCAGGCCTCAGACCCTCCTTTAGGAAAAGATGGGAAGAAAATACTTTACAGTTAATTGAAGATCCCCCACTCCTCTAAGAGCTTCACTCTGAATTAAGTCTTGAATAACCAGCATTATGGCAATTCCATGGCAAAGTCAAAGCCCTGCTCCAGTGTCTTTGTAATGACAAAAGTTTTCCCAGGGAAAATGGGCAGTGCCACAGAATCCAAACAGGAGCAAGTGACTGATAACTTCAACTTCTTTTGAAATCACCTTATCCTGACTATTTCAACCAACCCCTCCCAGAGGAGTTGATCCAGGAGCTTTATGGAAACATAAACAGTACATGTACAAGTGTAGCCTGTGCACTCTGATATTTGCCTTTTCTCCACATGTGGAAGTGAAATGAATATACATCCTGTGTGCCCTGTGTACAAAGAGAGACCTTGAAATTTCACTTTTAAAGGGTCTGCATCTTTTAATTTATAACAATTTTTTAACTGTTGATTTTCCTGGATAGCAAGAAACTAGATCTTACCTTGCACATGCCATAATCCGTGAGTTTAATATGCCCTTCAGAATCTAGGAGCACATTATCCAGTTTTAAATCCCTGTAGATTATCCCTCGCTCATGTAAATAGTTCAGTGCTAGACTGATTTCAGCAGAATAAAACCTAGTGTAGAAAGAAATACTGATTACTCAAGAAATCAAAACCCAAAAGTATAATAACAGTCTTGATAGTATGATATTTTCTATACATAATCCCAAGTATTCTATTATTTTTTGACAGAGAAGTGGCAAATTGTTTATAATCATACAAATGTTTCAATGCACTTCAAAAATTGTCCTTAGTTAATGGTAATGGCTTCTGCAATCATCCCTTTTATCTCACTATCTGAGATTAAGCATATGCACCAAGAACTCAGCATTTGCCTGGACAGCTGGTAGTGGTTGTTGTACAAGAAACACATTGATATCATTAGACATTAAAAAAAAATACCACGAAACTGTTTTTCTAGAAAAAAATAGCAGACTGAAGTCATACAGAATAATGCCAATGCAAACAACATCTAAATACTTCCTATTACAGTTCCTTCTTGAAACAAAAACATGGTGGCTTGTAGCAGCAAAAGGAGGATGCAGTTTCACATTTCTTAAATCCTTAACATCTGGAGAGGATTTGCTGGCTCATCCCTCATAATCTCTGCGCTGCTGCACTGTGTCAGAAAACCACTGTTTTGATGCAAGAAATCTGGAATGAGACACACCTGGCATGTTCCTCTGGCAGCTTCCTCTGTCTCTGCATATGGAACATCAGATCTCCTCCATTGACATACTCTATAACAAAGAACAACCTGGAACACACAGGGTTGTTACCAATGATTGTGTGCACGGCTGAAAGAGGTGGGAGATGTTACAGGTCTGTTACAGAACAATGCCCATTCCACTCCTCCCATCTCTGGCACCATGGCTGGTTTTACCATTTTCCCCTCATTTGAATAAATTACCAAAGTTAAAAATCAAGTATACAATGATTCTCTAGATAATTCCTTCACTGCTAAAGGAATGTAATGTTCCCATATTCCTCAGCCATTACAGGTACTGCTTGTCATTACTACACACGTGACTGTATGGAGCCACATCAGTTTCTATTACTGTATAGAATAGAAAAATAATAATTTTCATCTCTATGACTTGGTTTTCCTTTTGAAAACTCACATTATATTTTCTGAGATTTGCTCACAGATTTGTCTTCAAAGAATCCAGGCAAGTTTGAGACAATTATTCTTCAGTTTTTGTACTTTTGATTTTCATCTCAAGCCTTCTTTTCCTTCCATTCTACATTCTCTCCTATCATAGATTCTCAATGCCTTTTTTCCTACTAGCTGCACTTCTCCTCCTGTCCAGAATCCTTCCCACCACATCTACCAGTACTTTACATTTTCCCCATCTGAAAACCTCTGATGCACATGCCACTTGGATCACAAAATACTACAAAGACTTACAAAACATTGACTTTGCTACTTAACACTTTATGCTGTAAATTTAGGCCTTTGAGGTGCCTGGTAGGATGAAATGTTTTTAATAAGACTATTTTATTATTAATTGATGACCTTTACCTGCTTTCTGTCTGGAAGCAAGAGTGCAGTCCGACCAGAAAGGGATGATTTGAGGCCTGTTCAAAGACGTGTTTCTCTGTCTGAACCCAATCAATATCCTATTTTTTGAAGAAAAGTGACATTCAGAAAAGGATTGTTGCACTTCTTAGGCAAGTATTAATGATAATTAGCAGAAAGACATTCAAGGGCTTTGCTGTCCTTATTTTACTTGCAGGAAATGAATATTCTATAGTTCTGAAATGTGAAGCAATAGCTGATAGCATACTTTTTATTTCTTGAATGTCCTCTACTCTTAGCCTCACTGTGAAAGCACCTTGGGAATGAAAACACACTAATCTATAAAAGGGAAACTGGTGCAGGGAAATGTAAAGTAGCACTGAGAAATGCAGAAGGAATCAATGGTAGATTGAGAAATAAATGCAAAAGCTCTTGGACAGCAAACTACAGACATTCCAATGTTTTCAGAGTAGTCTAAAGAAACCCAAGGGAAGTCTTCAGTAACAAGAAGTTTTTAGCAGTTTACTAGTGTGATTTCTGACATGTTTTCACTAATCACTGTGCAAAAATTGCTAAGATGGGGGTCTGATTTAACAAGCAATTAAAATAACACGGTGAGATTTCTGTGACAAAAACCCAGACTTGATGAAAATCAGACTCCACCTGGCCACCTGCCTTGTGAACCTCCTACAGAGCAGCACAAAAAAACCACATGTAGAATTCTCACTGAGTGCTGCAGCCCAGACCTGGCTCCCACCTCATGGGGGACACTGGAGCTGTCTGGAAGAGCTGCCCAATTCACTGAGAACACCTTGCCCACCTCATCATCGTTGACGAGCTCTTTCTTCACCACCTTCATGGCATAAATGCGCTCGGTTTTCTTCAGTCGAACCAGCAGCACTTTGGCATAGCTGCCCCTTCCAATGACCCGGAGCAAATCAAAATCCTGCAGGCCCAGACTAGAGGAAGCTTTGCCACTTTCCCTAATGCTCATTGCCTGTGGATAAAGATGCACTGAAATGAAGAAGCAGCCTTGCCAGTGTCAGCAACTGCAAAAGTCAGCATTTCAAACAAGATTTCAAAATTAATATAAACAAGTAATTCAATTAACACTTGTTATTTTAAGACTGTACTGTCCTGGAAAGGAATGTGCTGGGAAACAAAGGAGGCAAAGGAGACTTGGCGGATAAACAAACCATTTTTGGGAGAATTTAGAACACTTTCTCCATCAAAGCACATCTCAACTCAAGGTTCAAAATAAAACAGCATGTAAGCCACACATGCACACATCTCAGGAACAACCCAAATGTACCCTCAGTGCTAATTTTCAGTTTGTGGCAAATTAAACTACTAATTTCTTGAAATTGAGACATACAGGCTTTAAGATCTCTGCAGATCCTCATGGGTTCCTTCCAACTTCAGATACTCTCTGATTCTATGTACAGAGTTAGCTTGGATATTTTACCTCTTTTTCTTCACCAACATGGTCCAGGCTCTCATGACTTGAGGGATTGTATGGTATCACTGGAGGTGCAGGAAAAATTAATTAGACTGATGCAACACAACAGGATTTTCTTCTGCCTTAAAATTTCCAGTCAGAGAAACAGTTTAAATGCTTCTGTTGCAAGTATTCAAAATGGATAGGTTGGCATTAGGACCATCACTCTGATTGCCACAAGAATAAACATGCTTGGCCACCACTCCAGCAGAAGCTCTGCTAATGCTGTTAAGGGTTTGGTTTTGGGTTTTTTTGCTTGATCATGGCATTTGAAACATTCAGCTTACTAAATGTAACTGACAGTGTATATTCTTCCTTGTTTAGTCAAGTTTCTGAAATTGGTAAGATGTGGAAAATTGGAATTTCTATATTTAGACAACCCTCAGCATTAAGAAGCTGTCTTATTTTTCTTATTCTATGAAAAAGTGAAGAAGGGGTTTTAAAATAATTTGACTTCAAAGTCCACTTTTCAGCAACTTATAGTAATTTAAAGAAAAAAAAGATTGCTCTTACCTGTTTCTACATTATCAGAATGCACTGATGATGGATCCATAGGCATTATTGGCTCCTGCAAAAATAAATAGGATTTTTGCAATAGACTGTCCAAGTGTCAGACACATTATTTTAGAGGCAATAAATGAAATTAAAGACCCCTGAGGAATACAGTATAGCTATTTTTTAACTTCATTAGCCAACATAGTTACTAAAACATACATAATGAAATAAACAACCACATTCTTTATTTTCCCTATTTTCTGGAAGTCAAGACATAGAAAAACTCAAGTCCTTCAGCAGTATATATACATTAAAGAAGGATTATATCAAAAGAATTCCCAAAATATAGACTTGAATCTGTCTGCTTTATTAAACCAACAGCAGCAAAAATCTCAATTTTTCTTAGGACTTAAGAACTAAAGATGATTGAATTTCTTGGGAGAAAAGTCAAAATATCTGCTTTTCATATTCCTTTACTGTAAATAGGAAATCATCCAATAATCTATCAAATACTTAGAGAATTTACTCCACCTATCCATTTTGAAGATGTAAAATAGTGTGTACATATATACATGCTATGCAATGTCCCTGTGAAGGATGAGATAAACATCCCTTATATGCTTATATGTGACAAGGGAAATAGTGTCAGATGTGCAGATTAGACTCCTGTCTTGATAGAAGTTTTCATTTTGCTTGGTGAATCCCAAATTTTCTTGCAAAAGTCATGGTAACCATAAAATTTATGTTTCAACTATTGGGATTATTTGCAGGCTGCAGTTTGTAAACCAACAATATAAAATGAGGGGGGGGTTTATTTGTTTAATTGGGTGGTTGCTGCTTTTTTGAGACAATTTATCAGGTCAGTTTTACTTACTGGCTGTAGTGTGTGTCGGCCACACTCAGTGTTGACGAGTTTGTGACACTTCTTGTGAACGAGGAGTTTGCAGTTGATGCATTTGTAGCCCTGGCGCCCCAGGCCCCAAATCCGGTCAGTGCAGATGGCACAGTGAGCTCTCTGCAACCAGAAACCAATGAAACTCATTAAAGAGCAAAACTGAAGAATAAAACTAGCCAGCCACACGTGCATTAACCAAGCTCTTCTCCTCATTTCTCTGTAGGTGAGTCCTTACAGGAAGGCAGGAGAGCAGAAGCTTCAACACCTTAAACAACCGGACAATGCGAATGGGAAGGTCACCACTCGCTGAAGGACATTCACAAAACAACTCCAAAGAGCCACGAAAACAGGGTGCCCATGGAGGCAAGAGTGGAAACTGATTTAACTGTGATGCCTTGAAAGCCTTTAACCCAGATGAAGTCAAAAAACAACAACAAAAAAGCTGAAGTTAGACATGAAGATGCTCAAGATGAAGTTTAGTGGAGAAGATCTCAAGCATTAAGCACACAACAAACTAAGCTTAGAGAAGAAGGAAAGGTTATTGAAGCTGTCAAGGGACCTGACTTACTCAAATATTTTGGGTTTGGTTTTTGCTGTTGCTGTTTTTAAACACAGCAGAGCTGTCTTGGTCCTTAGCTAATGATATTTGACCCTTGCTTCCTGAAAACATTCTGAATGGTTTGTTATTTTCAGTTGATTACATGGCACCAGAAACAGGCTGCCTGGAGAAATAGCTCAGCCTTCTCCTTTAAAAGTCATGAAAGAAAAGTCTGTGCATCATAAGCAAGTTCAGACCATTTTACTCACAGAAGTTGCAAAACTGAGTGTCTACTTTTAGCCATCTAATACATTCCAGTTTGCCCTCTGGGAAGATTTTAAGGGAACACAGGAGTTTTGACATTATGTTTTCAGAGTATATGAAAAGTGAATTGCAACCAATTTGTTTCATTTTTTTTTCTATTTCAATTTCATGATGATTGAATATTGCTTGTTTCCCGAAGATACAGGATTACCAGAAGTGTATAGACAAACAACAAAAACAAGAATAAAACTACCTGATAACTTTTCAAGGCAGTGGCATCATCATTATGAAAATCAGACATCCCTGTATCATGGCTTTAGGTACCCAACAAGAATCTCACCCTGTTAAATCGTTTGGCTTGGAAAGTGTGACCATTTGCACAATAGAGCTTTCGCCACCGGCGGGCGCCTCGGCGATAAATGGACTCTAAGAGGAAAAACACAGGATTATATCCAGACAAATACAAACACAGAACTACAGCATCTTCTCCTGGAGGCTTCTGTGCAGAGTAACTTGCAGAGAAAAGTTTCACTCCTGCTTCCTACAGAACAAGAGGAATGCTCCAAGTATCTCTTACTTTTTTTAAAAAAAGTTTTGGAGAACATCTGAAGTAGAATATCCTGATCAACTCAAAGTTAATTCTGATTTTTCTGAAGTTAAAAGGAATACTGAGTCAAGAGAAGGTAAATTGTCCAAACAATACAAGCACTTGTATATTGTGCAAAGTATACACATACCTCAGCTCAACTTGGGGAGAAGCTGTGGCTAAGGGAAAGGAGGAAGGGAGGTGAATTGGGAGCATGTCCTGATTTACAATTTACTAGCATGTCAAGATTGCTTGACAAATCCTCCAGTGTTTTAAATCCACAGCTGCCATTGTTTTGGGTTTTTTTTTTAATTTTTTTTAACTATTACTTTATTTTTCATTATTTGAGGCATGTCAGAAACATAAACTGAAAACTAAGATACGAGCTGTAAATCTCTTTCTGATGTAGTCTGCAACCTCATTTTTCAGATAACCAGCTTCACCCATTCTGCCCAAGTTAACTTTCAAACATGCACATGTAGATTGGATTGGTCAGAGATTTGGACACCAAGTTGACAGATGTTTGTGTGCGTAACAGGCACACCCTTTTTTACAAAACTTTAAGACTGGGGGGAAATAACCTCTTTAATGTCTAGAACATTAGTTAACACATTACAGGTTTTTGGAGAATCCTCCTGATAGCACCTAAACATCAATTTCAAATGAATTAACCACAAATCTGTAAATAGTGACACGACAAGTCATTATCAGTGGTTACAAGCCTCTGCTCACAATTGTCAGCCAGCAATCTGGCAACTCCCCAAAAGACAGGAATAGGATAAAATCTGTCATTAATGAAGAGGCAAAAGCAAGGAAAGCAGAGTGACATGGGTAGTTAACAGAAATGTGAAATGCTTATTAACAATGATTCAGAAGTGAAAAACATTAAGTTTAACAAGATTTCCTATTCCTTTTAAATATTTGATTTTTACAGATTTGAATTATTAATATTCATAAGTGTGGGATGCCAAACCAAAGAACATCATAATCTGCTACAACAGGAAATCTGAACTGATTTTCTGTATTTCCTAGCTGAAATGCCTACTTACTATCTTCTCCTGGACAGGGCATGCCAGGCCGCTCTGGGACACAAGGAAATACTGCAAGGAAGACATTAACTTCTGATTAGTTTTCATTTCAGACAGAAAATAATTCTTTGGGTTAAATACAACACTTCTGAAAGGCATTCAACCATCTAGAGAACAGAACTGACTGCACTTCAACAAAACCTTCTTTAAGAACAGGTGAGCTGCAAATCACCACAAACCCCTTTGGCTGGGCATAGCAGTGACATACAGGAGAAATACACTCAAAACACAGAATAAATGATGCTATTTATTAAAGACAGTAACTAGATAAAGTAATGATTTTAGCTTTTCATGTGGCAAATCTTCACAGTTAGTCAATATTTCCAAATACTATAAATGTTTTATATGACAGTGTCCTAACTGTTACAGAAGATGTTGACTATATAAGTTTCTTTTTTTTTCCCAATTTATTTAGCTTCACTACCCATCTTTTCCAATTTATTTGGCTTCAGTAACCATCAGAGAGAAGTATAAATGTGGACAGACAGCCTGGTGCCAGTTTAATCAGAAGCTTATCGAACACAAAAATTAATGGAGAAAGAGCAGATGAAAAATTTGATCTGCACAGAAAGAGTAAAATGTATCTACAAATGGATTATATTCTTCCCCTTTTTAAAACTCTGTGGGAAGCTGGAAAGTTGTATTTTCCTTTCAAATGGGTTTGGTGATAAACGAGATATTTTGCATCTTTTTAAGAGAAGGAGCCTGTTAAGACTCTGTAGTGTAAAACACCAACACTTCATAATGATGACTTTTCTGCTCTAACCTCTGATAAACCAAGATTGACTTCTACTGATAAAAGTTACAAATAGCTAGAAAAATACTCTGGAGAGGCTGCCAAAATAGGCATATAACCCTAAACAATAAAAACTGAGCAGCTATACATTAAACAGGGGCATGATATTATGAAGCTTAAATCTGATGTGCTTAATTTTAGAAAAGTCAAACTTTTCATTAATCTCTCATCACAAATGGAGCTCATTAACTTTTTTCCATAATATAGATGCAGCTCTAAAGCATTTATCCATAATCAACTTCAGGATAATGTATAAATCTAATAAATAAATAAATTGTACTTTATCATTCACTCTCAGCACGTGTCTGAAGGCACTTGGGCTGAATGAATGAAGAAACAGAGTCTGCATTTCATGAATAAACTAACAGCAACATATTTTTTCTCCCTTAATTTAAAAAAGAATTTAAAAAATTAAATTTTGAATTTTAAATTAAAAAAGAAGAGCTAAAAGCACAGTGAATGCTCCTCAGCCTCTCTTGACAGGATTGCCACAGGCCTGAGGGAAGAAGGGTGTGAAAAGCACAGGAATGGAAGGTAAGAATTCCACTCATTCACAGGTACAAACATGAGCAGCAGTAAATTTCAGTAAATTTCACCTACCATGGATCAGAAGTTCTGAATCCTTGTTTAGTTCATACAACCGAAAGGCCTCTTCTAACTCCAGCTGAGAGGAAACAGTACATGGATCTCCTGTGGAAAGAAAATAGCACAAAACTCAACCCAGTTAGTTCCCTACCATTCAGTAGTTCCCTCACAGTTGGTTCCAGGATAATTATTGTAGAAAAAAATCCAATATTCTCAAATGTGGTAGTATTTTTTTTTAATACTGTTCAAAGAGTATATCTGAAAACAGAGTCATATTGAGTTCTTTCAGGGAAAATAAAAATATGGGATATTCCCAAGAGGCAGGCAGATCATAAAAACAAAACATCATTGCTACAAGCATGGTTACACATATTTCAGGACAGGAGGTGCGGGCTATAATCCAGCATCTAAAAGCCTTCTAAGATTACCTTTTATTTAATGGATTTTTAATTAAAACTGAGTAAATTATATTTTCACTGCTGCTTCAGCATTGCCAAGACTTGCACCAGGAGCTCAAGTCTCTCTTCAAACCTCAATGGAAACTTTTGACAAATTACATAATTCAAATGCAACACCCTGTTTTTCTGATTTGTAACTACTACCTTCACACTCACACAACTATTTGAAATAAAATCTCTTAAAGAAAGGACATCAAGGCAGAAGAAAGGTAGGAGTTGGCTGGCTTTGTTCTTATTTTTTTAATAAAACAACTGCAGTTTTGTTGACCAATTTGTGATGGTGCAGACTAAATTACATGCCAAATCCTTGATTGTAAAGTTTCTCAAACTTTTCTGTTTTCTCTGGTGTCTGATGCAGATTAGTAACATTATTAAATAATGAGCTCCCTGAAAGAATATGCCTTTTTTAAAATAATACTGTAACTGAAACATTTTAAAAACAATGTTGAGTCTCCATCAGCACTGCCCCAAAGAAAGAAAATCCTTCTAGTTATTAGCTCAACTTATTTCCCCCCTCTTCATCTACACAAGATGTTCTGGTCAAGAACGTTTTGGGATTTATCTCTGCCTGCTTGTCCTCCAGCATGAGCAAAACTTTATTTTTAGCCCAAATCCCATACAGTAAGTCTGCCTTTCTATATTCCTAATTTTTAACAGAAGTATTACTTTCCATGACCTTAAGTGGCAAACTGGTAATGGGTTACCAAACTGGAGGAAGGCAGAATCATTTCCATCCCAGCTAAACTGGATCCAGTCTGGAAGTTTTACTGCTTTGAGTCCTCAGTCAATACCACAGCCAGAAAGTTCACAAGCAACAGACCATTAACTATTCTCTTTGTGTTTTATACAGCAAGGCACCTAAATTAATACAGCCACAGCTAAAGCTTTTCAGTGCAACCACACACCCAGTAGCAGGAGGTACTTCAACTCACCCCACAGAGGTTTTTCCAGAGAATTTGTTTTGTTTCTAACGTATCACAATGCATTTGTTTCCAATGTGTCTCCCCTGAGAGCAGGAAGGACAGGGACGTGCTGGAGCCAGCACAGAGGAGGTCACCGAGTTGATTAGAGGGATGGAGCACTCAGCTATGAGGAAAGGCTGGGACAGCTGGGGCTGTTCAGCCTGGAGCAGCTTTGGGGTGACCTAATTGTGGCCTTCCACAACCTGAAGGAGCCAACAAGGAAGCTGAAGAGAGACTGTCTACAAGGGCTGGAGAGACAGGGCAGGGGGAACAGCTTCACACGGACAGGGTTTGGATCAGATATTGGGAGAAAATTCTTCTCTATGAGGGTGGTGAAGCCTTGGCACAGGGAGCCCACAGGAGCTCTGGCCATCCCATCTCTGAAGTGTCCAAGGCCAGGCTGGATGGGGCTCTGGGCAGCCTGGGACTGTGGAAGGTGTCCCTGCTCATGGCAGGGGATGGAATGAGATCTTTAAGGTCCTTCCAACCCAAACCATTCTGTGATTCTATGCACTCTATGCTATTGCAAAAAATATAAATAATAAATGTAAATGGTCCATTTTCAGTGTTCTGTCTTTATTGTTTCCTGCACATCAAAATCCCCCATATGAGTCTCTGAAGCCACCAGTCATTCTCCACCAAACCACTTCCCTGTAGAGCTGGACACCTGGACAGTGCCCACCCAGGGCACAAACGTACAGGGCAGGTGGGAGGAGAAGGAGCAATTGTATTTACTCAGACTCACTATGAGAATCAACAAACCAGTTTTTCTTCATTTGTTTCCGACACCTGTGCAAACAGCTCTGTGTTTCCTTTTGGCAGAAGCAAAAGAGGGTCTCAAGAATAAGCAAACTCAGAACAGAAGGTTTACAGACATCTCTCTCAACAGGCTTGAGTAGTACAAATTTGCAGTCAAAGACAGCTGGGATACATAGGAAAATATTTACTTTTGTGTTATAAAGTGAGAAACAACAGACTGAAGACACACACAAGGCCAGTGCCCATCCCACAGGATGTTTCAGAAGGCAGAGTGAAGCTGGACTGACCATATATGGAAAAAAATATAAATTTGTCTAAAATCAAATCATTCTATTTTCCAGTTGTAGCTGAAGATTTTGGAAATTACTCCACTCAATTAAATTATATCTTTGTGTGTCATTACCTCTATGAAATCAGAGTAGCTACATGTGAAGCCCTCATCCTGCAAAGGCTGTATGACTGTATGACATATATATATATATATACACACATACTGTATGACATATATATACTGTGTGACAAATGAAAACCTCAGTGTCCAGGTAAATCCAGTTCAGCCAGGAAGCAGTGATGCCCCAGACCCCTTATCTTCTCTCAGACTATAAAAAGCATGAGTAACAAGTACCAGCCTGCAGCACACACATTTCCTCATGCTACTGTTCAACAGTGAACTTCACTTTTGGTGAAGAGGGTGTGATACAGGAATTTTCCAGTAAAGCAAAACAGGTTTCTAGAAAGAATATCAACTGAAAACACTACAGAGTGGTGCTGAGAGAAGAGGCAGGGAACTTGGCAAGAAGCCATGTATTGTACATGCAAGAATTATTCACAATAAAGACATGAGGATTTGCTTTAAACACACTCCTCATTGGCAGATTAACTTTTTCTCCACTGACATTAAACTGTAAGTCAATTATTAAAGCAAACATGGATTGCTTGTGAAAATCAAATCCTACACATGAGAATAATTCAGGCAAACCACAACCTTCCTTTTTTGATAAGCCTATCTCTAATTCAAGAGTAGAAATTGAGACAGAACAAACTGTGGCTTCAACTAAATTATTGAATCAATACAAAATGTTTATTAAAAAAAATATGTATTTCCTGCTATGACTGACACTGCAGACTCCTCCCCTGAGGAGACCATTATCTTCTTGATGATAAAACAACACAGCCAGTTCATTATAAAGTAAATGTTCTACTCCTTGTAGCTCTGCTGCACAGTTCAGTCATAAATGCTGATCATTTTACTGTAATGCATCTGCCTGGTATAAATAACTTTGGAATGACGAGGAGAAAAGAAAACCCCACCTGCTCAGACTCCCAAGATCACATAATCTTCAACATACCTGCCTATGTGGCACTGCCAAAAATCAACTTTGCTCCACATTTAGCTTTAGGCTGAATAAACTGGCAGTAGCCCAGTTTGAAACGGGAGGAAACAGTTCCATAAGCACCATTTATGCTGATGGCTGCATGCAAACACCAACCACAGCCAACAAATCTCTGCATACTGCAGCCTTTTATGTACTGCATCAGCTAAAATAACTCCACGGCAATCTCATAATTCAGAGGGCTCTTCCTTGTAGCTGTAGCTCAAAACCTACATGTGGGATGAACTAATTCCACTGAGAAAACAGAACCTACAAATAACCTTAAAAAAATTACTACTGTACACGCACAGTTAAATGGATGACATCTGTTAACAGGGAGAGCCAGCTCTGGACTTTTTTTATCCTAGGCAAACTTTAAGATGGATAATATAAGCACTAGAGACGAGTTCTCCATCAAGGTTGTCACTGCACTTTGATGAAAAGTTACTATACATCATTACTATTAGGAAGAAGTTTTATTATTAGCTATGTGTTAATAGACTTTAGGTTCCTAAAGTAACAGCTGATAATAACACTTGAGATATAATGTTTTTGGTTACACTTGCAACTCAATTTGTATAGCTTAATGTCTGTTCAATTCTTTCAAAAATACAAGATATAAAGAGAATCTTCAGCAGTATAAAGGAGTACTTTCTGTTGCCTTCATAAGAAATCCTAACATTGTATTAACATCTTCATAGTCACTGAGGTCTTGTTGGGTTTATAAAGACCTTTATAAAGAGAGTAAGCTACACACTAAGTAGAGTGAAACAAATAGCTCTTAATTAAGCTCTACTTAAGAAGGCATTGGATAACTTATTTTTGGAGTCAGATTCTATGTTTTATAAGCTTATCTTATGAAGGCAGAGAGAAAGGAAAAGACGAAAGGGACAGAAAAGCTGGGAAGCTGAGCAATGTGTGGATGAGCATTGATTTACCTTCCTCATCAATCCATTTCATGGTGAAAAGCTGCTCGTTGTCAAAGGAGCACATATCCCGAACTTCACTGCACAGTCCCTCAAAGGAGATGGAAGGCTCAAAATAGGTTATCATGATGTCCCTGAGAAAGAGAAAAATAAACTTCAGAAACTATTCCACAGAACATGACACTGATCATCACCTCTAGCACCTTCCATACACCACTAATATTAACCCCATCCCTGATGCAGCTCCCTCAAAAATGCTAAAGTACCGAAGTTTCCTTCTTATAGCAAAGTCAGGCTCCAAGTGATTTTTATTACTTGACATTTAATCCTCCAGGTATCTGCTTCAGAAAAACTCAGATTTTACACACAAGTAACTATGAAGTGAGTTGCAGCAGACATTAATCACATGGGGAAATTAGATCTCTTACATCAATGGAAACACAAGAAAGAAATGCTGCGAATGTTCAAATAATGTTCAAAACATATTTCTGATTTTACTTCCTCTTTAACAGTTATTAGTATCAAAATGCAAAACCACATACATCTACTCCAACTAAATTTTGACTGTGTAGATGTTATGAAAAATTAATGACAAATACTAAATAGATTCCCTAGCAGATTTGGGAACATGTGTAAATATTCAAAGTCCCTTTAAAAAAAGAGTGCTGCTTCACATGAAGGGGAAGGCTGACAGAGCCATATACTTAGAATTGAAATGTACTGCTTTACTGTGCAGAATGAGTATTTCTGTGATAATTATACGTGAGTTAACCTGGTTTTTATATGTTAGCAAAAAATGCTGGCCCACTGTTTTGGCTAGGCCTTAAAGGGGTACAGGTGACAGGGCTCAGACCCTTAAAAAAAGGAGTTGGGAGACACAGGGAGATGAAGGAGGAGGAATGTTTACAACACATTCCTCAAACATAGTATAAAAGCTCCATGTCTGAGCTACCAGATTAATCTTCCCATAAAAACCTCACCCAGCTGGGTGCCAGTGCCCAGGACTGTTTGGGGGAGCTAAAAAAAATAACTGAAGCAACAAAGTTTTTACCTGGTCAGAAATCCCATCAAGTTTCCTACCAGACTGAGGTGTACATATGCAGCAAGTTAAATATCTTTAAATCACCATGCACATGGGCAGATTGAGATCAAGAAGGTGACTTAACATAAAATGCTGTGGTTATAGAACCAGAACGGTGCTCAGGAAGGGCAGAGATCACACAAAAACCAAACTGCCTGCCTGAAGCTCCTCTGAAAGCAGCAGCAGGAATAAAATCAACTGGCAATTTCTAAGCACTGTGGAGGAACAGCGAGCCAGCTTCTGGATTTATGAACATCAGTCAGGTTAGGTTTATTTAGGGGACTGACTCCAGTAAATACAGCAGGCGTGTGCCCAGGATAAACACATCATCTCTTCAATAATCTGAATAAAGCAGTCAGAAAGCTGCTACGTGATCTGTAAGAGGAATTCCTCCAGTTCTTTCCACGTGAGACAAAATGCAAAACAAACAACTGGACCCTGGGATCTAGACACAGCACAGTCACTTACAGCAAATGGGGCTTTATTTGAAAGCTCCAGTCACATCCATCCAACCCAGCAAACACTTCTCTCAGACACAAAGTTCTCCCTTTTCATTTTCTACAGAAACACCAGCTGGGAATCCAATGCCAACAAGGTGGATCTGACAGCGTGTCACTGTCACAGACACGCAGCAAGCCTGGATTAGCAGGCAAAGCCTTAACCTGTATTTCCTGTTTTTCTGGGAAGGAAATAAGGCACTGCTTAGTTAGCAGCTCCACTAAGATTACCACCCCTTCCTCGATTCACATTTTAGCACAGATATATTCATTGTGGAATACGTTCTTAAACAAAAAAGATTAGTTCTGAAGAGTGCTGAGAAAGTATTTATATTTATATAAATTTACATTGCAGGGTTTTGTGGGATTGAACTAGCCAGTAGAGAGTTTATTAAATGACTACTGCCAGAAAAGCAGAAAGTTATAATCACACTTTTTGAGACTAATTACTGATGCTTCAGCAAAAACTGAAGATTAAATTATATATATATTAGCAAACTATGTCCAGTACATTTTCAAATATGATGATTCAAGCTCACTTATCTGAGCTTGAATCTATACAGATAGACTAGAGTAGCTTGAGTCTATACAGATAGACTTATCTGTACTGCAGCAAAAATGAAAAATCACAATGTTAAGATGTACTAAACAGCCTTGGAATCTCTTCATATCTCTAAAGCAAAAGCTGGTACCAAATGAAAAAAAAATTAAAACTATCTTACTACTTGTTGGCACCTTTAAGTAGCAAACCAGTTTTCCTTCAGAAAAAAAGAAGAGTTTAATAATTTTGGAATTTAAGTCTGTTCTCTAAATTACTACTCTAATATCTCAAGCAGGACATGTATCAAACAGTTACCAAATAATTTGGAATACCTCTTCTGCTATAGCAGACAGTAATCCTTTCAGAGAACTCTAGCCAACAGCAATATTAAAAGAGAAAGATGATGTCAAGTATAAACAAGGTTCCACAAGCAATATCTACATAACACAGGAACTGAAAGGTTACAGGTCTCCCTGCTGCTTTATTTTGCCATTTGAACTCCCCTGATGACCCTGACACTTCCTGCTGACATTGCTCTCATTTTCACAATGGTTCTGCTGTCACACCTTTGTGTCTCCACACTTATTGCCCCTAACACAGCACTGATGATGCCTTTGTTAGGAAAAAGCTACTCAAGCCAAGAAGAAGCCAAACTTTATTGAGAAAAAATGTTGCATTTTAATTTAAAGTTAGTTGGACAAATTAAGGGAAAAAGGACAGTGAATATGGACCATAGCCTGCTGACTTGCATTAAAGATATAAAATGTTTTCTATTTTTGAGATGTGGGAAAAATTTTCTTGACAATTGGCCTTTCCTTGTGATGAAGATATACACTGCTTGGAATAAGCATGTTTGTCATAAAGCTATTCCAAGGTGAAATAAATATCTTTGTCCCCTCTTGGCACACACAGGAAATCAGATTAAAATCTGATTCAAGCACACCTTTTGCACCACCACATCTGGAGGTGCCAATGAACCTTACTATGGAAGCACTGGACTTTTTACAATTTGTTTTAGCACTATTGTAGTTAGTCTTAATCAGGGACCTGTGAGTAGGAAACATGCAAATATACAAGACAGAACTTGTCCTGAATTATTTTCACTGCAAATGCTATCACTTATATCTTTCATAAATATTAATAAATATCATTTATTCATACTACTAGAAGGCCTGCCTAAGTCAATATCCTGCAAATATCCAAATCAGTAAAATATAAATCTTAGGAAGACTGAGAAAAGGCAAATGGTAAACCTAAACAGAGGAGAGAACATATTTTTAATACATATAGAAGACTATACTGTCCACCTTTCCTGAGATCAAACAGCTTTCCTCACTTTCTTTTACAAATCACCCAAGAGTTGTAACATCCTTTAACAAAAAAAAAAAAAGAACCATCCAATACAAAAACTCCAAAACCAATGCCAACAGTTAAACACAATTCAATATCTGTGCTTCATTTTTCACTCTGATCTTAAACTCCTGTGATAGAACAAGCCTGTAAGAACAGACACTACTGCTTTAGACTTGTCCACCTGCAGCCTCATATATCCCATATGAGGTATGGGGAAATGTACAGACACATTAAACATGTTACCTACATACCCACACACGCATCACACACCTGGGCCAGTCATTAATGCTTTTGAAAAGGTCTAATTAGAGCTCACTGCAATGAACCCCCACAGGACTCCTGGGGAATTCTGTTGTGTCAGGGTAATTTCTGTACTGTGAGGTGCAGCCACTGCCATTAACAACCATTTAAAGTATTGCTTTCCCATCTTCAAGTCTGTTTTTCTGGAAAAAATCCATTGTCAGAAAGCTAAATAAATATTTAAACAGCAAGAAGGGGGGAAAATATATTCACAAACTGAATCCAAAGTTTTCTTAAGCTGAATGCTCTCCTACAAAGAACTTGATTGTCAACAGACAACAGAAGATGATGCATTGAAGAACTGATCAAAAAAAGTGCCCAAGATAAAGACAACTAAAAAGAAATTATGCAAGAATTCAAAAATCCTTAAGAAATTAATTCACTGGAAATCTTTATGGAGGTAAATTTTGATTTTACAATTAAAATTTATTTTCTCCTCACACTTTTCCCACTACAGCAGGTTTACCATATATTATGAGAGAACTGTCAGGAGTGTTCTTCATTTGAACCAAATCAAACTGAAGGCAAGCAAAGCACTGGTATCTACCCCTTTTTATTAAAAATCTAACCTACATTACAGCCTACACAGCTAAAACCAGCATAAAATCTATCTCAGGCACGGAAAGAATACAAGCTAGCATGTATTCCAATTGTGACAGAAACATATTTATTGTGACAGAAACATATTTATTATAGCTGTTTGGTTTTTTAAATCAGAATGAATTCTACAGTATTCCTTGAGCATGAGCAGGGAATTATTCCTGCCTGTTCCCTATTCCTGTAACAAAGGTATGAATGATGTAGCAACTTCTTGTACTGACCTGACAAAAAAGCATCTCCAGCAAATGAGGTAAGACAAAAGGCAAACTTTGAATATCATCACAGCACTGAAATGGTTGTAATTACAGATGCTGATCAGTGGCAGCTGCTAATACTTTGTTACTGCATCAACAAAAGCCTACCTTTGGAGTAACAAAATTAATTCCTAAAACCCCCTCAGGAACCTCTGTTACACACGCTGCACAGATCACAGCAACTCTTTAAAATACGTAACACTATTTTAAGAATTTTAAACAACCAATCCTATGTGGAAGATAAGCACTGTTTAACTGAAAGAAGGAAATATCTGGGAAAGCTCAGCTTAATGCCCGAATTCCCAAGCCTCTGGGAATTCCCCATCCCCTTATTCTCATGACCTGTGTTCATTTTTTAGGAAAATTTTCTGTCCCGTTTTAACATATTTCATGAATTTCAGATAAAGAATTACCACTGCACGGTTCAATGGAACAAAGACTCTTCAAAGGGTCCTGTGTGAAGTCTTTGTCTTGGCTGAGAAAAGCAATTGGGCTCCTGGCCAGACCCAGCCAAGTTTTGGGGATTCAGGCTCGGCTCTTTGCCCCAGGCGAGTATCCCGACTATCAGATTCCCAAACGTTTCAAGAACAAATCTGTGCTTCTAAGTGCTGGGTTGGGTTGGCCTGGTGGTTTTTTTGTTTCTTTTTCTTTTTAACCAGAAACTCTTTTTGGAAGATGAAAAGAACTTCACAGCCAGACTTTCTGAATAACTTCCACAACCCACTTAAATGCTTCCATTAAAAGGAAATTAGGAGAGATTAACGTTTCCTGATTAACACTGTTTCCCATTAATTCCTCGATCCAGCTCTGAGACAGTGTATTAGAAGAACAGAGAAAAAGCTGCCCTTGGTATCAGCATTCAGTTCTCCGTCTCCAAGTCATTTCAGGGTTAAGTGCAGGTAAAATGTTTGGCTTTGATATCCACTTGATAGTGTAAGTCTGAGAAGGGGCTTGAAACTTTCTGTTGTAAGAAAGTGGAGAGAATTATTTGCTTATATCTCAAAATAAATCATGACTAAGGCATTCAGCTTGTTAGTTTGTTGGTATTCACAATGGTTAACCAACACCCTCTATGACTCAATGCCATTATTAAACTGATAACTGCATTAACAGATAAAAAGTCAATGGACAGGACTCAGACATTCCAGCGCCTGTGAAATTATTACCAGTGTCATGAGCCAGCATTCCTGCCCAATGTAGCAGATTTTCTTCCTCACTCCCACAACCCTGGGCTGCTTCCTCCCTTCGATAAAGCAAGAATCTATGTGATTTCATGTGGAAATGATCAAGATTAAAACTAACCCAGCAGAAGAAAAATAAATGGTTTTCACTCAGAGGAGTTTCCATTTTAGCTCACTGTCTGACCAAATTAACACCTCTACCAGCTGATAGCCAGGGGCACCTTAGTTTCCTTAAGAAAAAGTGGATTAAAGGGACTGTGAAACAAAGAGCTCAGAATTTCACATACTTTGACAGTGTCTCACATGTCCTTTAAAGCCACAGACTGTGCCAGTCTCAACAGTCTCTAGCTTCTACAGACTTCTATCAAGAAAAGCCCCAAAGCAGACAAAAGCCAGAAACCAAACACCGCAGCAAATACCAAATGCTCAGTGTAGTTTCTATACCTCTCCTTAAAATTACACAGCTAGAGACACCAAAGTAAATACTGAAAATGTAATACACCTCCTCCTGTGCTTAACACATATAACTGGAAGGAAGCTATCAAGAGTACCGTGCCCACTCTTAATCCAAAAATGCAAGCTACATTGTTTTCTGCTTAGATCACCTCCCCTCAAACTTAATGGCCCAGTGAACTACTGGCAACCCTTGCACTGAAACTTATTAAGTCTGTCACTGTTACTATTTAATAGTGGGATGTGAACCCAAGGCAGAACTTTTCCTTTGTGTGTTATTGCTAGAGAGACACTGAATAAGGCCCACAAAATTCAGATTTCCATTTTGCAGATACTGAGTTGCTTTTTTTGTTTGATTGTTTTTTGGTTTGGTTTGGTTTTTGTTTTGTTTTTGTTTTTAACAGCCGAAGCATAATTGACAGTAGATGCATCTGAGTTACCATTCACAGACTCCCCTGGGAATTGTTTGGTCCCTGGCAAACACCCTAAAACCGATGAAACAAATTTTCATACAAACATTCTTTTCCTTTAGGCCTGAACATCACTTAACATAGCAACACCAGGACCAAAGCTGGATCCCAAACATTCTGGCGTGTATTATGAAGGAATACGTACCTGTTAGCGGCAGCCAAGGTCTGGGGGTGAAGGGAAGCAGGGTGAGCAGGGCAGAGGCTGCTCAGGCACATCCTTGTTCACCGGGACGGCCACCCCAGGAGCAGGGAGGACCGACTTCCCCCCGGAACCCTGACACCAGCCCTGCCCTTGACATCCACTTCAGCACGGCCGGTTACTCGTGGAGTATTTTTCCTCCTCTCTTCCCCTCCTCCCCTAAAAATCAGGGACACCCAGGGCTTGAGCCAGGAGTATCCCCGGGAGCCCGTGCCGGGTACCCCGAGCACCCGCGGCGCCGCTTCGGACGCTCCTCTCCTCCCGGCCGCTCCCGGGGGCTCGGCGCCCGCACTCACCCCTTGTAGTAGGCTTTCACCCGGACCTGGTGGGCGCCGTCCCCGCCGAGGCTGCTCCCGAGGCCGCCCGGGGCCGACATGGTGCTGCCGGCGCCGCCGTCCCGCTGCGTCGGCATCGCCCCGCCGCCGGGCCGGGGCAGCCGCAGGCTCGGAGCGGGCCGGGGCGGCGGCTGCGCGACCCCCGCGCCTCCAGCGCGCCCCGCCCGCGCCGGGCGGCACCACGCAGAAGCGGGGCCGGGAGGGGACGGCGCAGGAGCGGTGCCGAGAGGGAGCGCGGAGCTGCGCCAGGCGGCGCGGGAGGGCAGCGCAGGATTTCCCCCGGCGGGGCGGAGCAGCCGCCCCGAGAGCGGCCGGGCGGCAGCTCCGCCGCCCCGGGATGCGGGTGGCAGTCCCGGGCGTGTCCCCCTGCGCTCTACATGGGCTCTCTCCGGCGGGACTCCGCACCTGTGGAGCGGGATGCTCCACGCCGCATCGGAGGGGGGGCAGCGGCGCCGGCGGCACCCAGGTAACCGGCAGCCCCGTAGCGGAGCCGCCGCAGCGGCCGCTCCCGGTCAGGCGGGTGTGAGAGCGCACGCAGGTCCCTCCGCTCCCGCGGCCCCGTCGGGAACGGGGGCGACACCGCGGCGTGCGTCACTCCCGCACCCACAGTTGGTACGGCCCAGCGCGGAGCATGGCGGGCGCGAAGCGTGGCGCCGGCGCGGCGGGAGCGGAGCGGGGTCCGGGCTGAGGGACGCCTCAGCCGCGCGTGGCTGCCGCGATAGGGAACCAAGGAGGAAAACGTCCCGATGGGGCTGATCCCCTGCAGCGTGGGCAGCAGGGGATTCTCCAGCTCATCCTGAGCGCCTGCAGTGCTGCGGCCCTGCTCTGAGGTCTGGTCCATCCACAGAAGGACGTGTTGGTGCTGGAGCGAGTCCAGAGGAGGCAGAGGAGAGGGCCCAGGAATCGGAGCGTCTCTGCTCCGGAGACCGGCTGAGAGGTTGTTCAGCCGAGAGGCAGCAAGGCTCCAGCGAAACCTTAGAGCCCCCTCCAGTGCCTAAAGGTATCTCCAAGAGAGCCGGCGAGGGACTTGGATAAAGGCGTGGAGTGACAGGTCAAGAAAGAATGGCTTTAAATTTAAAGAGAGAACAGTTAGGGAGAAATTCTTCCCTGTAACGGTGATGAGGCCCTGACACACCTTACCCAGAGAGGCTGTGGCTGCCCCATGCCTGAGGTGTCCCAGACTCACCAGGTCGGATGGGACTTGGAGCAGCCTGGCAGAGTGGAAGGTGCCCCTGCCTATGGCAGGGGGTTGGAAGTGAATGGCATCTGTAGCCCTTCCAACCCCAGCCATTCTGCAATTGTCCTTGTTCTGAGGCTGAAAGAACCAGAGATGCCCATACTGGTAGTTCTTAGGAAGCAGATGCTGTCCACCCATGGACCAGGTTCTGCACCTGAGCTGTTTCGTAAACCGAACCCATCCCAGCATTAGGAAAACCAGCACCAGACACATCTAACTATGTGCCTTGGCAATCTGTTCACACCGTGACTCCTCCACTGTTGTGGTCGCTGCCAACCCAATATGGGAGGTGACAGAAAATTCAGGATTTTAGCACAAATCCATGGCAAAAGCAGCACACTGCCCTTTAGCAGCCAGCACAGAGCTGAGGGGCAACAGAAGCTGTTCAGAGGCAATGGCAATGCATTCCTTACAAAGACTGCTGACCAAAGGGTTTTCCGTGGGAATTCTGAAGACTTCCTGCAATGTGCACTGCCCACAATGAGTTAATTTCAGGCGAAGCCTTTTATCAAATGGCTGAGATATTTTTAAAGAAAATAACATGAAGGATGTGTTTCAACTAGGGATGTAGCAGGGTGGTTAAAAAAAGGTATTTTATTAAAGCTACAAATTATAATCCACCTTATCACTGCAAGCAGTATTTGCTCTCAGCTTTGCCTTTTTAACATCAATAGCTTTTTTGACAACACACATATGCTGCCCAGGACTTCCTGAACAGATTCATCTTTGAAAATAAGAACCTTTGGTTTTTTTTCAGTTCTGGTAAAACAATTCCTTTTCCCCACTGCCTCCTCCAGTCAGCATCACATCTGGGTGTTTGTATTGGAGCATCATGGAGTGCAGCTTTTTGTTACATGAGGTCTGCACTTTCCAATCAACACACTTAGTTCTTCCTCCTGATTGTGATACAACAACTTAAAGCTTTATTTGCTGTTTACTTTGATTGTGGTTACAAAGTACCAATTTTTTGCCATGCTACCCGACTCTCCTACAGTGGTTGGCGTCTTTTTAAGTCAGAAACAAGTTATTTGCTCCACCAGCATCCACAGTCTTAGATCCCCTTTGTACAACAGGATCTACCATAGTGTATCTGAACTCACCCTTATATTGACCAAGACTTCTAAGATGTTTTCTTTTTCCTAGAGGATTTCAAGAGTATTTAAAAGTGGGTCATTTTCCCTACACCTTTATTTTTGACAAATGAAAATTCCCATTTTCTCCTGCTGAATTATGTCATATTTTATAGAAAGGAGCCATCCTCGTTAGACCTGTGGAATCGTCACCACTTGTCACAGGCATCTCACCTGTGCTCAGTGCAACTGTTTCACCTGTCAACAGTTTAAGCTCATCTCTAATGCTTTGGCAGGTATTTGAGTTTTGTTAGACACTTGCTGAGTCTCTTTTCTTTGCAAAGAACTTAGTTATCCCAACTAGCTGTTAGGTATCTGGCAATTTCCCCCCTCTTCTTAGAACCAAAGAATCATTTAGGCTGGAAAAGACCTCCAAGATCATTGAGTTCCAAATTTTGACCAATCCCCACCTCAACCAGAACAGAGCACTGAATATCACGTCCAGTTGTTCCTTGAACACCTCCAGGGATGGGGACTCCACCACCTCTCTGTGTAGTCTCCATCAAATGGCCTTCCATTCCAAATGGAATTCCAAAAGTCCATTATAGGATTCCCCATTGTGGCCCCCACATCCCTGACCCTTCCATGGGGATCCCCCAGCCTGGCTTCTGTGGTGGATGCCCTAAGAAACGTCAGGATCATCAAGTCCAACTTTTAGCCCTCCACAGAACATGTCCGAGAGCCACGCCATGTGCCTGGATGCATTGTCCAGACACTCTGAACTCTCAGGTGTGGGAGTCACAGAAGATTTAGCCTGAAGGCACTTCCCAAAGTCAGCCAAATACAGGCTTCCTGTACTTACAGTACAAAGATTTGTATGTATCAGGTGCTAAAACAAGGCACGATGCAAGAGAGGTCATTAACTCATATTCACACAGTGCTTTGAGCTGGTGAGTGGCAGCCAGCAGAGCCTCAGAAAGGAAAGCCGAGATGCTCACGCCGTGATTAGTATGGACGCACTGCAGACAGTGTCTGAGCAACAGCTGCTAAATGTTGGAGTCTCTTGAAGGAGGTTCCGTTTCGCTGCACGCAGAAGGTTATTTGGGCTGAAAACACCGCACATTCCAACGCCCCGGCCCCGCCGCCGCTCTCCCTCAGCCCCGGCCCCTCACCAACATGGCGGCGGGCCCCGTCACGTGCGCGGCGGCGGCCGCGCCCCGCGCGCGCGCGGCACCTCCCCCGTGAGGGAGGCGAGAAAATGGCGGCGGCGGCGGCGGCGGCGCCCTGAGCGGCGCGTCCCAGGCGAGTGTCCCCGCGGGGCGCGCGGAGCGCGGGCAGCGGCCGCCGCGGGGCCCCGGCCGGGCCGCGGGGGCGGGGAAGCCGCGCCCTGACCGCGCCCCGCCGCCGGCCCCTCCCGCCCGCCCGCCTTTGCTCTCCTGAGGGGGCGGTGGCGGGGCCGGGCTGGGCGAGGCGGGGGTGAGGGTGGGGCAGCCCGGCCGGGGCGGGCGGGGGGCGGCCGGCGAGGGGCGAGCGGGGCCCCTCAGCGCGGGCCCGGTGCTCCGCGTGCCGTGGGGGGTATTCCCGCAGAGCACACCTTGGTTGTTATCATTATTTCTTATTTATTATTATTTCTGACCTCTCTCTCAAATACCGGAATGCCTGTAGGGGTTAGGCTTGGAAGAAATTTTTATTTAGTTTGGGTGGTTTTTTTTGTTTGTTTGGGTTTTTTTTTGGTTTTTTTTTGTTTTTTTTTTTTTTTGTGGTTTGGAGTTGCAGGGAGAGGTTGTGAATTGAAAAAAAAAAAAAAAAAAAAAAAGAATAAGCCATGTGGTTGTGGATGGTTGTGGTTATGGGCTGTCAGCAGGGTTTGTTAGTTATTACCATGGCATTCACCAAAACTTTCCAAAACATGAATAATGACATTCTTATGTCCACTGTAAGGGTAGTTTGTTAATTGGTATAGAACATCAGGGTTTTTTTTTTTTACTTCATGTTGTTGCTTTGACCAAGAAAAATATAAAGAAACAAAACTTTGGAATATTTACCTTATGCACAATGTAACTTGAAGTTATGTGGTGTCTTGTACTGTTACTGCTTGAATAAATACGTATTTTCAATAGAGATTTCTGCTGTGCTTTGTATTTTGGGCTCACTTAAATGTGTAGTGGTTGTTTCAAATCAGTGTGTTTTCTAAAACTTACTTGGCGTTATGGAGATTGGTTTGAATTAACATTGTTCAGGGAGCATCATTGCAAGATCTTCATTAAACAAATTTAATTTTCTTACAAGGTAGCATCTGATGCCTGCACAAGGTGCGGTGTCAGAGGAGAGATGGAGATGATGAGCAAAAATTCAGGAGCTCCTTACTGTACATCCTTTTTTCATTGTATGTCCTCTGTGAGAACAACCTGAGCAATGACAATACTATTTTTGAAATAATTTTGAGCAAAAGGATTAACAGCTGTCATGGAGTAAACTTGTGATGGATTAGTTATTAAGTGGGATATGTTACACATCTCGCTTATAACACACCAAAACTGTGGCTGAGAATTAAGGAAATGAGGCATGTATCAAGCTAATTTAACTGGTTGTATAATTCTGCAAAAACTAGCTAGACAAGTTATAAGTTGTAAGTATTTTGAGGTGCTTTTAATGTCCACTGAAGGAGACAGGATTTTTTAAAGATACTTTTCATTATGTGAAAGTAATGTAAAGTGGTTTGAGAAATGATGCTGGGTTTATTGCAGTTGGAGTGGGAACCCAATTGTTAACTTGTGCCCCGATGTAGGTATACAAGTGGCATCAGTAATGCACAACAGACCTGCATTTTTAACAACAAATCGTATTTTTTCTTCAGTTCTGGTAGCAGGGATCTCTGCGTTCAAAGCGTCTTTGATTGCCAGAAATTTTCTTTCATGACAAAGTCCATGCAAGTGTCCAATACAAGAGTAGGCAAGAGGTCTTTAGAGGACCATGTGGGTGTTAGAGTTGAGCTGTTGCAGGTCTCCAGGAACTGCAGCACTATGTGCAGCCCTCTGCTTGCAGAGCAGTCGTGTTTTGGGAGGTGAGGGTGGCAGCCTGGCAGTGTCCTGCTCTGCTTCCAGCTGTGTGAGTTGAACTCCTGATTATATTCCCATTTGATGCAGCGTCCAATGGACGGTTTGTTAAGAACTTGGCAAAGCTGCTTTTTTTCTAATACATTGCAGCTCTCTCTGATTATTTCTCTGAGCCCCTCTTTATGGTAAGAAACACATCTTCACAACCCTCCCTTTTTTTGGCATCCTTTGGAGAGCAATAAACAGCTACTATGTGATTTCCTTTTAATCATAATACAAAGACTGAAAAAGAAACTGCAGTAAACACCCCCATAACATACATTGAGTTTTGTGATTAATTTCAGTTATAAAGATGACATTTTGTGCTCTGCAACAGAGGGAAGCCACATTAGACTGGGGAGGATCATTTGAGGTGCTTAAACAGGTAGTTTTTAATTTGGTTCTTGCTGTATTGTGTGAGCTACTGCTGTTAAAAGGATTTTTTCCTGTATCCTTTCCCTGTCTCTCCAAACAGAGCATTTCACTGGTAATTTTGGCCAACAGCAGGTTTTGCTCAGTGTCCAGGGTCAGCCAGCATTTTCAGTCCTGGGCTGGTGGGGGTGAGGAAGGTGCTACTGGTTCTGTGTAGTTGGCTGGAAATCTTGAATGTATTCCTAAATTAGTTCTTTATTGCTACTTATCATGGATCTTAGAAGATTATCACTACATCTCTCAAGAGATTGCATCAATTAATAGCAAATTCTACAAACTAAGATTACAGAATCACAAAATAAGGACGTTGGAAGAGACCTCTAAGATCAGCCAGTTCAACCTATGCCCTAGCACCTCGACTAGACTATAGCACCATTAGTTATTAAGCAGGAATTCTATAGGCTTGGTGAGCCCCTGTGGAGGTTGCCCACAGAGGTTATGGCTGCCCCATCTCTGCCAGTGTTCAAGGCTAGGTTGGATGGGGCTTGAAACAATCTGGTGTATTTAAAGGTGACCCTGCCACGGCAGTGGGTGGGACAAGATGCTCTTTAAGGTCCCTCCAACCCAAACCATTCCATGATTCTGTGTAACTTATCTTTTGAAAATCGTCCATTTTTCTGTCTCAGCAAAATATTCTTTTGCATTAAAATCAGATGTTCTGGCCTTGCTTGTGAACCGCTTCTGTGTCACTCCTGCCAGGCTGGACAAACGCTGCACAGCTATGGAGAATGAACCCAACACAACGACATGTTCTGCACCCACCACGACCGTCACCAGCACCTCCACTTCCCGCACGCCGCTGCCGCAGATCTCCGTCTACAGCGGCTCTGACAGACATGCTGTCCAGGTACTGGGCTCTGGGGCTTCCTCCTGTCCTGCACAGAGCTCTGAGCACAGGCATTGTGCAGTACTTCACACAGCATTCACTTTCCATTCTTCAGTGCTGTTGTCTTTCTCAATAGCTGCCTTGCTGGTTTTCAGGAGGTGTTTACTGGATGGTCTCAGAGCACTTAAGGATAGTTCAGGGTAGGCCTGTATCCCAAATAAGAGAGGGGGAAATGCTGTGATAGGAAGTTTGGTTTGTTCACCATTTGCTGAAGGTGCAGATTATTAACATACACTTTTGCAAAATGCAGCTTTTTGTTTGACCAACTTTGACTAGAGGGATCCTAAGTATTTGTGTGGGTAGGTCCTGCTTGGGATCCAGCCCCCTCTTGCTGTTCTTTAAATTAGGTCTCCTTGAACTCTGTACACGCCATTCTGTTGTGTTTGATAATTGGGTTTCTCACACACTACTCTGATCTCTCAAAAAGCAGAAGATGATGTAGGATGTGTTGACAAGCAGCTGAGAGTCTGAGATGATGTGTTGGGGATGATACTGTATTGTCAGGCTGTCCTTGAGAATGTGAATATATTGATGTTGACAATACTCTGTCACTTGGTCAAGAACAGTGAGGGGGCAAGTTCAGTATGACATAATTGGTGTGAAAAAATTTATTTGGCTTTATTTCCTCATAAAGGTAAATTTAAATAACATGTCAGCATGGTGCGTGCTTTGTAATTGTAATTAATTACCTACTGATTCATCACAGGTTATTCAGCAGGCCTTGCATCGTCCTCCTAGCTCAGCTGCTCAGTACCTCCAGCAGATGTATGCAGCCCAACAGCAGCATTTAATGCTGCAGACTGCTGCTCTGCAGCAGCAGCACTTAAGCAGTACCCAATTTCAGAGTCTGGCAACTGTTCCACAGGTGAGAGTGAAGATTGCTGAAAAAGAATCATGAATTGTCCAGAGCAGGGCTACAGTCATTGTCAAATGTAATAACAGCTTAAGTGCCTGAGCTTAATGCCTCATGATAATTCACTGTTATATTTTAATGATGTTGTTGTTTTAAATTGTATCATCCTCCAAACTGTTTGGAGGATTTTGTTCAGTGGTATAGATGCTCCAGTAGGCAACCATTCCATGCTTTATTGCATACATTATAATGCATCATGTAAACCATCAAGCAGTAATAAAATTAATATTAAAAGTAGACAGCTTCAATCTTCATCCCATGATTTTCTCTAAAAGTTGGTGGGAGAAGCAATGAATGGCATTGTATCTTAGTGAAATAAAAAATAATAAACATCTGGCATCTTAGTGTGTTTTGCCTCACATCTGGCTGCATTATAAGTAATGGCAAATTAGATTTTAACCCTGAGTGTGAAAATGTAGGAGGTAAATGACATTTCATATCTGAAACACAGCTTTTAACATCAGTGATCACTGGAGGAGACCCATTTTGAATTAAATCAGTGGCAAGATTTCCTTTGACCTCAGTTTGCCTTGGATTGAGAATACGATCTTGCAGAGAGAGGTGGTTGTTAATGATTTTACACAGGGAAATGTTAAATGGCATTATGGACCTCAGGGATATGGCTGTTTGGTGTCAGAACTGACTCATTTTTGCTCCTGGCTTTTTCTTCTATACCTTTTTTTATTAGATTGTGGTAATATTTCTGTGGTAATTTTTTTTTTGTTGTGATGGATTTCTATGTGGATATACAGTAACTGAAACAGAGCAAAGAAAATCAGGTTGGGAAAGGCTGAGAAGTTTTGGTTCTGTTTATACAGAAGCCTAAATCACTGTCCCTGATATTAATCTTAAGGGCTGGAATAGCATCCTGTGACACACACTTTATGTGCATACATAAGTTACCATTCCAGAATATGAGGCTGCTCTGTACAGCATTTATATATTTTTAGAAGGTTCTAATCACAAGAAAATTATTACATGAGTTTTAATAATGACAGTTTTTTATGATACTGCATTTTAAGTTCTGAGCACCATAGGTGGTGAGGTGATCTCTTAGCTCCATCATTAGCAGTTTGGAAGACTTTACCTCTGATCATTTTTCTTCAGGTCTTGATCTGAAAGAATTACATGCCTGAAATTTGGTAGGACTTCAAGGAACTTAGCAACTTGCAGATAGTATTCCATAGTGCAGAGTGCACTTTGCTGAAAACTATTTCCACTGAGTAACGCTCTGTTAGCTCAGAGAAAGGTAAAGGTAGAGAGAGCTGTTTCTGATGGTTTGTGCAATAAAATGAACATCACTTAAGCACTTTCTGATTTCACTATTTGACACATATTCTTGCTATTTAGGCAAGCCTGTCAGGTGGGAGGCAATGTACTTCCCCCACTGGGAGTGTCACTCAGCAGTCAAGCATGTCGCAGACCTCGGTACGTAACTGCACCAAGCCCTCCCTCCATTCCCAACCCTGCTTGGTTGTTATATGGCTACAGGGAAAACCAGAAAATATTAACAGCATTTCAGTTTGTATTGTTAAAATTAATACTGCAGACACAGTGAGCAGTATGATGACTCTGTACTAAGTTCTGGATGCCGTCTGTGATTGTTGGTGGCCAGTGTTGGCTTCCCAATTCCCAGACCCCTCTTGATGCTTTGAGGGGCAGCTGCTCACTCCACAAGCACCAGTGGCTGTTCAAACTCCTGCAGAAATCACTCCCTGAGCTCTCATCTCTACATGATTTCTTACTGGATTTTCTACCTTAGTTTCTTTATTCAGGGCACTACTGTAGGTGAAAATCATAACTGTGTATCAGGGATTAAATAGCACAAAATCTAAAGAATCCAAGTCAATGCTCACATATTTATGAAACTGATTAAATGTTTATAGCATTCATTCTTTTATTGATTATCATCTTTTATCATTCATCTTTTTTGCAGTTTCACTTCCCATATGCTAGGCATGTGCTCCGATTTCAGTTATGAGCAGCTCTATGTTCAGTTCATGCTGTATTTCTTTAAGTGCCATTGTCAGACATGCACAGTATCTTCTGTACAGTTTTACAGCTGTCTGAAGTAGGATTTGTTAGTCCTACAGACATCCTGCTTATTAATCGTACCCTCAAGCTGTTCATGACTCCAGTGCATAGCTTCAGTGATTTAACTGTGTATTTTTTTAAGCTCTCATAGCTTGGCTTGGCTTACAGTTGTTAAAAGTAAAAGCATTTATTCATTAAATTTCAGAGGGAAATTCTATTAAGATGTCTGATGTTAAACTAACAAAATAATTGGGCTGGGGTTTTTCAAGGAAATCCTTTAAGTAAGTGATGAAAAAGAGCTGGGCACTTAACTCTGTTAGACTGATTAGAGAGAAAAAAAGAAAAAGCAAAGACACAACAGCTTCTTTTTTAAAGAAGATGCTAAAGAGTGGTTCTTGAGCATTTAATGTGAAATTGGAAAAGTTCTTGGTCTTCAGTAGTTTTTCAGTGTGTGTATGTGAAATGAGGATTGAAAATCTGTAAGTAGTGGCACAAAGAAGCGTCCTGATCAGGTTGCATAGTAGATGATACCAGTCAAGGCAGTTAATATAAACATTTAAAGGTCTTAAATTTAAACTTCAGGTGTTTCTTCTTAAAATATTGAAATCTCATTCTACATATTCAGTAAATGTTTATTTCTATGAGACATATTTTTCAGACTTCATATCATTGTTTATACTTGTAACTGCTTATATTAGTTACTGCAAAGTGGTTGCTTGCAGTTTAAGAATAAAAATGTACAATCTTGCCAGAATCCAATTTTGTGATGATTGGCTCAATATATTTTTGATATCTTCACAGTCCAGAGATTCCAACTGCCCCTGCCATTTTTGTCAAGGGCTTTCTGGCTTTAGACCCTAGGGTGATGGAATTTCCATGACAGAAGCAATGTTTTTGTTTCCTTAGATTAACCTCTCCACCTCTCCTACACCTGCACAGATAATAAGCCGTTCTCAGACCTCCAACACCACCAGCAGCAGCATCACCCAACAGACGATGTTGCTGGGCAGCACCTCTCCCACCCTGAGTGCCAGCCAGGCTCAAATGTATCTACGAGCTCAGATGGTAAGTTTTGATTACAGTCCTTGCCAAGTTTGGCTCTGGTCTCTCCCTGTTGGAAGATCTAAGCTCTCTTTCTTGAATATAGTAGATATTGGGCTGCTCTGTTGTCTTTTTTTTTCCTCACTAATTTGTAGTATTGAAGGGAAAGTCTTCTTATGTGCTTGTATGAAAGTTCATAGCTGTGTTTTTCTACCTCAAAGATTTTTCTCAACTTGCAGAACCAATATAATATTTGTTTACATTATTCTCTTTTGTTTTCTTTGTTTCTATTCTCTATAATTTTCTTTGTTTACTAAAATTACCATAATAAATAGTTCTTTAAATAAATTAATCTAAAAGTAAAAAAGTAAATCTTAGAAGCTGTGCATCAATATGTGTACATATGGTATCTCTTTAAGATACTGCATTTCTTTCACAGATAGTAAAAATTTTCAGTCTGTTACCATGTATTTTTTTTTTCTTGGTTAACAGCTTATTTTTACTCCTGCGACCACTGTGGCTGCTGTCCAGTCTGACATTCCTGTTGTCTCCTCATCCTCCTCATCTTCCTGTCAGTCTGCAGCTACTCAGGTGAGCTTGTCTAAACTTATTGAAGGTCTGCCCTGTTGAGTAGGACAAAAATGAAAAGTAAGGAAATGTTGTGCTTTGGTTTTTCTTGCTTTACTGTCACCCCAGACCAGAAAGCAGATGAGCCTGCTGGGGTGGCTCTGCCAAACTCCAGCTGAGTCACCTTACCTGTGAAGGTGTGCTGAAGGATTTGTCCTCACTGGGGCAGGATGGCAGTAAATGCATTCTGCGTTCCAGTGAGGAAGCAAGCACAGTTGTATGGGTTTGAATGTGCCCTGTGGTGACACACAGAGCAGTGAGAAGTGAAATGTAAACTGCCTGCTCATTACACAGTACTAACTGTTGAGTGTGTATAGTATTATGTAATCAAAATAGGGAATGGTGATAATAATTAGTCCTCTTTTTCATGTAAAAAACGATGTAAATTAGTGCTACAAGGGTAGGCATTATCCTTGAAAATGAAATTTTCATTAGGATTGGAGATCTGGGGTAGTTATGTGCAGAATCTGGGTGTGCTAACAGACTTCAGTGAAAATGATCCTTGACTGACGTATATTTCAGAAAACAAACCTTTTGTTTCATGTTATACTGGTGGTGTCATGATGAGAAGGGAGGTTAATATTGGTTAATTTGGAGGTTCATATAGAAACAAAGGTCTCAGTTTTGTTAGGCTATAGATAATAGAGAAGACTCTGGTCCCAGTGACCACCCAAGGCTCTGGTTTATAGTGGTGTCTCACAAACCACTGCACTTCTGCAGTGTCTGTAAAAGTAAAATTGCCTTTGCTTAAGATGTCTTGTGTCACTTACTTTGAAGGCACAATAAAAGAGAAAAATAAAAGTTTTAATTCAAATTAATTAACAATTTTCACTTCTTTTAAAAATCCAATAAGGGAAAAAAGACTTCTGTATTTATCACTAAAGTAATAAAGATTTCTATCCTTCTCTAAATGTTATGGCTTTAAAGATACTTTGATATGCAGATTTTTAGCTTCTTGTAATCACATGGGATGAGAAGCATTACAAAATGTAATTTTTTTCGCTGTTTTTGTCTGATGTGTATCATAAGCTATTTATAGAGTTTGAGTCTTTTCATGTTTTGCCCATTTCCCAGGTTCAGAACTTGACGTTGCGCAGTCAGAAGCTGGGTGTGTTGTCAAGTTCACAGAATGGCCCACCAAAGAGCAGCAGTCAAACTCAGTCCCTGTGCCCCAGCAAGGCTGTCAGCAGCTCCAAGGGCAGCCAGCCCGAGCCCTCGGAAAGCAATAGGAAAGGCGAGAGCCCCGCCGCCGAGTGCCGGAGCACGCCGGCCACACGGACATCCAGCATCCACCACTTAATCACACCAGGTGGGACCAATGTGGAGCTACAGGAAACTGACTGTAGATCACAGTTCTGTCACGGTTCAGTGTTATTCCACATGAACAGAGTGCAGATTTTATTAGTAAATTCACTTACTTGGTGGTCTTAGATGTTGCGTGGGATTTTGATTAAGCAGAAGCAGGAGTGTTCTTAAATCACAATAGATGCACAATATATCAACTGCAATTTGCTGTAGAGTCACAGCACAAATGCTTCTCATTCCTAGTCTCTCTCTGTATATTCATTCTTGGGACATGCCATCCCATCTCTAGGCAGCAAAATGTGGGCTGAAACCACCTCAAGCCTCTTGCTCCCATCTAAATAAATTTTAATTGTGGTTTGTTTCTTTTTTCTCTGTTGTGTGTGTCATGAGAATGTTCTTATATCGAGTGCTTTTATAAACCCATAGGTAACAGTGCTAAAATTTTAGTATTTTCTATCAAGATAAATCAAAATAACCCGTACTTGGTTAGAGAGGCACTTACACTGCATGCATTGTACTTGCATCTTAGCTTTCTTATTTTGAAAAAGTGATGGTAGTCTAGACAATTGGTCTGAATTCTGTGGAATGTAGCTTGGCTCAATGGCAGCTTTTAGAGAAAGAGGGGGACATGGAGGCAGACATTCTGGAGGTATTGAACTCTAGTGCTCTCAGAACTCACATTGGTAGGAAAAAAAACCCTCATATTTAGTAGCAGAACAAATCAAAAAAGCGACATAAATTTATTGTTTCTCAAGTGGACAAAACAAAGCAAGAAGAGGTTTGCATGTGGAGGAAAATATGTGTGCTGTAAGAAATGGCTGGTGAGTCACTGGTTCACTTAAAGGTGATGATTTCTCTAGAAGCTGCACTATTTTTAGGTTTGTGCCTCTCAGTTGCTGTGTTCAAGTTCAGGCAAATGCTTTCAATGGTAAATTTATACTAAACTCTTGGAATTTTATTAGTCTCTTAGCATAGTATTATCTGAAGTTTGACTTAACAGTTATCAGCAAATCCTGTTGTACTTATAATTTCTCGTCTGTTTCAAAGGAAAGGTTAAATCCATTTAAAGTTGTGTGCAATTCTTAAATAAGGCTGGATCACCAATAATCTTAGACCTAGCAGCAAAAAGATAAGTTTAGCTACTTCTTTATAGAAGGTACCTATATGTAAAAAGCATGGTCACATTCATTTGTTCATTGCTGCATTTTGCTTTGGAAATGGATATACTACCCTAATAAATTGTTCTTGTGTTCTGTGTGTTGTCAAAGAAGAGATTTTTAAACAAATATTTGAAGTGGTAAAGATATTGTGCTGATCTTTAAAGTGAGAATTTTTGAGGTATTTTACAATATTTTCAGAACTTGAAGAAATAAATACTAATTGTCACTTTTCCCCCTTCCCTCACAGCTTCATATTCTCCATTGCAACCTCATTCTCTAGTAAAACATCAGCAGATCCCACTTCATTCACCACCTCCAAAGATTTCCCATCATCAGCTGATCCTGCAGCAGCAGCATCAAGTCCAGCCGATTGCGCTTCAGACTCCTCCGGGCCAGGAGCCGCCTCCGTCCCAGCACTGTCTGCCCCTCCCCAGCCATGCGCTGCCTCCGGCTCCCAGCAGCGTCCCGTCCCACTGCTCCCCTATCCACGTCCATCCTCCGCCTCTCACGCTCTCTCCTACCCCGTCCCAGTCAGCTCAGCAGTCAGTGGTGGTGTCCCCTCCGCCGTCCCACTCCCCGAGTCAGTCACCCACCATAATTATTCACCCTCAAGCCCTTATCCAGTCCCAGGCCAGCTCCCTGGTGCCGGCGGCTCTGCAGCCCGAGCCGGCCGCTCCGCAGGCGGCTGCCGCCAGCCCCGTGCGGCCGCCGCAGCCGCTCAGCCTCCCGCAGCACCTGCCGCTCCCGCCCTCGCCCGCCGTGCACATCGGGGCCGTGGAGCCGCCCAGCTTGGTTTCCCCGGGCCAGCAGCTCGTGTCCTCCACGCCACACCAGCAGTATCCAGCCCTGCAATCCGCTCCCATCCCTCTAGCAGCTCCGCCTCAGCTCTCGGCATCCTCAACCCAGATTCAACCGCTGCCCTTGCAGTCTGTGCAGTCGTTACAAGTGCAGCCTGAAATTCTGTCCCAGGGCCAGGTTTTGGTTCAAAACACTTTGGTTTCTGAGGAAGAACTTCCTGCTGCAGAGGCTTTGGTCCAGCTGCCGTTTCAAACTCTTCCACCGCCACAGACGGTCGCAGTAAATCTGCAGGTGCAGCCGTCAGTTCCGATTGAAACTCCAGTGGTGAGTGGTAACATTGCATCCTTTATTCTTTCCCTGGGCTCCTCCAGAGCTGTGAGTCAGGCCCATTCACTTCAAAGCGATCTAAATCAGGTGCTAGACAGAGGTCAAGAAACCTGTTGATTACAGAACTGAGTTTTAAGAAAATAATAGACTTTTCCCGTCTGATTCATATTTTGGTTTGGGGTTTTTTTTGTAATGGATCATCAGTCAAGAATATCAACCAGGAATCACGAAAATGTAAATTTTACGTCTAAAAATCTTGTTTCTTAATGACATTACAATTTGTTTGAAGTTTAAAAAAGTAAGTTAATATATGACAGTGCTTACGTAAAGAATTTTGGTAAATGTGACGTAAGGACTGTAAACTTTCACCTCAATAAAAATAGACTTTGATTAGGAGAACAATCTGACTGGGTGGAAGGTGCATATCAGGTTATTAAGATGATTAATTTCTGGATTATTTATTTTGTACTAACATTAAAAATATCCTCTTCATAAAAGAATAGGGGAATTTTGATGGTGTTTCGGCAAATCCCATCACCACCATTTAATTTGGTTCAGAGTTTGTCTCAGATGTCTGCAGTTTGTAATTGAAGATTTTGCCTTCAATCACTGGATTAAAATTGTGTACAGGAAAATAAAATATGCAAATAAGACTGGCATTTAAGATGGCATTGCTGGGCTTTAATAGTAAAATGCTAATGAGATTAAGATGAGCAAAAGAATCAGCAGCTCTTGTAGGCTTTTTTGAGGCTATCAAGAGGTTAAGGAAGGAGGTGTGCTCTTAATTTTCAATTTATTTTAAGAGAGTAATAACCTCAACTCTGGTATTCCATGGAGAAAATTGGGCAAAAGAGTAGGCGCCAGGTTTGCTTTTGACAGGGTGGTGTTTTACATTTTAATCTGCTAAACTGACTATCAGGAATTTATGTAAGTTTTTTTCAATACTTTTGAGGGAAAGACCTTAAAATCTCTTACAACCTCTAATGCTTGATAGCCTTGGTGTGCTCTTCTGAAATACTCAGCTTGATTACACTTCTGTATAAGATAGAACAATTTGCAGACTGGTCATTAAACTTGCATTTTGCAGATGCATTTAAATAACATCAAATGTATGTGTAAATAAAAATTAGCAGTAAAATATACACATAAGATACTTAAAAAGTCAAGTTCTCTGCTCTGTATGATTGGAGAACTGTACTTCTTTATGTGTTGCTGTTTGTAACAAAATACTTTCATTTTACTGTCATAGATATTGTGATGTCCTCAGAGTTCATTGTTTGATATGCATTTTGGGAACTAGTATTTTATTAAAATATTAATATATTTGATCTGGTAATTTATTTTTAAAACTGTATTTATGCAACTCTTTTAAGGTGTTAAGATAGAATGGAAATCTCTCTAAAGCAATAGTTTGTTGGATGCAGATTTACCAAGTGGAGAATATGTGTGAAGAGGAGATGCCCGAGGACTCAGATTGTGTCCACATGGCAAGAACACCTACACCACCCACCTTGTCCCCACCAGCCATAACCTTGGGTAATGGAGAGGCTCTTAATTCAGAAGATCCTTTGTCAGGTGAGGACAAATGCCAAACTAAGATAGCTTTTGATTTTGTGATTTGTGTCAGTAATTAATGGCCAGCTATGTTTGTAGTTAGCAGGTACTGAGTAAAGGAAAATGTTTACATGAGGAGGGTGTGGAATAGTCTGTGAGATAAGCTATCTTATTTTAAAAGTGGAATCTACAAAGCCTAGGGAAGAGTCTGTGTTAGGGGTTGATGGGTGCAGAGATGAGTTTTGGGGATTTATCACCTCTTACTTCCTGATTCTGAGCCAGTGGTTGGACATAAGTGATAAAACATAACATATTTTGTTATTTCTTGCAGAACATGGGGGACTGCCTTCAGTGACATCATCAGTCAGTGCCTCAGTAATTAAATCTCCATCTGATCCTTCCCATGCCTCTATTCCACCACCACCTCTTTTGCTTCCAGCAGCAACGACAAGGAGCAGCAGCACATCCATGCCCAATAGCATTCCCAGCCTAGAAAATAAACCCCCACAGGCTATTGTTAAACCCCAGATCCTGACCCACGTCATCGAAGGCTTTGTGATTCAGGAGGGGTTGGAGCCATTTCCTGTAAGTCTAAAAGTTGCTAGGAATTTTTTACTAGTAATCTTTGAAATTAACTCACTGTAAGAATGATGTTATTTGTGGCTGCTTGATACTTAGATCTTGAGTTATGTTTCAGATGTTGGTTTTGACCACTGATTGGTGACTTGAGTCATAGGCTGTATCTGGAGATAACTACAGAGAGTGGGTTTAGGCTACCATTTGGAATAACTTTTTTATATTTGTCTACCTCCTAGATCCCTCTATTTAAGTGATGTCTTAATTTGAACCTCAGAGTTGAGTCTGTTAAAATTCTAAAATGCTACAATTTGTTGTTTCAAGCACTGGCAAGCTCTTAACTGGGCTGTGTGTAATTAGTACTGTGTCTGGTAAGAAGTACCATTGACAATTTCAAATCACAAACTGACAATTTAAAGCCTGTCTTTTTAATTTAGTATGTGTCTCATTTCCCATTCCTTCATTTCTGTAGATATAATGTGTTTCTCCCTTTGTTAAATATAATTGTAACCTGCAGAGCAGGAGCGAGTCTTAATTTGTTTGAGAAATAAGCTTTAGCACAATGTAATTACACTTCATTGATACAAAGTAGAAACTGATCACCTTCTCAGTTACAACTGTTAAGTCACAAATAGTGTTTTTAATTATTCACTGTTGTGAATAATGTTAATTACTCACTGTTGTTTTTCTTTTATTGCACTAGGTCAGTCGTTCATCTTTGCTGGTGGAACAGCCTGCAGAGAAGAGATTGCTGGTGGAGGGTCAGATCATGAGTGTGGTGTGTGTTGAATCAGACTTGCAGAACACAAAACATGCAGAAAATTCATCAGACACAGAGATAGAGGATATGATTGCAGAAGGTTTGTAGTTTTTGTTTAAATGCCCATTTCCCCCCTCCAGTTCTGTGTGCTATGAAATGGGAATCAAACTGTGGCCTGGCCCAGAAAAGACAAGTTATTCTGTGAGCACACAGAATAACTTGTATAAATTCATCTAAGATTTGAAAGTTCAGAATTTTTTAGCCACCCCTGGGTTTTCTTTCCTTATTGCACCAGAGCTGTTTTTGGTGAACTGCTTAAATTTAGTCTTAATGCAAGTGTTTCTTTCATTCTCTTAAAATAGTTCTAGTCCTTCCATATCAAAACTCTTTGCAGCAGTTATTTTGTCCATAATTTGTTTAATTAGATGTTAATTCAGTTTTCATTTCAGTATGAACACCATGCTGTTTCTCAGATTTCGGACAGCTTGTCTGTTTTGTGGAACTATCCAAACACTCATAGTTTTGGGTTTAGTTTTGGTTTAGCTCCTTACAGCTGGTGTTAGGTTTATGTAGAGTATTTGTAGCTACTCATTAGATGAGCTGGTAGGAAACATCCAACATGGAGACACGTCCACATCCACATCACGTGAGTAAGGGAAATTTTCTAATAGTAAATAAGGGTATGATTGTGTGTGTGGCAGAAACACCCTTCAAATACCCTTCTCAGTATTTCCAGCTCTTTGCTGCACTAGTGCATTTTGTAGATAAGGAAAAGGGTCATCTCACCTCACCAATAAGAGAAAAATGCTGTGTAACAATAAGCTGTAGATCAGCAGATGTCATAATACTTTTTTTTTGTTACATGCAGATTATCTTTTTCATAGATTGAATGTTATATATATTCAAGATTCAATGTTTTCTTCACTTTCACAAGTCCCTTTGGTTGTAGCAGCTGCTTCTTCAAAGTACTTTAAAAGGTTAATTCATTATGTCATTACAGGAGAGTTTGCATTTATACTATGGAAGGTCTGATTCTCATAATGAATTCTTTATAAGGAATGTAACCCTTCTTTTTTAATTGCTTGCTATGTTTGAGGGCAGACCTTCTCATGGATGGCTTGAAATGCAACAAAAAACTGATTAAGTTCATTGAATAACTTAATTGAAGGTTCATTAAGGTTCAGTCTGCTCAAGATCTTTTCTAGGCAGAATATACTTGCTTAGCTTTGCATAATTGTCTATTAATCAAAGTATTTAATTGAATGCATTAAATATTTGAAGATCTTTTGCCTGCTTGAGGTGAGAGATGTGAACATAATTTTGTGTCATTGAAACTGACTTTATTCGTCATTCCTTCTATAGAGGGACTGGAGGAAATTGAAAATGATCTTCTGAAGTGTGAATTTTGTGGAAAAATGGGATATCCCAATAAGTTTCTGCGATCAAAAAGATTCTGCTCCACATCCTGTGCCAAAAGGTAACTATGTAATTATTGTTTATCATTATCTGGTTAATGGTTTTAATCTCTCCTGGTTGAGAGAGCAAGAATTCACAGTCAACCTCTGAACACAAAATCTTCCATTATAACAACTGGAAAGTTGATGTTTAATGCCATAAGTTTTAGAAACGGGGAATAGTTTCCCATTTCTAGTTGCCACTTAGCTCTTTTTTGGCATCAGTGTGTCTGGGCATGACCTTTCTCATATGTCTGCTGTGTTCCCATTTAGATAGTGGGAATATATATTTTTGATTTGCTACTTCTTGGGACACCACCAGCAAAATAATCTCAAAGATATTTAGTCTTTTTATCTTAACATGGGATATTTGCCTCTATCCTCCTTTGACTGGGTATCAGCTAGGTAGAGAAAATGGAGCCAGAAAATATAATGTGATTTTAGGTTTTCAGTGGACATTTCAGAGCAGAACCATACTATGCAATAAAATGCAAAGGTATTTCTAAGAATGGGAAGGAGAGACATCTTCCAGGGGTAATCTGGATGTATTTGATCCCACAGTGAGATGAGGCTTTTGATGAAATAGCCTTTGAGATACCTTTCTCTTGTATTTCTGTGACAGCTGTTGTTGTAATTAAGCAGCATTTCTACAACACTGTAATTTTATGGTTACTTGATTGAATTCAGTCCAAAAAACTCCTAGTGCATTATTGAATATATCTTACTTCTTTAGGCACAGCCTTAGTTGCACTAAGAAATTTGGGCTGTTTCCATCAGACAAGACCAGTCGTTGGAATCGGAAGTCAGATAGCCAAAGTCTTGGGCGACGCGGGCGTCGGCCGAGTGGCCCTGAGGGGGCATCACGAGATCATTTTCTTAGACAGGTCTGTGGAATATTTGCTTAAAACTATGGCACTGCTTGGGGAATTGCAAATAAAGCCTAATACTGTAGTTACTACGTTTTCCAGCTTCCAATTACTTATCCATCTGCAGAAGAAGATCTGGCTCCTCATGAAGACGCTGTTCCCACGGCCATGACCACGCGGCTGCGGAGGCAGAGTGAGAGGGAGAGGGAGCGGGAGCTCCGGGAGCTGAGGATGCGGAAAATGCCAGAGAGCATCGACCTCCTACCCGTGGTGCAAACTGACCCCTCAGTATGGACTGTCGATGAAGTCTGGGCCTTTATACATTCTCTGCCTGGTATGGAAGGGGCAATAAATTGTTCTGTTGTTTTTAACAATGAAGTTCCTTGCTTTATAGCAGCACTGTGATAAGGAGGTGATGTAGTAACAGCAGCAGCAGTGTTAGCTGGTGATAGAGACTGGAATGTGATTTGTTTCCTCTTGCTTGTTCCTTCAGCACAAATCCCATGTTGATAGAACTAGTCCCACTTCTGCTGTTGCATCCCAGCTGATGGAGATTAGAGCTGTTCCTTCCTTCAGTCTGACTTCTCTCAAGAGGTCAGTAGAGAGATCAGACACACTTCCTCTGTGTTACACTGCTTTCTTCTCTTCCTTTCTCACTTCCTTCTTCTCTTTCTTCCTCCCTTGCTGATTATTCAGTAGAAAAAGCAAGAGCAGTGTTACTTCCCTTGATACAACTGAAAAGTTTGGAAGACCTCTCATGATACAAGTCATTAAAAAAGAATAAGCAAGTTTCTGCTATAAAGTTAAAATTTGTTTTGCGTAGCTTTGCTCAGAGATCTTCTGCCTAGAAACTCTGCATGCTGCTAGTATCAGTTTATTATCAGAAAAAATAATATGGTTTTTCCTTGTTCACAAACCTTTCTTTTAGATTAATATTCGCTGTTACCTTTATGTCATCTTCAGGTTATTTGGCATTTATCATTTCCTAACTATCTTAACCTTTAAAGCTTCACTCCCCACCTTTTCCCAAGGATTCCATTTTATCTGATCAGACACTGTAACCCCTACAGATAACAAGGCAGATCTCCACAGTTATCAGTCATACCAGAATTTTTGTTGCTTACCCATTAAAGCCCAAGCTGTGTTTGTTCCTAATTTTCTACTTTTTTTGGAATGCTATACCATTTTTTTGAGAATCCCATTAGAATGTTAACCTATAAGGAATATATCTTCACTGCTAAGTCATACACATGCATTTTTTAGACAGTCTTTTTTAGTAGTTCAGGAAAAGAATTGCGTAAGAGATGTTTAAAATTGGCAAAAGTTATCCTTGAAGTACCTTTCTTCTGATAGTTTATTGCAATTCAGTAACACTGCCTGCTTCTTGGAAACCTGCAGTGATGGCTGTAAAAACAAGCAAATCTCCATAGGTTTGGGATGTGGTTATTGCTCTTTCTGTACTTGAGTTGTGTTACGGAGTGTAGCTCTGTCACTGCTGTTTTCAGTTACTGTTGTATGAATTCAAGGCTCTAGTGAATTCAATAACTAATCCTAGGCTCTCAGTAAATGATAATTCCTGTGCTAGAGTAATTGAAGTGCCACATAAACACAATTCACTTGCAAGTATGAAACCAAAAATTTTATTCTTAAAATGTGGTTTCTGTTTTGGAGCCATTACTTTTACAATATTTCACCAGGTGCTGGATCTGGTTTAGTTTTTGTAATCGATAAACAAGGTGATCTTTGATTTTAAACAAACTTATATTTATTTATATGTAATGAAAATTTATTATAATTACTCATTCCTTTCCATATGAATGCTTAGTTTCTCAAATACTTTTTTTTAAAGAAGTTCAATAGATATTTAAAGCTATATTCACAACCTGCCAGAATTTTTATTTCTACGTTGCTGCATTTGGGTTTTTGGGTAATTTTGGGGTTTATTCTTTTCAGTATATTCTCAAGACTTGAGTTACTGCTGTGTATAGAATATTCACTCTGATAACAAATGCTAAATATCTTCGTGAGATGATTGTGCCAAAGCCATACATCAAAACTTTGTTTCCTTAGCTCAGTGGTGTAACATACAGGTGGAAATAACTCCTTTTGGAAATTGTAGCTATTTGGATGTTCACACTGCACAGAGCAGTATAATATAGTTATCATTTATAGAATTAGGTAATGCTATCTCTTTATTGTTGGAAAGAACCTACTTCAATTACATTCCTGATTGCTATTTTATTGCTGTTTTCCCAGTCTCTCCCAATTCCTCTTAATGAAATGAAAATTCTGTCTTTGCTGGGGCTTGAAATTCCCAGTGAGTAGTTCTCTGATAAATACAGTGCAATTAGAGGCTGTAGTAAAACTTATTTTCATATTATTTCAGAATTCCCATCATAATACTGAACTTTTGCATGTAATTTAGGTTCAACAAGCTGAAGAGATGAGCACTGGAAATATTGCTGAAAAGCTCTGGTGTGGACAAAATCTGGTATGGATATTGGATCTAAGAATGGACATTTCTAAACAGTAATCATATTTTTTATTGCCTTTAGGTTGTCAAGATATTGCAGATGAATTTAGAGCACAAGAAATTGATGGACAAGCTCTCCTTTTGTTGAAGGAGGATCACCTTATGAGTGCAATGAATATTAAGCTTGGACCTGCATTGAAAATCTGTGCACGTATCAATTCTTTGAAAGAATCCTAGGAGGTGAACATGAAGGTTTAAACAACAGTTTCTCAGTGACAGAACTAACAGTAATATGCCAACATCTTCACTGTGGCATGAGTGTTACTGTGATGTTTTGTTAAGTAGGTGGGGCTCTCCCCACATAAAGACTTTAAAGTGTTCCTTTGATTATACCAGGAGTCCTCTGTAGTTTTCAACAACTAATAAGTTTATAGTAAAGCCTGAGTAATGCTTTGAATTGAATTTTTTCATGGAAAAACATGAAGTGAAATATGCTGTGATAGGTTAGATATTCAACATGTACTTCATTTTATGAGTTATGATTAACACCCCAGTCCCCACCCCAATTCAGACACCATTTAAATTGTGTTGCTGTATTCTGAACGATTTTTCCCACATACAGCAGTGTTTGGACTGAACTAACAGAAGTGTCCACAGGCCCTGTGGAAGCACTAGTACCAGTAAAATGCTATGCATTTAGTTGTGCTCTCTGAGTTTGTTTTAGTCTTGAGCAAATTGTTTGTAAGGGGTAGGTTAGCAGCTGGTTTTCCTCGTGTAGGCTTACCCTCATCTCTGCCACTATAGTATTTTCTTGAAGTCTGTAAAATACTATAAACCATGTAGATGTCTCATCAAAATCCTCATGATCAGGCTACTGACACTCCTGCCAGAGGTAACTGAAGCACATGTTACTTTACTCTTTGAATGCTGCTATGCACTAAGGGGGCATTAAGTGTTAGGTTTGTAATTTCACATGCTGCTAGTTAAGCTAAACCAGCAGTTCTCAAATGGGGGTTCAGAGTGAACCCTGAGGAAGTGTGGGAGCACTTGGGGTTCAGGTTCCCAAATGCCTGGATGTGAGGGGCTGAAAACTGCAGCCAGGACCAGCTCATGTTGAGACACGTTACAAGTTGCTTTAGAGCCTGAGGGTAGAGAAGGGACAGCATAACTCGGATGTTCTTTTTCTTGATACCTCTTCTAACATGTCTTTCCCTGTAGTGCATTCCCATTGCTTCACTGGAAGCTTCCAAGCACCTTTTCCTTGTCCAGTGGCCAGTGTGAGCTGTGCTTGCAGTACTCTGAGGAAAGAGCAGTGAGGCTTCCTCAGAGCTTGTGCAGGAGCAGCTGCTGAATGCCTGGAGCTGCAGGTCAGCAGGAGGAATGCCAATGTTGGCAACTCTGGGAGAATGTCCTGGTTTAGGGCAGATCTGGGAGGACCAGGACAGAGAAATATCCAAGGGCCCTGCTTTTTCCCTCTGACAGGAGATTTTGTCTTGGATGCTGCAGACCCAGGTGGTGGATTTTAGTGTCCCACTCCATCTTCCCTCTCTCACACCCTGTGGAACAAATTTATTTCCCCAGTTACTGATGCTCTTGGAAGCTGCCTGGGCTCTGAGGCAGCAGCACCTTCTTGGCTTTTGCTTCCCCACCACCTGTGCACCGATGCTCTTGGATGTATTTTGTCCTTCTGTTCCCTCCCTTTTGCAGCTCCACTCCCCTTATGTACAGACCTGGATCCTTAAGCTCTTGTTTAGGGAAAGAAGGGTATGTGTGCTGATAGTCATTGTGTATATTTGAATTAAATATGTGTACGTGTCTGCAAATAATGTATTTTTTTGTATTTTATGCAAATTAATGCATAATATATGATTGTGTAGGGAGGTATTCAGGGGGCTGTACAGTATTCCTGAAGAGAGGAGGAACTGACCTAAAGTTTTGAGAACTGCTGCCCTAGATCAAAAGGAGTCAATGCACATACACTGGCCAAAAGGCAGGTTTGTGACAGAGAGATTAATATGTATATTATTTAACTGATGACCTTAAAGAGTAAATTTGAATTACAGAAAAATCTGTGCTTCATTTTCCTTTAATTAAACTATTGCTTTGTTTCCACTAACAGATTTTCTACCATTACCTTCTAGAGATCAACATTAGAATCATTGTTCTTGATTACAACTGTTTGAGCTTACTAATAGCAGATGTTATTAATGTTTTTATTAACCACTGAAACTGCAAGTTAGGCCAACATGTTGCAGTTGCACGCTGGTATGTGGTGAGAACCCTTACCCAAATGGCACCAAAGCTTTAGAAGATGAATTGATGCCTGGGTTTATTTTGGAGGGAAGTTGCTAAGCACTTTCTAGTTTGTTTTGGTTTTTTTTTTCTATTTTAAGTTACTGTTGTAAAATAAACTTCTTAGTTGAAGTTCCAATATTTGCTAATATTCACTTGAAAGACATTCAAATGATGGAGACAGTGGGTTCCCATTTGTAGCATTTCTGTAAGATACACAGTGTAGCATATCTGTAACATATGTTCTAAAGGATATGTTCTGTTTTGATGAGCTAACTGAAGACTAAATATATCTTAGATATTTATCCTTTGGCTTTTGTCTTAAAGTTTTATTATTTTTATACAAAAATCTCACTGGCTAATTTTTAATCTGTCTTCTGATTGTACTGTTCTTAGGCAATGTAAAAAGTAGGGATACATAAATGTGGTTTGATAATGGCTTAAAGTGTACTAGAAAATGTGGACTTAGGGGTCTTATTTAGACCTGTAGTTAATCAGTGTTACATGCATGAGAATTTCATGGCTACTTTAATTTTGCTTTATTAGACAGCTTTCAGGAGAGCTTCTCCAGCTAGAGTTTGTGTCCAGCTCAGCCAGAATCACTGCCAGGTGCCAGGAGATCAGAGCAGACCCCAGTAAGGCACATCTGGTCCTGTTCATCTGGTATGTAACATTCCCTGTGGGTTTGGGAGAGCCACAGATAATGAGTTATGCTTTAAATATTCATAAATGCAGCAGCTTAGAATATGGGTCTTATGCATATTGAAAGTTTGTTTTTTTCTTCTTCAATGATATTGACAATTAACTGGAAGTTAAAATCAGACGCAGCTATACCAACCTGTACTGATAGAAGTGCACTTGTACAGGAGGGTTTGCCAGTGTAGCTGTGTCAATAAAATATTTATTTTCAAAAATCACACTTGTATATGAAAGTAGGCTGGAAAATTTCCAAGTGCTACTGAAGTCTATTTGGGAAGCTTATGAATTTTCTCAAAAAAAAATATAATACTTAGAGTAACAGTCCTCCAGAACCATTTTATGTACCAGCCACTTGCTGTTCAGATAGGTGAGGTTTTCCCAGGCTTATATTAACCGTTTCCCATGGCTTTGCCACATGTTAGTCTGTACCCTCTTGCAAAAGAAGTATTAAAGATTTTAATTGTATCTTAACAGTTGTTCCCACAGGATGTGTCTACAAGAAATCTTTTTTTTTATTCTCTTTATTTCCTGGGATTTTGCTTTCTGTATTCAGATTTCTGGTGTTGCAAGCTACCCCTCACAGTAATGTTTGCAGTATTTCAGCTTCTATAGGAATAGGTCAGAAGGGAAATACATTCCATGGCTTTTCCCCTTCCTTTTTCTCCACCACTGTCCATCCTACCCTACTCCTTAATGAAAACTGCAGCATTAGCTCAGGGCAAGCCCTTCTGCAGAGCACTGGGCTGAAGGTATGTGTCAGGATTTCATCCAGTAGAATAGAACTGTGACACTTGTCTCAGCTTCAGGGTTTGTTTGGGGTTTTAAAGAATTGCATATGAATGATCAAAAGGGGAGTGCAGCCTCCCCTGATCCATCTGGCTTGTATCAGCATCCCTGTTTTGCAGCAGGAGCAGGGTACTCCCCTGAGGAAGCTTGGCTACCTTCACTGACTTAAAGTGCCAGTTGTTTTGGCTCACCGGAGAGTGTCTAAAGGGGTTTTAGAAAGGCTGCATTGTAAATCCATTCTTTACCTATTAACCCATCATTTTTTTCTAGAAATGAAGCTCTTGATAGATGGTGAAGCCTTTGCTAGATTTTTGTCAGTAAGACATTTTAAATAGAAGATTTGTCCTGCAAGCAAATTTCCTCATTTTTTTCCTGTGAAAGCAAGTATTTACCCCCTGACTTCCACCTGTGCTTTGTCCAAAAAGGAATCCTGCCTTTTGGATAGAACAGATGGAGTCCTTTGTAACTGCAGATGTGGCAGGAAGAGGAAAGGATGGGGTAAAACCAATTGTTTAGGCAGATCTGTGATAGCTTTTGCATTGTGTCTTGAAGTATAAGGAAATATTCAGGTACAAAACCATTTACATGTAATTTGTATGGAAGTTTGGTGTGAGACTGGGCTGGGTGTGGTGTGCCACTGCCTGTCATGGCAGCTACAGCTAATGCCAGTTTCAGATGGATGTTCTCATTCTAATACCACAAAATCCATGCAGAAACTTCCACCTCAAGAGCTCAACAGATTTCTTACACAGTGACAAATCTACAGCTCTGAGTGATCAAAGAATTCAGTGACAGCTATGTTGAGTCCTGGTTTTGCAAGTTAGACATCCCCATCATTTATGACATGAGTAGTTCTGATTGTACTGAGACTGCTCATCTTAAAACTCAGCATGTATAAAGGCTTGCAGGATTTTTCTCTCACCAGTATTGTATGGAGATGTCCTGTTAGCATATACTTAGAAATATATTTGTCATCATTAACCAGACATTTCCTCATTGATTGTTTTAGGCTGCAGATAATGACAGTGCAAAACTGTCATTATCAATCTAGGGTCGTTTTTATACTCACCTATATTAGTTTATTAGGGATGGAGAGTGTTTTAAATACACTGTTCCTGTTCAATGCTGAGTGGAGCAGGTATGAGCAGAGCTATCAATGAATAATTTCAGTGTAAAGTGCTAATTGCTCATAGTGAATTAATTTTCAAGTCACTCTTGCATAGTGAGCAGTAGTTTCAGACAGGAAATACTGTGAGGAGAAAGAAATTTTAAATTTAATCCTTAGTTCACTTAAGATGAGCCTAAGTTAAATTAACTTTAAAAGACTTTGCCTTTAGTCATGAGAGTTTATTTAGACCTGAAAGGTTTTATGTAGTTACATCCCCTGGATAGCTTTGCAAATGGTGACATTTGAAAAAGAGACAGTAATGATGCTCCAGTGCCAGCTGTGTGGGTTTTTCAGGAAGCTTTTTCAGGAAGCTGTCCATGGTCTGAGCTGATGGAGTTAGGGCCTGAGACACAGACTGAGCACCAAGGCAGTGATCACACAGTACCCTAATCCATGAGAATCAGCCTGGTTTGTTTTTACCATCTTCATTTCTTTGAAAATCTGACATTTCCTTCCCCACTCCATTTCTGAGAGTGGCATTTTGCTCTCTTGGCTGTCAGCTCTGGGGGCTGTGGAGTTTTGTGTCCTGCTTTATCCCCTGGGTCTCATGGTCAGCACTTCCACATTGGTCCAGGCCCATCCTAAGCTGCTGTGTAGGTTTGTGTAACCTCTGCATTAAAACACACACCTGCTCATTCACCTGAAGGTTGCATAGTATTTTCTGATCTCTTACAGCAAAGTGGAAGGGAAAAAGCAAAGTTCAGAGATATAAATATGCTGGTAATTGCAGGTATAGAGTAAACTCAAAATCCAGCTTTTGTAGCCATGGATTTAATGTTTCTGAAGCACAGTTCTCAGAGCCAGTGTAATGAACAGATTTAAAGTTAAATTTTTTTAAATTTCCAGCAAGTATTCATGTTGAATTATCCAAATGACTCTGTAGAGTAAGGAGCTAGACAAACAAGATTTTAAAAGATTTTTTTCCATCTAGAAGTAATTGTAACTTGAGCACAATTGTGCATTCGTAGGATTGTGATCATAAACACTGTTTAAGTGCAATACATAACACTGAAGGAGCATTCTAGCTGTGTTTATGAAGCACTGCTTGGGTACATAGGGTTGTTGACAGTCTTGTGGTGTTGTTGCTAGGTAATAATCAGGATATCTATGCTGATTATGGGATTAGGTTTGAAGCACAAATGTCTTTGACTCATGAGGTAGATCTGCTTTGTGAGTGAAGCCTGGGCAGCCTGTGGAAGGCTTGTGTTGTCCTCCACTCTCCAGGCAGGATGCTTCCATCCTCTGGCAGCTTTTTGCAAATTCATTTTTGGAAAGAACGAGGGATTCTGCATGCCCAACTTTCTTTCCAAGTAGTCTTTGTGTTATAGAATGAACAAGCCAATACTGACCAGGAAAGATGTGTGTAAAGATGAAGGGTTTTATCATTGAGGGAAGATGTGTGTAAAGATGAAGGGTTTTATCATTGAGTGCCAAATACTCTGTTCAGAGTTGAAATCACATAGAATAGCTCATTAAAATCACTGTTGATTTGTAAGAGATTCTTTAAATGAGAAAAGTACAGTAGTCTCCCATAAAGGGTTAACACTTTAGCTGCTGTTAGCATTAATATCAATGCTGTAAGGTATTTGAATGGTATAAGGCCATTAGTTGCTGGCACAGCACAAGAAGTGATGTACAAAGGAGATGTAGCAGTGGTTATCAGTAGTTCTTTCATTTCAGATATTTCCACCTTCCTGGCACAGCTTCTATCCTCTCTGGCAGTGAAACTGTCACCCCTGTTCTAGAGAGGGATGGTCCAGAAGCACCAGGTTAAAAAAAAAAAATGCAGAGGAAAATACAATTGTTAGGAAGGCAGTAGGTTGAAGATCACTGCTCAGCTGGTGTCTCCCTCCATGAATGCCAAGCATAAAAGTGGGCTTGCAAAGAGAACTACCATTAATGTTTTAAAACAGTCACTGGGCAGGCTCAGGCACCATGGTTGGATATTGCTGGAAACCTGCAGTGCCACTGTTGCCTCCTCAACTGAGGTGACAGCTTAAAAGGTGATGCTCTTTGGCACTTTTCCACCGAAAGTAAGAAAGAATAAATTTGACAACTAATACAGTGATGTAACATCAATACATTAATATTTGCTTTGGCTGCATGTTGTGGGTTCCCTGTAAAAAATGTTAAAAACTTCAAGTGGCTTTAGGAGCACTGCAGCAGCTACAGGAATTCTGGCACGTTAGGGCAGATGGGGTTGTGTAAACTTTAATTAGGGCTTGGGAAGCTGAACCACACTGATAAATAAAACATGTTAGCAGCCTCACCCAACTGGTTGCAGTTCCAGTTCCTTGCATGTTAGTGATTCAGAAGGGTGAGACTTATCTTGCAAAACACACCTGAAATGAACTTGAAAATAGTTTTTCCTTCATCTGGTGTTGAACGAACTTTAAAAGAGGAATTTCCCCCTGCCTGCCAAGTCTGTACAAATTAGTTACTTCACGATTCTGAAATGCCTGGTGCATTCCTAGATTTGATGTATTTGCTGATTTTTAAATGGAATTAGGTTTTGTAAATATTTTGTCTGCCCCATTTCAGTGGGTGTCCAGTTTCTATAAAACCTGAAGAAATGCTGTGTCAAACCCCTGTGTTTAGCCATGGTTTATCCTATAGCATCTCCAGCACTAACTAACAGCAATTACAGTTTGAGGGAGCAGGGAGAGATTGCTTAGGGTTGTTTTCCAGTTAACATTGTGTGTGTTTTCCTGCTTTTAACATGGAAATACAATTTCCTCCAAATAAATGAAATAATTTAATTTGTGGTGCCAAACACTTCAAACTATATTGCTAAGCATTGCCTCCTCTTATTGCACTAGTTTGAAAATTCAGTTTTTGATCATTTACTGTCCTTTTGATGGCCTTTTAACTAGATTTTTCCCCCAAACCATTTTCTACTGCTGAAAAATGCTTGTCCCCTTTTGATTACATCACAGAAAACTCAAACAACAGACTGTGGGTGAAAGAAGCACTATGTGGGGTGAAGTAATAAATCAAAATAATCGGATTTTAGTATGTTTCAGAAATTGAAGATTAATTTATAATTGAGATGTGATTGTGTATTCTTATGGAGTGAAATACTGGAATATTCTTTTATAAGAAAATTTAACCCATGTAATCTTAAATTCTGCAATTAAATCTATCTCTATAATTGATATATAATAAAATAAATTATTACCCAAAATCGAAATTTTACAGTTGAAGAGCACACAATGAGCTATGTAAAAATATGATCTATACTTTGTGAATCGTTTTATAAGAAGCACTTTCCTATTACCAACTAGCATGTGAATGAATTTTAGATTCTCTCATTTGTTATGATCTGTAAAAATGACATTTCTTCAATCTGTCTGTTAACAGATAAATCCATCCTACAAATGCTGAAACAAAGCACCTTATACTATGCTGCTTAAACTTGCTTGTAATTGCACCTTTTGTTATCTGCAGAGTTTTCTTAATGAGTATTCTTGTGTGAAATCATTGTTCCCTGTGGGTCTGGGGGACAGTTAAATAACCTACAGCATCATTTACTTAGTTTCTCTTTCAACACAACATTGTATTGTGACTTTAGTGCTTCAGAAATAAATGCTAATTTCATTTGTCTGCTTTGGTTGTGTATAATTTATTTATCTTATACAAAATCAAATCAAGTCCATTGTAAAACTCGAAGAATTTGAAAATTGAGAGTATTTTTGCTAGAAGCCTAATTCTTTCCCTACTGAAGTAGTCCCACTTCATATTTAACTATTTTAAAGTAATTTTGTCTTCAAACTAAGGTACATTTTACTTTGAGCTATTCTTTAACCTTGGGTATGCATTTATGTATAGCAGCTAATCTTGATGCTTGTTGCTTTAATTATTTAATTATTAATATGTTCATGTACCTTAGAGGAACAGCAGCAAAGAAACAATGAAACAGCACCTCACCTGTAGTTGTGGAAGTTGCACATCTTGCACTGGTTTTGTACTATATAACATTTCTATTTCTCTAGGAGTTGTAACTTTAATTTAAACAAGTTATTTCTTGTTAAATAGACAGCAACCCTTACCTTCCATCAAGCTGACAAAAATTCACATTTTAAGAACAAAATACACTTCAAAAACTCATGTGAACCTTAGGTCAGCATCTGTATGTAATTCCAGCCTTCCAGACTTCATTGCATTTTGTACTGTAAAACCTGAGATAATTCCATTTAAAGGAAGTGTAGAATTCTATTCACAAAAATCAAGTTTAACTGAAAACTTGTCCTATATAAGCAGTGTTTTTTTAAAACATGTAATTTCAAGTCGAATTTCCTGGCCTGGCAGTGCTTGCAGTGCAATATTCACTGCAGTATTGCTGGGCACTGAACTTGTTTCTATGGAGTGAAGCTCTGGAGATGTTTCCTTGGGTCCTGTAAGGACCCGGCCACCCAACATCAGAGTTCTGCTTCTTTGCAGCCTTTTCAGTCGCAGCTCATTAACAGATGACAATTACTGTGCCTGGCTTATCAGCTGGCTTTGTGCTTTCATTGTTGAACGGCATAAAGCAGAATTTCCAGCTGACAAAGGGGTCTGTGCACCACCCTTCCTCTGTCAGCTCCACGTCGTGGCACCGGCACCAGTAGGCTGCTGCCAGGAGAAAGCTGTTGATGAAGCACAGCCAGGGCACGTTCATCTCCACGTAGGCTGGGATCTGCACTCCCAGGAGCAGAACCACCACCTGGAGAACAACAAACGGTGCCCAAGTGCCAAGGAAACACAGGAGGAGCCTGCTCAGGAGCTGCCACCTGAAGCAAGTGTTGTTGTTGTTAGGCACGTAGGGGAACATCAGCGCAGGCTGGCTGGAAAAGGAGAGGAGCCTGGCAGACAGCAGCATGGTTGTCACCTCCCTCCAGCAAGCCACGAGAGCCGTGCCCAGCAGCAGCACCATGGCCCACGACACCGAGGAGCTCTGCCAGCTGCCAGAGAGAGGGCACTGGGAAGGGGAAACTCTGTTCTGCATCTCCAGCTCTTCAGAGACAGCAGGAACTTGGAGAGTGCAAAAAAACCCAGAAATCCATATAACCACCACAGCAAATCCATAAAGTAACTTCCGAGCTGTTGTAGGGAGCTGGGATGTTTGGGAGACAGTGGTGTAATAATCCAGAGCAGCCACGAGGTACACGGGGTAAGGCAAAATGCCGTAGGTCAGAGAAGAGATCTGAGTGAAGAGGCAGATGTGGTACTCTGTGAATCGCACGCCCCAGAGCGCAAAGTCCTCAAAACAGAAAATGAAACACATGCTCAGCAGCAGTGTGAAATCAAGGAGCGCCACTGAAACGCAGAAGCATCCCATAAAACTGACTTTCACAGGTCTTGGCTGAATTTGCAACATGAAGAAATCAAGGAAGACTTTTCCAAGCATAATCAGGAGCAGCATGTAGCTGATTTCAAGAGGTTGGCTGGCGTGGGTGCAGTGGTTCTGACCAGAACCATTTTCACAGTGTCTGGCAGCCATCCTCCAGTGGTGAAAACAGCAAAAATAAAGTCACAGGGCACAGTGCTTCATCTCTGAAAAGAAAAAAAAAAAGTAGAAATTTATTTCTCTGTGGCTCTACCAATTAGTTACATCACAGCAACCACCCAGTTTGAATTTTTCAGGCCCCTTAATGAAGAGTAAGAGCCTCACTTCTCATCATTAGGTTATCAAGAACTGCCTAAATTTTGAGAGTTAACATCTGAGTTTTAACATTCTTGAGAGTTAAAAGGTCAGCATAATTTACTTATTTACTTTTCTAGCTAATGATCGAAGGAAACGTTTAGGGAAAGGGAAGACATGGAGAGGTCTTTCTGTCCAGCTGGCCAGAGGGATGGAGGTTTCAGAGGTCCTGCATATTCTGAAAAAATTACAGGACAGAAATCATCCAAGACACTGCAGGAGATGCTGCAGCACAGCCTCACAGTTTGTTATGCTCATAGAATCTGTAGGATCGAGATTGCAGAAATATCTTGAAAGCAGGAAAAGCATCAAGCATCACCTCCTTTTTTGGTGGAAAAATCCTGGAACTCCAAGACAATCCAAAGCACAAGGGCTTCATTAGTGAATTGGGGTTTTTGTTCATCTCTAAGTACAATGACAGAGACCTCAGAACAGCTAGTTTTCCCTTCAGACTAGCACAATTTTCTTTATGATAACTCTTTTCCAAATATTAATTCCTAAGGAAAACAAACATAGGGTGGCTCTGTGTATGTCAGCAAGACAACATGGGACAGTTTTATCTGAAATATTCTCTCTTTTCTTCAAGAAGCAGGATGGAGTCCATGATCCCACTGAAAGCAAAGAAGAGTGGAGGAGCCAAGGCTGCTGTAAACAGGAACTGACTCCTAGCCCTGTGTTAACAGCGAATTGCTTCCATTTAAGCAGACACCTGCATTTTGTGACCAGTTTGCCAGAGTCAGTCAACATTTGTGTTAGTGCACGTTTGAGTTTGAGTGTCCTGAAAGCAGAGTTAGAGCAACTACAAGTCCTTGGCAGCACAACCTGAGATGCATCCGTGGAGTTCATTTACAAGGCTACCTGGGCTGGCCGCTTCGCTCTTCATCTGCACAAGTGCATCCTCTGAAACCTGATCTGGCTTTACAGTACGGCTTAATTCCGGATTGTGCCTTCATGTGCTGGATGCTGCACTTGAGCCCGCAGAAGGGAGGGAGTCTGCACGCAAACAGGGTCCCGTTCAGTAAGAAAATAATAATAGTAGTAGTAGCAGTAGTAGTAGTAGTAGTAGTAGTAACAGTAGTAGTAGTAGTAATGAGAATAAGAATAAGAATAAGAATAAGAATAAGAATAAGAATAAGAATAAGAATAAGAATAAGAAATAGTAAGGCGGAATCACCTGTCCTGGGCCGTGCGGGCACAGCTCCCATCCTGCGCTCAGAGCGCCGCGGCTGCCGGCGCCTCCCGCTCCTCGTCCCGGCCGCTCCCGGCCGGGCTCCGCCGCTGTCCCCGGCCCTCCCGGCGGGTTCCCGCTCCCCTCCGGAGCCAGAGGGAGGGAGGCGGCCCGGGGGGCTCCGAGGGGACGCCCGGGCTGTCCCCGCCCGGCCCCGGCCCCCACCTGCGGCCGGCGCTCCGCGTCCCGCCCGGCGGGGCCGCCGCCCAGCGCGGAGACCGGGCGGGACCGGGCGGGAGCGGCGGGCGGGGAGCGGCGGTGCGGGCTCGTGTGGAGGGAAACGGGCCTTAGCACAGGTAACATAACGAGTATAACACATGCAGCACGCGTAACACAGCTAACACAACATGTATGACATGTACCGGCTATCAAGAAAACACGTCACACACATGACACATGTAACGTATAGCACACATAAACATAACACATATAACACACAGAGCACATGTAACACATAGTATTTAGCACACATAAGCATAAATAACACATATAACACACAGAGCACATGTAACACATGGCATTTAGCACACATAAAGATAAACAGCACATATTACATAACACATGGAGCACATGTAACTCATGGCATTTAGCACACATAAATAACACATCTAGCACACAGAGCACATATGACACACAGTACATATAACACAAAATAACTGTCCCGGGGAACAGGTTCCCTGAGTTGTGTTCGATCCCCTAGCAATGGGAGGTGAAGCAGCCTCATGGTGCCCCACTGCCGAGGGCAGCATGGTGGGATGCCCAGATCTGTATAAAAGTGGCAGATAGATATTTTGGGTTCTAAATGTGCAACGTATGTGGGGAAAAAAGGCGATGGTGGGGCATGAGGGTGCTTCAGCAGGAGCCCTCGGGTCCCTCAGGACTTGGCTGCATGGCAGGGAACACAGGATGCTGCCTCTGGGGAGCCCTTTGCCCACACGGTGGGTATTGTTTGATGTATCTTTCTGTATAAAAGAATCAAGTGGCTGGCAGGACTTCTGAGAGCAACTCATTCTCTGGAACGAAATTCGGATGTAAGGTGTGATTTCCCCCCCCCCCCCCCTATTTTTTCTTGCCCCTCTCCTCCCCCACTTCCATGGTTTGTCTTAAGGATTAAAGAACCTGAAGGGAAAAAAGGTTCTGCTGTTTGTTAGGTTTGGGGTTTTTTATAAAAAACCAAGATGATCAGTACTCTGTAAAACCTGACAGATTAAAGTAATCTTCAGCAGCATTCATGCTGACCATAGTTACTTATCCACACAGTGTTCATTAGGACTGTTACACAAATTGGAGTTTAATACAAAATGTTTACACCTGACAGAGGTATTGCACCTCCTGAGCATCCAGTCCACCCACAAATATCTGAATACTGATGCTTTCATAGTTGTTTTCTTCTTAGTTCTAACCCAGGGCAAGGCAATGAAAGTGGTTTTCCCAGTAGGAGCAAATGAACTGTTTGGATGTCTGTGTTTGTTTCTGTTCATGTCTCTCTTTCTGACTCCAGAAACTGCTGCACAGGCCTGTATGAGGAGATGCCTGGATGTTGGGAAGGAGGAACCAGGAGGGGCAGGGACAGTTTAGACATTTTTTTCTGCTGATAAAGATTCCAATGAGTGTGTGAACTCCAGACTGTGTCAGCTCTGTGCTCAGTGAGCTTTCTGGAGGAGTTCCTCAGTGGGCCCCACAGAGCTCAGTTCTGCCCACATTATATCCCCTTTTTGTGTTGTGTCTACTTCTCAGCTTCCCCTTTCCCCTCCACCACCACGTGAAAGTTTGCATTTAACTCACTGATTACTCTTTGTTTTCTGCTTCTGAGTGCTGTATCTCATCTTCCATCCCGGAGAAATGATGGTACAAAATTGGATATCCTGGAAATCAAATGCAGGACTTGGTGCTGGCAGGTCCTTGCTAAGTCAGGAGCTGCTCACTCCATGTTGGACAAGGGCTGCCTCTTCCTTCACAGGAAAACTTGCAGGTACATGACAAGCACCATGTGCTAAATTATACCTTGAGCCCATCTTGCTTGGTTAAAGAGGCTGCATTTATCTCCATGAGCAGCAATAGAAAGGTTTAAGGAATTTGTTTATATTTGCATGGAGGCAGCTGTGTGTAAAAACAAGACAGGAGACTCCTCCTCGAGGAAAGGAATACAGAAAATAACAGAATCTCTTCTAAAAGCTATTTATGTGTTAAAAGCACAAAGAGTGATTCTGTGTTTTCTGTTTAAGATATTTGCATAGAGCTTCCTTCCTTTTTCAGGGTTGTTTCCTGCTGCTGGTTGCTCATATTTTTGATTCTGTTCTTCAACTCAATGGAAAGAAATGGAAATGGAAACTCCTGTTTCCTGCTGGTCCTTTCCTTAGGGAAAAGGAACAAGAAAAAAAGACTACCTCTAATTTCAAACCTAACAATAATCTTCTGAAAGAAGCAGTGGCTGAAGAAGCTGTCCTCACTGAGGGTGGGCTCTACCCTGTCCTCCTTGCTATGCTGGAGCTCAGCACTGCAGCCCCACGGGTGACTGCAGCCTCTGAAATCACTGAGGAAGGGCAGGAGGGACCAGCAGAGTCCCTGCACATTGCTGCTGCCTGAATTAGGGCAGGAGGTTTCCTCCAGACAGGGGCAGGTTCAAATAATGACTACAACTCCTTGACAAGGAGGTGTGGGCTGTGCTTCCTGTGCAGTTAGAGCTCAGTCTTTACTTTCCTCCTGTTTGAGATGTGCTGTGCTTCAGAAGTTCATTGCAGCCTGTTCCTTTATTGTGTTGAGCAGAGGAGTAAATTAAAACCTCACCTCTGTGCGTTTCAAGCAATTTATGTTGGCATCTTGGACACCTCGAGCCCTGTGGGCAAACACAGGGAGATAAATACATCTTTATGCATCTTGGTGTCACGTGTGGGGAAAGCTGCACACTGTGAACTCCTGCAGAGATGATGATGATGATGATGATGAACATGAAAATTCCCACTCAAAATGAGGGGCTGGGGGTGACTCACTCTGGAGCAGGATGGCCCCACAGCCAGGGCAGTGGACCACTGGCATGTCCATGTGGAATATTCTCTGGAACACATTTGTCTGTGGGATGAGTGCCAGTCTGCCAGCCTTGCCCGCATCCTCCCCTTTTCCCTGGCTGTGCCTTTAACTGGGTGTAGCCCAGCTGAGCCTGTTTAATGCCCTTGTCAGCACGGGATTAGCAACACGAGTTTTGCAATGGCCAGTGACTGTGGAGCTGCTGGTCCTGAAAGGCTGCATGGCTCAGAGAGACAGCATTTATTAAGATATTATAATTTTAATAGAATATTTAACTAATAGAATATGTAACCAGTAAAATGTTTAACCAACTTTCTTTTTAACAAATTTTACTTTTAAAGAAAAAAGCTTGACCGATGTCCCATTTGCAAGATGTTTTAATTTTCAAGAACCTTTTAAAAGTACAGACAGTATGTGATGGATCTTCATTTTGATCACTTGAGGTGCTCATCTTAAAAGCAACAAGTTTGTTCTTAGTAAGATCTTGTTGAGGAACAAGAAATGCATTTCTATAGTAATTTTAATTTGAAAGCTTTTAAAAAATATAATTCTAATTCTAGAATTAGAATTCTAGAGAAAATCCAGAAATTGCAGTACAGAGCTGGTGTCAGCCCTGCTGGATTTTCAGGAGTGGTGTTTCCTTGGTTTGTGTCCCTGTCGTGTGCACAAGGTGTCACATTTCCTGTTGCTTGTGTCACTGCAGTGTTGGTGGGTTTTTGTCTTTGACACAAATGTTTTTTCAAGGAACTGGAAAAAAGATGGTAAAAGCAAGGCCCTAAAAACTGCATTACATGAATCAGTAATTTAAAAAGCCCAGTTTGTGGTTTACTGCTCACTGTAACACAAAACTAAAATTAAGACTGAAGCAAACTTGGAGTGCAGGGTGTGATCAAACTGTCTTTGTGTTGCTACACCGAAGCAGAGCTAAAAATCTTTTGTAACCTTTTAGTATATTACTACTTCTTGGTAGACTTCAATTTTAAGCAAATTCTGTTGTGGTACTTTCATTTAAAAGGAAGCTAAAAAGGGGAGAAATGTAATTTCAATCTTGCTTTCAGTGTGAAGAATTCGAAACCCCATCTTCCAAGTCCCTACAAACAGCCTAATTACTGTTTGAACACTCACATGTCAGAAAGAGAAAATGAGAATTTACTGTGATGGCCAGTGACAGTCACCTGGGGCTCTGCTCTGTGTTTTTATTGATTAGCAAAGATAAACTGCCAGCGTCTCCCTCCTAAGCACCTCCATCCCTCACTAGATCCAGGCTCCAGGGGACTTCCAGGGATCACAAGCTGAGCCTTGTCTGTGTTTGCCTTCTGTTGCACATGATGAGGATTAATGGTTGTTACCACCTGCAGAAAATCTTTGATCTTTATCTAAAGCAGGATCAGTGTTTACCCAGGACTGTTCCCTCTTTACTTCAACTTGCACTCAAACCGTTTGCACAGTGCTGTTGCTAACTCTAAAGTAATTCATCTCTCAGAAGTCTTTTATCACAAAATATTTTTTTTCTGTGATCATTATTTTCTCATACATTAAAAAAAAAAAATACACATGGCAAAGCAAATGCCTCTGTGTCAGCCAGGCAGTAATGGACTCTTTGTGGACACTATCAGGAAATGTGCCTTTTGTTTTCCTGCACCTGTTGCTGAATTACAAATAAAATAATCCAATGCTTTATTAAATAAAATGAGAAGCCCTAATGAAATTGTACCAGCCATTACCAGGAAGTCTATTGAAAACATTCAGCAGCTGCTTCAGTCTCAGTTCACTTACAGTGACAGGATTGTTTCCCCCTTCTCCTTGTGCTCTGAGCGAGAAGGGCACAGTGCCTTGGACCACCTCCCACCACTCTGCTCTTGCTCCCTGGGGAGGATTTGGTCAGAGTCAGTCATAAATGATGCTCAACAATTAAATACCTCGGCCTTGTAGAAGTTTGTTAGAAGCCAGAGTCCCAGGCCTTGCATCTGAGTGTTTTGCAAACATCAGCTTATCCTGACAGTAATAAACCAGCTAAAAATCTCCTGGTTTGTTCTGATTCTATTGGGAAGGGTTGATCAGAAAGGTTGAGAATCAAATCAGTGAGTCCTCATTAGACAAAACACCTGAGGAATGCCCTGGAGTGAGCTGGGGCTCAGCCTGGCTGCAGAGTTAAATGTCACCAACTCCTTCACTAAAGGGCTCCAAGAGAATTGATCTGTCTCTGCTGTATTTAAAAGTCAACACATCTATCACAGCAGTGCTGGTGAGTAGGTGGAGACCCTTTCCCAGGACCGACTGTAATTCCTAACAGGAGCTAAAAGGTGAGCCCAGCACTATTGTCTGTGCTAAGCCTTGCATGAAAATCACTGACAAGTTGGATCTCAGCTGCTTTGGATCTTGGGAAATGTTTGGTACAGGCTTTCTTACACAAAGAGTGTAACAAAGAATGGTGTTCAAACATGCACGATTCAAGGTTTGGCTTTAAAAATGGTTGAGAGGTAGCTGGATGAAATGTCAGCCAAGGAGTAAGGGATACAGCCCTCCCTTCCCACAGCAGCTGGGAAAGGAATAGCTGGGACAAGGCAGAAGGAGCAGAGGGAGGACATGCAGGTCCTGAGCACCGAGTGTGTGCAGGAAATTATCTCCAGAATCTGTCTCCTGCTCTGGTTTTGTGGTGGCTCAGATTTGTGGATTTATTCTGAATTTATCCTAGTACAACTCCTTGAAGAGTTTAGGCTCAAATATAAGTTAGGCAAACACAACCTTTCTAGAACTCAAGGAAATAATATGTACAGAATTTTCCTGTTGGAAGATTTGATCTAAGTCAGGAGAAGGAAAATTTTGGGGATGTGAGGGAGGGGAAGGACCGGTCCCTGTCACAAACAGCTGGGCTGTGTCACCTACAGTCAGGCCCATGGGCACCTAGAGCTCATTTAGGTGTCTTTGTCCTCACCATGGCCTCTCCAGGGAGGGAAACAGGTATGCACAAATTGACACTTTTTCCACAGTTCTATTTTTTCCAGGCATTTTTCAGGTGTATTTTATTTTGTAAATTGCTTATGTTTGGAGTGGGATACAGACATTTTGGCATGGACACTGCAAAGGGTGCCCAGCTCAGCAGCTGCCTGAGGGAGGCACAGGGCAGGGCAGAGGAAAGAGGATTGTTCTGTAAACCGAGCTGACTTGAGCTGATTCTGCCAGCAGGTCCAGGAGGGATTCTGGCAGGGCTTCCAACTGCTGCCAGTCAATCCCCTGCAGCTGGAAGAGGACGTTTCTCTGTTGCCCAGGGCTTTTTATGCCAGCTGTGAGGCTGGAACATTGCTGTGCTGTCCCTGTGAGCCCGTTAGGAAAGAATTACATCCTCAGGGGAGCCACAGAGAACCCTGGCAAGGCTCTGAGGGCTCAGTGCCACAGTGAGAACTGCTGGGCGTTGCAGGAAGGAACAGGAAAGCCTGGCAGGTGTTTTCCATTCCTGCAGTTCATGTTTACCTTGTCTACATTTAGTGTTTACATGGGGCAGATGCTTCTGCCACCACTCCTGAGTCCTGGGAAAGTGTAAAGAGAGCAAATGAGGAACTGAAACATTCTCCAGTTCTCTTCATCTGCCCTTCTTCCTGCAGTATGATGCTCAGAGAACTTCAGTTAGTGTTATTTCAAACAGAAAAAGGCCAAAATAACCATTATCTATGTTGTATGTATTAATCTATCTCCTATTTTTTACACAAAACACCAGAAAAATCTGCTGTGTGATCCACAGTAGGGGAATATAAACGCTTCCCCTGATCTGCTGCAATGAACACTTTACTGTTTGAAAATTGCTTATCATCTCCTCACTACTGTAACTTTTCTACAGATAGAGAAATAAGCAAGTTCATCAAATAATAATTTTATTGTTTCTTAATTGCTAGAGAAAGAGCTGCCTGTTTAAGGATCCCAGAACCCAACAGGTGAGCTGAGGTTACTGTATCTGTACCAGAGCTGAGCGCATTTGAGTGTAACATCTCTACTAAATACTGATCTACATTAATACTAATTTGTTTTACCAGTAATTATTTAGTTTAGAAGAATATATAGGAGTAATCCTATCTTCTTGCAAAGAAAAAAACCCAGAAAATTATACTGGGAGGAATAAGACCACCATAAAATTATATTGCAGGAAGGACATTTTAGTAGTGTAGTTACTTGAGAATTTTTTACTAAATATATGTTCATTTGTTCTCATGAGGTCACCATAGACTCTCAAAGTTAAAAATCAAAATTATTAAGAACTTTGAAATGCCTGATACAAAAATCTAAAGGTGGCCAAGTCCTTCTGTGATTTCCTCTTTGGACTGGAAGTGTTTGTCATGATACCTTAAGTCCACTCAAAATTTTACTATTACTGGTGTGTTGTAACCACTTCTTTCATTAAGTTATTCCAAAACGCTTCAGAAGTACTTGGGGGCTATTTCTAGGAAAACAAGCTTATAGTAATGAGTAATGAAGTTCTTTCCTTACCCACTGAGCAGATCTTTCTTACCCCACCTCAGAGATCAGAGCTGTTCACAGCAGATCAAGGGAGGCGTTAAGGCCAATTCAATTTCCAGGCTGCAGGAGCCTGGAACTCTGTCAAGGTGACAGCACAAGTGTCTGATGGTTAATTTGAGACCCAGACACCTCTCTCCAAGTGGGCAGTGGTGGCACACACCCCCTAAACAAGGAATAAATGGCAGCATTAGAGTTTTTATTTGACTATTTCCACTTGATTTGCTCAGCATGGCTCTGAAGATGTTACTTCATATGGAAGAGAAAATGTACTTGAAATAACTGAAAACCACTGCATTAACTTCTTAAAACCCTGTCCAGGGCTTGGCTGCCCTGTGATGCCCCAGTGCAGGCTCTGCTCTCCCCATCTCATTGTGCACACCCCACTCAGGTACAACAGGACTTCATTAGCCCTTTGAATCAGTGATAACACACAAGTGGCCAGGAGTCAATCTGTTTAGTTAATGGGTCCTTTAATTTTTTTGCTATATTAATAAAAAAGTGATCCAATTTATCTGTTTCCTTATGCAGTAACTATTCAGGATTTAAGAAGCAAATACACCATATCCATGAATTGTTTATCAATGCAACCATGATGATGTATATACTTGCACAATCTGAAAAATTGGTATCTTCATCCAAAATGCCAATGCTGGAAGGATGGGAAGCAACTTAAGATAGGAAATAAAATTCTCTTACCCTCATCTTCTCTGAGTGGGCTGGGAAGACAATCAAATCTCTAAAGTCCTTGAGAGGAAAGAGGCTGAGTTGTAACTTTTTCCATGCTCAGTCAGCCAAGACCTCCAGTCCATCCTGCACAGAGGCAGCGGGAAGGGAGACAGGGCAGCGGCTCCTCCGAGGGATTTACAAACGAGTTACTAATGGTCACTGCACATCAGCTCTGAGCCACCCAGCTCTGCGAGCAGACCAACACTCTCCTGCCTCTTCAGCTTAAAACTACTCCAGTTCCAGAGTACAAAGAGGTTTAACATTAAGGCATCCATACAGCTCTGGTGTTTGCTTTCATTTAATAAAGATCAATTTACTCAAATACATGGAATGTTGGCACAAAACTAAAGCTTCTGTGGAACAGCTACCAATCATACACAAATACTCCGTGAGGTCCTCTCGACTTGCATTTCTCTGATAGATACACCACAACATGGCTTCAATAATACAAACTGAGTGCTGGATCAAATCTCTAAATAATAAGTAGCAGTTAAAGAAAATGGTTTGCTTTATTTGTAAATTATGTACAGAATACATTTGTTTTTAAATTATGATGGAGCAGGAGAAAGAAAACAGCCATTATTTCCAAACCATGCTGCTTCCTTCACCTGCTGGAGATGACATCTCTCTCTGCACTGGATGCACAAAACCAGTTTGGATTTCCTCAGTTGCTGGCACACAGGCTGGAGAAACAGAGAACACTGCAGCCAAATTCAGCACTACCAGCTCCTCTACTGTCAGCAAAACACTTCTGCTAAAACTAGTTTTCTCAGGAAAATTCTCACAGTCTTTTGAAAACAAAATCAAGAAAAATATCAAGAAGGCTGTGGGCTAAGAAGGGCTTTACCTAACTATCAGATGAGGATAACTAGGAATAATCTGAGATTTGGTCATTCAACTTTTACCTGGTTTACAAAAGCAAGTTTGAGAAGCTAAACTAATTGACCAGTTATGCAAGTACCAGAAAATGATGTTTTTCAGTGTGTTTGAGGACAATCTGGGCAATCTATCAATCAATAAAAAACTTGTCAAATTGATAAAACTTCTGTAAATGGATATTAATGATTAACATAGTACCGAGTAATCAAGTTAATGGCTAAAAAAAATGAAGGAACTAGATATAAAACTGTTTGGTAACACGGATATTTCAGCAAACAAAGATGCTACTGTATGGTCTATGTTTTGGTGATCAGCCAACAAAGAAAATCCAACCATTTGCACATACTTAGTCCCAAACCACAGTGAGTTATGATTTTCCATGTGAAGGCCCACTTTCGGTATCTTCCTCCTCTTCCTCCTCACAATCCCCTTCATCTGTTTGCTGTTCCAGTTCCTCTTTTGTGATCATTTCAAAGTCGTTTCCATTGCCACTACTGTGCTGGGACCTGTCATCTTCACGCCTGTCACTGTCAGTGTCTGAATGTCGCTCTCCTCCTGAGCCGTCTGTTCCCGAGTTCCGTGTGGCTTCTGTTTTTCCATCCTCTTCTTCCTTCTTCTCACTATCTGATTTCTCCTCGCTGTCATATTTTTGCTGCTTTTTGGATTCTGCTTTCTCCTCTTTCTTTAAGTCTGCTTTTGGTCCTTTGTATTCGTGTGTGTACAGGGGCCTGAAGGAGTCAATGAATCCCACATCTGCTGTAAGGTTTGGCAGGAACCAGAAGTGATGCCTTCCTCCAGTGATGAGCCAGATGATAAGGAAAAGAATGCAGCGAGCTGTGTGAAAACAAGGGAAAGTTTGGATTTTGTTACAGGCACACACACTGTACAACCATGCCGTAAGAGATGTTCACTGCTGATGCCACCCCCAGCCAGGGACTGGGGGATGTTGGGAAGAAACCCCTCATTCCACAATAGCTCTGTGGAGTAGTTTATTCTTACTGTGTCTCCTCCACCCCACTAACCATGGATCTTATCTCTTATTTAGCTCTTAAACCCCTCTGCCACAGAAAGCTTTAAATTCCTGTGACGCCATTCTGGCCTCTTAACGTTTCTGTGTGCAGTTCTGGGTTTGTTCCGCACTTTCCTGTTTGAACACAAGCAGTAAACCAATGTGCACTACACAGGAGACACCGACAGGTGACACGAGCCTGAGCTCTCTCCTGCCGCGGCACAACTGTGACACCCGCTGGCCGGAGGGAAGCGCACACAGGAGCCTCCCGGCTGCGGCACCGCCCGCTCCGGGCTCGGGGAAGAGCCGGGCGGTGCCTGCGCCTCTCGGACCCCGCCTGCCGACACTCACCCACGGCGAGGAGCAGAATGCTGGCCACAAAGCAGCCGGCGCCCACGCTGAGGTAATAAACACCGACGCGCATCTCGGCTGGCCAGAGCGGGAACAGGGTCGCGGCTATAACGGCAATCACTGAGCAGGGAGGGCAGGACAGAGGCACGAGAAGCATCATTAGTTTTTCCTGGTACATGTGCAGAGGTTCCAGGTTTACTGCTCATTCAAAGCAGTATCTTAGATTCAGTTAACATCTATACTATTTTAGATTAAAAAATAAAATCGGCTGATTAATCTTAGTCTACACAAATACAAGTTTTAGGGTCAGAAATGCATCACTCATAACATATTTCATATTTTCTACATAACCCGCATTTGCCCACTGGACAACTCACTGGTTAGCTTAAGGGAACAGAAATAAACAACTTGTGTCTACTCTGACTTACCAAGTACAAGTCCCATGGCAAAAGTTTTAAAGTGAACAGGGTCATAGATCCACACATAGACCTATAATAGAAATGACATGGTTTACACTCAGAACAAGCTCTCTGATAAACATCTCCTGTATTCCCTCACCCAAACACTCACTGCCAGGCTGCAGTGCCTGGTGCTGAGAAAAAAGCCTTCTGGCCAACACCTGGTCAGGGCAAGGGGCTGTGATTCCTAGGAAGGGTAACTGACAGGTGATACAATCCTGAGGAAAACAATCAGACAGCAGAACTGATGGGAAAATGAAAGATTCTGAAGTTATCACTGAATCAAGGTTTGGTTGTATCTTTCTTTATTCATTAATGTTGCTCAGCATGAAGCAAAAAAAAAAAAAAAAAGCAAAAAGATTCCCAAGTCCACTAAGTGGAAACATAAAGTCCTGTGAGCTTTGAAAACACCTAGACTGCACACCTGGAACAAAGGAGGCAGCTGGAATGCTCACTGCAGGCCCCGTGCTGGGCCCAGATCAGTGGCCCTGCACCCTCTGTCCCACAGCACTGTTACCTCCAGGTCTACAGCCACAACTCTCAGAGCCAAATGTCTGTGTGAGAACTGTGGGTCCCTTTGAATCTGAGCTGCTCAGCCATAAATGAAAAACTTCTTAGTAAAGTGCAGGATTTTCTGAACTAGAAAAATCTGTGGTTTTTTTTTCTTAGCAAATTAAACAGTCTGAATCTGAGCTTCTAATTATGAAAAGAAGTTGCTGGTTACTAGAAACCAGCAACCCTCATTGCAGTCAATATTGTGTCAATACCAACTACCAGACCTGGGAGGCAGTGGTGATTCCGTGTGATGCAATAAATATTTAACATTCTGCTTCCCACAGGGTGCCAAAGTTATTCAGGTGCAGCTGCTGCCAGTCAGCTGTTCTGTGAGCCCAAGCACGATAAAGATGGTGACTGGCAATAAGGGTGTGATATCCAGTGTTTGTAAGTGCAAAATAATGGAGGAAAGGGAAAAACCCAGCTTGAATGCAAATACCCAAGAATTGACTCTAAACCAGCTACTACTTAAAAAAAGCTTTTGTGAATTACAGTTGTTAAAAAATGTCAGCTCATTAATAAACAGAGAAGTAACTGATGTTAAGACAAGCAGTAACTGCTGTGGTATTGCAGACACTGTGCTGCAGCCTCCTTTGGAATGGGCACCTCATGTGAAGACAGGGAGGATCAGAGCTGGGTGTGATTCCACATGAGATGGGATGAAACAGAGTAAAGCCAATGTAGAAGAACTGAGAAAGGTAAAATCAAGATACAAAGGGGAAACACATTTTCTGCACAAGTGATTTATTTACAGAATTTGCTGCCATGTATGTTTTATAACCAAAAGAACACAAGAATCCCGGGGAAGACTGCAGTACAGCCACACACAGCACAGTAAAACTTACCACCTATCCCAAATTTGAGAAGTACAAATGTGACTCTGTACATTACAGAGCTGGTAAATAAGTAAATTCTTTGTCTTCCAGAACAAAGCAGCACATGGAAGTATTTAAGGCCACAATTTCAGTGCTAAAGCCAGGATGAGCATTGAGGAATGCCAAAGGGTGCCTGTCTGCTCAGATCACAAAGCCAGGCAGATATTTTTTATTTCCCCTCCTGTGACTGAACATGGAAGGCTTGTTTGGCTCAGAACAATTTTGGCATGCCAGTGGCTGTAGGATAACTTGGGCTGGAGGGACTTCAGGAGTCTCTGTCCCACCCTCCTGTCCCAGGCAGGGTCAGCTCCACCAGCCCCTGAACCCACCCCGAGGACAAACATTTCACCTCATGGCCACCAACACCTCAATTACTGGTAATGAAGTTTTCTTTGGGATTTTTTTAAAGTTACTATCCTCTATTTACCTGTCTTTAACCTCCTTGAAGTATCTGAAAATCAAGATCAGCCATCACATTGCCATTAATTTTTCTTTCAACATGTCAAGGAGTTTGTAGAAATCCAGTAAATTATGGTCCTGTCTGACAATAGCATGGTGACACCCAAAGTTGAAAAGCACCTATAAATCTTACCTCATTTCCATCCAAGAAAACTTGGTCTTCATGTGGTTCAAGTTTAAATTTTCTCTTAGTTTCCTTTTTCTTGGGTGTTCCTGGGGTGTCATCCTAAGGACAAACATAAATATTTTATTGATATTTAATATGTAAAAAAAATTATATATTAAAAATACATATATAAATAATCATATATAAAAATTACAAAATAGAATGTTTTCATTTTTATATTTAATATTGTACATTACTTTTATGATTTATTTTTACTTAATTTATAGTATCTGTTAATATATTTAATCTGGTAACTTTTTACAAACTTAAGATCATGTTCACACTTTTTTGTTTTTTTTTAAAGTAAAGATACTTTATTTCTTCCATTTATTATCAACTGGGTACCTCAAAAATCAAGGAAAATTGTAAGTAAAATCTCATTTTTAGCGTCTAATGACTAGACTATGACTTCAGGATTACACTGTGTCATCAAATGCCCAGCAAAGCTGGGTTGATATTAACAGAAAGTCTGTGCAGGGATCAAGAACAGGGAACAACACTTCACCATCATTGACTTTGTTAGAATTATTTGCTATTTTAGTGCCATGTTTACCAAAGGGACATCCTGGCACAATCAGTTTCTGCCCATATATTCTTCGTCCTCCTCAATCTCTTTCTGGATCTTGTGCTTCCTCTTCTCTGTCTCCTGTTTGCTTCTCTTTGCTTACTTCATTGTGATAAATTAACTTTGTGGTTTTGGTCCTGTGTTTCATTCAAGTTCTTACCCACTGGTTTATATAATCCAATAAATATCTGTTCAATAAATAATGATTAGTTTAAAAATTAACATATATTTAATAATGTACCTCCCCTGATGACAGTGGAATGGAGGAGTTTGTAACTTCCAGCAGCAGCATTTTGCAGTACCTCAGGGGTTGGGTAATCTTACACTGGGCTGGGACTGCAGTGGGATTGTCCTGTTTATAACTCTCTTATTCACCATTTAGGTTTCTCTGGACAACCAAACCTTTGTAGACAAACTGTAACTCTCAGTAGATGTGCCATTACTTCACTTAGGAATGTCTGAGTGGGAATAACTTTGGATCACTATCCTACTAACTTTCACTGATTCAGAGCACCATATGTAGAAGAAAAACCATATTCACTCATCAAATTTCTCTTGCAGTTTCCCAGCATTTCAGAAATCCTGTTCTGCTAATAATAAATAAGTAATAAAACCAATCAGGAGTGAAAACAAACCCAAACCACATTAAAATCTGGACAGCAGGAGTAGTTTAAACTTGGAAGCTCAAGTGCAAGCAGCAGGATGCAGGCAGTCATGGAGCACTGTTACACAGCCAGTTACAGGCCCCACATGCCAAATGTGACATTCCAAACATTCCTGTTACCAAACACTGCAAAACTGTTTGTTTCACTGGTGCAGCTGCACTGGTCTGGATGTTTGGTCACCTACACATGTGTCAGTCTATGGTAACTGATGTACACAGCCTCCCTGCCTGCTGCCACAGGAGAGAAACAGGTTTTGAGTAACTCAGCCCACATTAAAAGATGACAAGGTACACAAAGGCCAACTGAAGCCTCTTTTTTGATCTAGACCAAAATAAGACAAATTCAAAAGATAACAAAAAAGAGCAGCATATTTTAGAGATTAAAACAGGAAAATAAAGCATGGCATATTTTAGAATATCAACTTCTGAGCCAGTGCAATGTTAACAATCTGCTGATGTATTTGTTACAGGTTTCTCTCTTCTCTTACCCACAGTACTTACCTTCTTACACTCATCTTTTTCACCATCTTTTTTCTTTTCCTTTTCTTTCTCCTTCTTTGTTTTTTCATCTTTGCCACTTTCCTTCTTGCTCTTTTTCTCCTCTTCTTTTGCACTCTCACCTTTTCCTTTTTCCTTTTCTTTCTTTGTATCCTTGTCAGGTTTCATTTTCATCACTTTCAGTGCTCGATGAAAGAACTGTTTTTTCAGGAGTCTTAAAATGAAATAAGTATAAATGATTCATTTAAGTGCAGTAGTGAGAACAACATTTACACTCAATTATGTTATTAGACACCATTCTAGATTATCTCTCTAACATAATCATGACCAGCATGACTGAAAGGCAAGGTCACAATCATCTGCTCTATTTAGAGCTACACACACCAGACCTACTTATCATCCCATGGCTTGCCTTTTGCTTTGCTTTTTTTGGTTCATCTGTTCAAAACTGGGTAAAAACTACTTTTCTGTGGCAGCATTTTGCAGATATAAGTGAACACACAAGATGTAGGATACAGCAACCCACCAGATCCATTTAATTATCTTTCTCATTAGTGCAATTCCTGCAATATTTACTTTCAAGTTCATGTCAACATATTTCATAGCAGAAATAAGGAAGTGGACATACAGCTCTTCAAGATCACTGGTAAGTGATGCACAAATGCTCTGTTGAAACTCTGGTACCTATGCCAAGTTTTCCCTTCCTGTCAGCTACAAACAGACCTTATTGCAAGTACATATATTATCTCTTTATGTATGGAGATATAAATATATGGCAAGCAGGACAGCAGGATGTAGTATTTGATATTCTTAAGGTCACCACCAACTAGAAACATTGTTGAAAGGAGCACAGGTGAATTCCCAACAGGAAGAGCAGTAGAGAATCCTGCTCCTCAGACAGCAGGGACAGAGGGATCTGAGTTTTGACCCTATTAACTTCAAATATTGTCAAAATTCAGGAAACTCCTTTGGATCACCTTGCTGCCCCAGTGCAGTGGAGTGAAAGCCTGAGAGAGTTCTGGGAACAAAAATAATGAAACTACACCATTTCCTCCCTCAAACACAGCAATATAAATCATTAAAATCATTGTTTTTGCATACAACCACTAATGTTTTGGATGCACGAAGCCCAAGTTACACTGGTTCATAAATAACTGTGACATCTGGACAACTACAGCAACTGATGACACTGAAGAAGTAGCCTGGGTCATACCTGTTGCAGTAATCAACTACAGACTCTCGGGTTGTAAAGAGAGCCTCCTCTCCTTTCTTTGCCTTTGCCCATTTAGAATCCAGGAGGCAATCCACAGCTTTTGAAGCTAGAGGAAAAAAAGTTAATTAAAAATGCATTCAAATTAACATTATTTTTAACATTTAGTCTACATTCCTTGAACCACAATGCCCAGTCTGTTCTGGTGATGTTCCACATACTTTCAACCAAGACTAGTCACTATTCTGAAATATATTCCTCTTGACATCACACACCTTTAAACCACAGAGTGAAAAGTTTATTGCATTTACTCCAAGCTAGTGAGATTAATTTTATGGCTTCCTAAGACCTAGATAAGTTTTCAAAACCAAACTGCAGGATCAGTACTTATTAGATAAAGTACTACTAATAAAAATGAAACAGCCTCTCCCACCCTCCAAGTGCAATGTTAGAAGAAACCTGAATTATCTGGTTAAAAGCAACCCTACCAATAAAATAATCAACTCGGTGGCCCATCATGTTGGTGGATTTTGTTGGACAGTTGAAGCGCAAGTATTTAGCAACAGCCTTCTCCTCCTTGAACGGCTCACCAACTTCCTACAGTGGGAAAAGTCAAAAATTATTAATACAGTTTTAAACACATAAGGAAATCACCCATTTGGGCTTAAAAAATCAGATATTGCAAAGTCTTTGTTATTTCACAGCAGTATATAAATAACAAATAAAACATAAAGGATGTGAAAATTGGTCATTTTTCCTGAGGCCTTTCTGTCTATAGGAAGCAAAAAAGCAGCAAATCTCAAGTCAGAAAAACTGAAGGTAAGGAGGACAAACTCCTTTAGCAGATCTGTAGAAAGAGCAAACTAAAGGAAGGCCTAAGAGGAAAGCAGCACATGGGAAGCTGCTTAAGGTACACAGCTGGGATGGAAACAGTTGTGAAGCTGGGAACAAAGAGAAAGCAGAGTGAGGAATGAGTGTGTATGAATTGACAGCAACAAAGACACTCAGAACACAGAGCAGCTCAGATTTCATGTGAGAAGGAGAAAACCATGTTGAAAACAAGCTGAAAGATTTGGCTAGAAAATTTATTTGCCCACTGCACAACTACAGAATGAGACTTTAGAGTACCCTTGAAGAGATTCTTCCAATCTACAGAGTAGAACATCAGTATGAAAGCACAGCAGGATGAAACCAATATTTTATGAGAAGTCTGCACATATTCACAAATTCTGTGCTTTTACCACCCTGCAGAAAGGTGACAGAACTCTGAGATGTGTAAGGCATTTTGGAGATGGGCATTTTCAGTTATGTAAAATTAAGGTCTAATATTTGCAAGCAGGGAAAGGAAGAACTTTCTAATGTTCCTGTTTTACAAAAATATATCTGAAAGAAACCATAGGCTGCTATATTAAACTGACTTACACAAACTACCTCAACATTCGTTTCTGTAAATTCATTCAGTCCATAAGGTTTAATTCTCCAACCCCCCTCTGCTATTTGTGAATCAGAAACACAGAAACATGGGACAGCTTTCCACACTGCAGTGCCTTTTCTGTACCCGTTCCTCTCGTGTTGCCTGAAGAAATAGATTGTATCACCCACAAATCACATTGGTCATTTACAGGAATAAAAGTTTCAGAGTCTATTTAAAGACCTACTTTTCCTAAAGGTCAATAAACATATCGAACCTCCATTACTGCTTTTAATATGCATAATCATAGTATCACAAGCAGCATGGCAAATGGAAATGCAAGATGAAATAGATGTGTTTATACCAGAATAAAAGCTTGAGATGGTCAGAGTTGTTAATTTTCAACAGCTAACTTTCAAAACCAACAGGTTAATGAGTATCCTTATAGAGGAGATTGTTGCTTTTCCTGTCTGAGGAGAATTTTGAAAAGAATAATACAGACACAAAGTATCCAAATTACCAAAAGACTCCACAGTCCTTAGTTCTGAGACTTTTAAAAAGTCTAAATCTTCCACATGAAAGCAGGAATATGCTCACTCACCAGGTGGTTTCAAAAACGTGCCCAAATTAGGCCAGATGATCCTAAAAGTCCTCAAATGGATATTACCTTCTGCATGTTCAATCCTGTTTTTCATTTTTAAATTTAAAAAATCTGTATTGAACATCAGATTAGAAAACTATTCCCTGACAGTGCATGAATGGACATAATTTATGTTCTGTGGTCTCAGGCCCTCTTACATGGTACAGTTGTGCCAGTAACTAAATCAAGCCAAGCCACCCAACTTGGTACCAGAGTAACTGAACAGCAACAAAAGGAGTTCCAATGCACTGAAATAAAACAAGTGACCGTGTCCCATCATTGCCACATGGGATAAGGCTCCAGCAGACTGGGGACTGCAGGCAGCAATTGTGTGTGAAACACTGCTTTTCTAGGAATTCCTGTGAGGAAATGACATTTGGAACAATTCACAGGGCAAATGTTCTTCACAGCATGGACAGTAAAACAGACAGAGAAATTGCAGATATTCTCATCAGTATTAACTCCTCTGCTAAGGTGGTTTTTCTCCTCCTTCTTCTTAAAATATTTATGATCCTGCTGGGTCATGTGATGCACTACACAGGCAGGGGCTGGCACCAGGATATTCTTTTATTGCTCCTTTCTCTCTTGTTTCTTTGTCCATGAGGGATAGTTTCATAATAGCCCAAACAAAAAAAAGCTTCCCAGTGAAAGTGCCACAGTTTAACTGAGCTCATTCTGAGAAAGTGTCCCCTGCAATTTAATCCCCATTTTTCATCCTATTTTCATCCCTTTGTTTGCAGAGCCAGGCTTCTGTTAAAATGTGAAAATAAATGACTGACAGAAAATAATATATTCTATCAATAAATGAAAACAACCAAAGCAATGGCAAGTTCATTACCCTAGGCAAAACTTTTAAAAGTTGCAGTTCAACCAAATTTTGTGTTCATTTTTAAAAGTAGCCCATGTTGTCACTAGACAGCATGTAAAATTTAGAGATTTACAATCCCTGATGATTTACGAACTCTGGCCATTAAAAATAAAATCAAACCAAATTTCTTACTTATCTAGACAGAACTCCACCTACTGACAGAAAAAGCAGTGTTCAGCCTAGTGATTTGCTAGAAATGCAAAGACATTTTAAATTTTTAAGAATAATTCTCAATCAGAATTCTGCCCTATATGAATTCATAAAAGGATAATCAAACCCAGGGACCTTCCAGACTCACTGAAGTGAAGGGAAAGTCCTAAACAAACTTACCATTATCTCCCAAATCAAAGTACAGCACAGTCCCTTCTGGACTTCACTGCATGGATGCAGTTCCCAGTTAATTCAACCCCCAGCTGGGACTGCAGCACCAGAGACGCCTGAACACATCAAAATAACACCTGAACTGAGCCACTGAATTCTCCCCCTCAGCTCTACCCAAGCATGACTTATTCCAGTTCTCCTACTCCTGGAACACTCAGTGGATGACAGAAGGGCCGAGCACATTTCTGGTTTGAAAACTGCACTCATTTCATTCCCTCTTTGTGTCACAGTTGCAAGAAGACAGGCATGACCCAAGACAGGCCAATTTCCTTCCACAACCTGGTAACATAAACAGGGTTTCTGGAAAATCAGAAGAGACTAAATGATGAGTGTCACTAGCAAGAAAAGTTATTCCATGTGCAGCCAAATGTATTATAAGGATTTATGCTCCTCTGTTTCAAAAGGGTCATCAAAATTGTTTTATTTCAATGAAACAATATCTAGTTGATTTCTTTGGTCTTAGATTTTCAGAACACCATCCCTCAAAGCAGGCTGCTGAAGCCTAATAGTTGATACAGTTTCCAGATAAGGAAAAGAAGAAATTTAAGCATATTTAACATGTGGTGCCTGTTTTTTCTTTGTCTTTTTTTGAGAAGCTACATCAGAAATGACACTGTGTCAGTCCAGGTTCTGTTCCACACACCTCATTATAAAGACTACAACTGTATCAGCCCACTCTTCCCTGAAAGTGCTCGGGCTGAACTGAAGGATTGTCTTTTTCCCTTCCCTGCTGACTGTCAGGATCTCAGAGTGGATGTTCTGTGGCAGGGTACTGGGTGCTGCTGAGATATTTGTACTTTGCCTAAAATAAACCAACGTGCCATAGACAAAGACAAAGCACAGATTGGCATGACTGGAATGGGTAGGGGGAAACACACGCCAGGGCATTAGGACTTGCTCTTAGGACATCCTTGTTTTCCTCAGTGAGTAACAAACATAAACTTGCAGGACTCCTGCACTGATGACCAGTACAAGGCCTGCCCCAGGTCTCTTGAAAGGAACTGTGGCAAAACCATGTGGAGAAACCAGTTCTTCAGGATTTTGTGGCTATGTGCAGGCCACAAAACATTAACTTTTCTTTAAAGAAAAAGATGAGCAGATGTTTTGCAGTCCACATCCTATGAAAACAGAAGTATCTGTTTTCTTCCCTTTTTTTTAACCATTGCTAATTTTTTTTGAGCAAAACATACAAAACACTGTAAACATACAGAGTTCTAAAACAGATCCAAGGAGCAATGTACAGTATTTTGAGGCCAGAACATGCCAGCTTTAGTCCCCTTCCAACCCCAGGCCAGCTGTTTTGACTTTTTCCCTTCCCACCTCCAAAAATGTAACTCAAGATTTCCAAAAGACTGATTCTTGTTTTAATGACAAATCAGGCTGCTACTTTTAATTCCCATTTTTCTAGTTTTGCCCCCTTGATCTTTGTTTCTTCCTCCTCTATCAGCTGACACCACTCAGCTTTCAAAGACACAATTTAACCAGTCTCCTTTGTTATCATCCCACTCATTTTTACTAGAATTTATGAAGAAAATTAAGCCAAATGGTCAAGCTACAGTAAACTATGCATTGCTGGAAAGCCATTTCATCGTCCTTTCTGCAGATCCTTTTCAGAGTCATTCACATAAAACTGCAGCAGAGGAGCAGCAATGCAGCTCTGCAGCTGTGCATCTTCCTTCCAGCAGAACCCAAATCTCAACAGGACCCAACTGTAGGCTACAACAGTTAATGATTAGTAGATGTCCTTCATCAGGAGAATCTCAGAACTTGAATCACAAGTCAACAAAAGTCAACAAGGAAAGTACCTGTCATTAATGGCATTGATGCCACCTCAGCCATCAATTTGCAGTGAGACATTGACCTCCAAACTGCTCAGGAGCTGTTTTCTCTCTTTTCAGGAGCAGTATTTATGTGCATTAACATTTCTGGAGTGCAGGACATAGCAACAAGGTGCGACACCAAGTGCTGTTAATCCCAAGGCAAAGATCAGCCCAAAACCTGACCCGGGCAGACTAAAACTGTGCATGTGGAATGCAGCCAAGGTAATGAAAACTTAATGCCTATTTAACAGTCCAACTACAGAGCTGCCAGCACAGTGCCACGTGTTACCCGGCCCAAAGGAAACAACACCGAACACTTTGTGGTTAAGTGAATATTTCAGGGCACATATGGGAAAAATATAGTTCCAGGACATGAAATAGCTTTGATCAGGTTGTTGGAGTAACAGGCATTCAAAGGCATCTCCCATCTATTGAGATGTATTTTGTCTAAAATAAAAAGATTAAACTAGCCATTAGACAACATATGTTGTTTTTCTGTCAGTAAGTCCTTAATGCACAGCAAGCATTCTTGATTTCAGACATGTGAATCATGTGGGAGCCACTGGGTAAGCAATCTGCATCCTACAGACCAGCTTCACTACTGCATGTCTGAATTAATTTCTGTTTTGATTACAGTTAAATTACCATCAGGAATGACACCTGGAGAAATTTACCTCTGAAATATCTTTGTTCAAACTTCTGAAGTTAAAATTTTTGCAACTTTTGTAACTTTCAGAGGAAGAGTCTAAGCTATGCAACACACATTGGGCAACGTGTCTTCTGATGAAAGTGCATTCCATAAAGCACATCCTTCCTGTGACTGCTTCCGATGGGAAACGTGGAGCAGGCTAGACAGAACTTTGAATTATTTCTGAGCCTTTTTTCATGTCTAGCTATCTGACCAAACTACCATGATTCTAATCTTGATGAAAGGCATAAAATCCTACAAAAATTCATTCCACACCCAGGTTCTGCACCCATGGTTTTTCTAATTGAACTTCAATACATCAGCCTCATCCACAGCTAAAAACACAAACTTTTTCCAAGAACCTCACTCCTGTCAAGAAATACAGCGCATTCAGATGTCAGACTTGTGTGCAGTACAATAAATAATCCCTTTAGGGGAGCAACATCACCTTAAATTAAGTACACACTGCTAAAACACTTGAAGCACCTACAAATAAAAATCCCACACTTCATCTTAAAAGAAGACACTTGCAGCATGAGCCTGACAAACGTGATAATCATACTGCAAAAACCCACTGCCAAGAGAAATATGAGCTGTTTTATTCACTGACCAATTAAGAAAACCCCTTGGGCATTCACCAGCATCCTTTGTCCACTGTCTTGTATTCCCATTGTTGTTAACCTACACTAGGAACCTGTGATGATACACATTTATTTGCATAATTCTGTCACAAATTTAGGCCACGACCTTAAGTTTTAAAACCCAGACATTGATTTAATTACTAACAATCTGGGAAATACTTTTACTGCTAACAGGCTGGAAATTAAGCATGTGCTTAACTGCCTGCAAGGCCACAGCCTTGGGTGTTATACAAACATTAAATTGTGTTTAAATTTGATTTGATGCATGCTTTACTGAGCTGTTGTCATCCTTAGAAAGGGACAACCTATAAAAACGTTAAAAGGAGAATAATTCTGTGATGTTTTGCAATAATTCATTGAATACTGTGATGGATAGGGCTCATTCAAAAGATTTTGATTAATGACTCCTCGCATTTCTTCCCCTGCCTCGCAAATTGGAATTAAAGGAAAAAAATGAACCTTTACAGGTATAGGCAGATCTCCATCTTCCTGGGGGAAGGGAAAGTGGGCTAGGAAAGGGAAGGATGAGAAAGGAGAGAGGGCAGCCAAGCAGAAGGGTGACATGAAGCATGCATTGTTGAATGGCTCTGTGATCTCTCCCGTGAATATTATCTGCTCTTACAGCAGAGCAATAAACCCCAAACAAACACTACTTAACTGAGTGTTGATAACATATAACAGTAACAAGCGTTATGGTCACTGATACTGTAAGTACGCCCAAAACATGCATTAAAAACTATGTAAAACTCCCTGTAAAAATTACACCTCGACACACCAGGCTCCCAGGTAAGTGAAAACACCGAAGCAGCCCTCAGTTTGCCTCTCAGTGTCACTACACCATTATCACTACATTTTAACACGATCTCAAAGCTGATTAGGTCTATTTATAGGCATGCCTGTTTGTTTATGTTTTCCAGACACAAATTTCCTTTCCTTCTCGCATCACTTCCTGGTTGGGGCACGTTTGCTTTTAAGATGCTTTTACCATCTGTCCCACGTCTTCTGCTCACGGTGCCTGGGCCGGACACGCCGGGTGAAGGTGCAGCTCCCGGGTGTTTTGGTGTTACCCGCACTAAGCTATTGTTCGACACTGAAAACTGCGGGGATCCTGAGCATAACGCGGCGATTAAAAACGGGGAACAGCTCCAAATGTCATTTTTTTGGTCATGGAGAGACGAAAAACTTCTGAGGGCGCAGAGCCCGTGGGGATGAAGCGGGGGCGCCTCTGATGCGCCGGGGGGGCCCCGCTGGCCGCCCCTCAGCCCCCAAACGCTCCTACTTGAGCTCCACCATTCCGTTTTCACAGCGTTTACCTATCCGCTAGAAAATTCTGAGGAGAACCTGCCACCCCGAGCTCCGGCCCCGGCCTGAGGGGCTCCCGGTGCCCCGAGACTGGGGCGCTCAGCTCCCGCACCGCGGGCCGCCCGCAGCCGCCACCTCGCAACAGCGCGGGGCGGGGAGGGCGCGGGGGAATCTTCTCTAAGCACGGGGAGGGAGAGATAGAGACGAGGGGGAGCCTCGGGTACCTGGACGCGCTTCCTGTGCCGCCGCCGCTCCGCCATGTTGTCCCCGTCCGCTCCGCCGGTGACGCGCGGGGGGGGGGCGGCCTCGCGAGAGGCGGCGGGAGCGAGCGGAGGGGCGGGAAGGGGGCGCGCCCGCAGCGCCGCCGCCCCTCAGCGACCCGCCCCTCGGCCACCCGCCCGCTCCTTCATCGTGTGTCCGCCACCCGCCCGGCCCCTCTCCGTGCCCTTTCCGTGTGTCTGCCACACGCCTCGGTCCTTCTCCGTGCCCTCTCCGTGTGTCCGCCACACGCCCCGGTCCCTCTCCGTGCCCTTTCCGTGTGTCTGCCACACGCCTCGGTCCCTCACAGTGCCCTCTCCCTCAGCGCCTCAGCGCCTCAGCCACCCGCCTCGGTCCCCCACAGTGCCCTCTCTCTCCTCAGTGCCTCAGCCACCCGTCTCGGTCCCTCACAGTGCCCTCTCTCTCCTCAGTGCCTCAGCCACCCGTCTCGGTCCCTCACAGTGCCCTCTCTCTCCTCAGCCACTCGCTTCTGTCCCTCACAGTGCCCTCTCTCTCCTCAGTGCCTCAGCCACTCGCTTCTGTCCCTCACAGTGCCCTCTCTCTCCTCAGTGCCTCAGCCACTCGCTTCTGTCCCCCACAGTGCCCTCTCTCTCCTCAGCGCCTCAGCCACTCGCTTCTGTCCCTCACATTGCCCTCTCCCTCAGTGCCTCAGCCACTCGCTTCTGTCCCTCACAGTGCCCTCTCTCTCCTCAGTGCCTCAGCCACTCGCTTCTGTCCCTCACTGTGCCCCCTCTCTCCTCAGTGCCTCAGCCACTCGCTTCTGTCCCTCACAGTGCCCTCTCTCTCCCTCAGTGCCTCAGCCACCCGTCTCGGTCCCTCACAGTGCCCTCTCTCTCCTCAGCGCCTCAGCCACTCGCTTCTGTCCCTCACAGTGCCCTCTCTCTCCCTCAGCGCCTCAGCCACCCGCCTCGGCCCCTCACCGACCCGTCTCGCTTCCCTCTGTCCCCATCGCACCCGGTCCCTCAGCGCCTCGGTCCATCGCCGCCCCGCAGCGCCCTGGCTCGGTCCCTCAGTCCCCTCCACCCCGCCTCGGTCCCTCGTTCTCTTCATGCCGCCTCAGCCCCCCAGCACCTCCCTTAGCCCTCACCACCTCGCCTCGGTTCCTCAGCGCCTCACCGACCCCCCGTCACCGCCCTCCCTTCGCACAATAAAGGATTGTTAGAGCCGGAGGGACTCTGGAGATCATCCAGCCCAGCTCCCCTGCCAAGGCACGGTCGCCCACAGCAGGTGACACAGGAGCGCATCCAGGTGAGCTTGAAATGTCTCTGCAGAGGCTGACTCCACAAACTGCCTGAACAGCCTGTTCGAGTGCTCTGCCACCTTCGATGTGAAGAAGTTAACCCTCATGTTGAGGTGGTCTTGTGTTTTACTTTACGGCCATTGCTCCTTGTCCTGTCACAGAGCACCACTGAGAGCCCCTCAGCCCCTCTCCCTCCTCAGCCCCTGACCTTGCTCCAGCTCTGGCTATAAAAGTCTGTTTAGATTTTGATACACTGAAATAGGATGTAAGGCCTTAAAGATGCTCAGTGCAAGGTGTTTGTTAACTGGTACTTAATTAAACAAACTCATTACTTGGATCCCATATACTTACAGAATTAGATTCAGAAAGCAACCTATATAAAGAAGAAGGGCCTTTTGCCAGAGGTTGTCCCACATACTTGTGCTGTGAGGTCACTGGAGTTAGCAAAGCGCATAATCATTTATCCTGGCTCTGTGTTTCCAAACCACACCCTGGCACTTTTGGATGGAAAAGAATGTGCAGTGCTGCATTGTCTTGTCCAGTCCCCTCAAATCTTGTTGCCCCTTTCTCTTCCTATGATTTGGAACTCTCAGACTGTAAACTGGGCAACTAAGAACCTAAAAATGCTTCCAGAAGCATATTTGCCCCTCAGTTTCAGTGCCAGGTTTTGTGCTCTTTCTGGTACGACATCTTTTTCTGTTGAATGTTTTCCTTTTGCTGTTGCTGGGCAGAAAATCTATACAAGTTACAAATTAAGCTGACTGACTGCAGAGTAAGTGAACTAGAAAAGTGTAATTCAAAAGATGAACTTCTAGGTAGAGGGAATTGAAGTTTTTATGGTTACAATAAAACAATGCCTTGTAAAAAGCAGGCAGACTGCATTTATTAAAAAATACATGCTTTAAGTTGGCAATAATTTTAACAGTGATTTCATGTACTTGACTTACAGTAACATAAAAGCACTCTGACATGGAGGCTTTCTTGCAGAAGAAGTTTCAGCCATCTGTAACTTACAGATGCTAATAATACATGATGGCTGCAGTAAGGGCTTTGGCAATGGTGCAGCTCTGACCCCTCTGCTCTCCCTGCACAGGCACAAGCTGAGCCTCAGCTGTGAAACTCTCCCTGTCTATGGGAGATGCACTCTGGCCTCCTCCTGAAGAGTAAAATCACCTGATGGGTCATCATCCCTCATTCTTCTACTCTTGGGCTCTTTTAAGGTCTTAGGTCTTACCCCTCTATGCCTTCTGTCTCTTTGAATCTATTGCTGATTCACAAACCCACTTTTAATGCTCAGCTCTTCATTTTGCAGGGTTTTTTTTGGCATGGTAAGTTATCTGCAGTACATCAAGCTACTTGCTGCCAGAAAAGCACCTTGGATATCTGGTTAATGTATTTTTTTTTTTTTTTTTTTTTTTTTTTTTTACTTTCTACAGAAATTTTAATTAATCTTTGTGAAACACTAAATTGCAGAAGCTCTTCCTGGGACAGCTGGGCATGGAGCAGCACAGGGAACAAACCCATCACTTCAAGCAGATCTCTAAGGAAGGACTGAGGGATGGAAAATGGGCAAGGGAATGTGTAAGGCTGTGGATGGTGAATTCCTACTACTCTGGAGCACAAGCAGATCATGACTGAGTCACACATGGAACAGGTTTATTCTCAGTCATCAGAACGGCAGAGCAGGAGAGAAGCAAGTGGCTGAATTCCAAAAAAGCCATGGTGTGGAAGTGAAGGTTCAAACAGCTGTGGGGCAGGCTGCAAAAAGAAACATTGCAGAACCAGGCAGTGAAGACACAGCCCATAAAAGGCCAACTGCCATTGTGATTATTGTAGGTTCGGAATTACTGTTGAGAAGGATGTTGCATACAAGTGGAGTGGTTTCCTCTTTCAACTGAAGCCAAACCAACAGCATTTCATCAACTTCTTTTCCCTCTTCTTTACCCCAGCTGTGTGATCTAATACAGCAATATGGATGCTGGAAGCTTGGCTCAAAAAACAGCTGGATACATGAATGGAATGAAAATTCTTGATGAGCTACCATTAAATATAGACATCACCTCTGCTTGTCTGGGAGATAGGACCCTGGAAATAAAGGAATTATCCTGAATGCATTATTGCTTTGTTCCTGTGCTCTGATTTAGGTATTTTCTCTTGGCCTCCAGGGCACGGCACTGAGTTAGGTGGTGTTTTACTCTTTGTGGTACATATTTTCTTATACTGTTATATTCACTTATTTTTGTCATTTTATTTGCCTTTGTGTTATGTTTGATTGCTTTGGGTTCAATTATCCTGGATCCAGAAGATGATGTGGGGTTACCACAGCTACAGCTACACCAGAAACACAAGGCCACGTGCTGGCAATGGAATTACTGGCAAGCATATCTCTAATTACCTGGGGAGTTACAGGGCAAAACAGTCAAAGTCAAAGCAAGTGTCAGGTCTGATCAAACCAACTTGCAAGAATCTTCTCCTCTGGACACACAGATAATCCTTCTGGATCTGTAAGGAGCCATTTCCTCAATTATCTACAGATGGTAGCATGCTGCAGGCTCTGGAGTGACCTCCCTTTTCATCCAGTCAGCTTCAACACTGAATGGGCTCAGAATATAAAGAATATGGGCCTTGTACTGCACAGCATCACATACTGTCAAGAAAGGTTCAGATAAAATCCACCCACAAATACATGAGTCATAACTCAGAAACATATTCCAATGTAGACATATCTTGAGTCACTTCCATCTCAAAAGCTTATAAATATTTAGTTAGCCACTTAGCTTTTAATTTAGCAGAAAAACAAAGGTTTATTAGACAAATCTCCATAATTATCTTTCACTAAGAAAGTTCTTAAATACTTCCACTCTTGCCAGTTCCTTTTCATTTCTATACAACCCAGAATTATTAGGTACAAATAACTGTCAAAAATCCTATTTTAACTAAAACTAATTTCTGTGATTCTTCTGTAATTATTTGCATTTATTTATAATACCAGCTTTGTTCATTGTAAGAATATAATTTCATCTGAGCAGTAACTGGTGAGTAACTGGATACATCTCTCCTGATATGGCTTGGCACATCAGCTCTTTCTAAAGGCCACTGTCAATCAGACCATTCTGGAGTCAGTGAGGACACATAAATTAAAAATACATCAATACATTTTCTGGAAGAACCAGCTGAGGTTTTAGGGGAAAGTCTGTATAAAAAAGGCTTGCTTGTATCTCTGTTTTTGCCAGTGGCAGGAGGAGAGGATAAGAATTATAATATTTAAGGTATAGCATTAAAAAACCCTACCTGTCGTTGTTTTATAAAATCATAAATTTGTTGTTATGATTACAAGTGTTTGAATTAAAAATATTTTTTATGTAAGGATGCAAGTCTTCAGTTTACATCTCTCCATTTAACAGGTTGAACTAGAAGCCAGGGAGTGCTTTACAGACCATCTCCCACTGCAGAGAGTTCAGGGACTGCTGGAGTCCCAAGAATCTCAGCTGCACAGTGCTCCTCCAGCAAAGCTGTTGGAACCATGGAACAGAAAGATAATCAGCAAAGATTGGCTGATGTGCCAATGCTACAACAAAGAACCAGGTTGGTTTGGTGCTTTCTTTTTTTTTTTCCATGGTCAGTGGTGCTTTTTCTGTTTTGCCATTTAGGTTGATTGACCTGTATGTCAGTAATTCACACACACAGATGCTATATGTGTTTTAAAGTTTGATAAATCAAAATGTCTAATCAAGATTTTGCTGTGCTATAGGGAAAAATACTGCATCATTCTCCATACAACATAGAAAATAGGTTCTTCTTTACTCTGGGCTGAATTAAAGATTTGCATCCTTACCCACAGGGAAATTAGTGGTTCAAGAAGAGCATGGGGATAGTAGCAGAACTAATGTCTGTCTGGAAAAAAAAACAGACTTGGGTAAACTTGGGAATGGGACAAAGGAAAGCATAAGGGCCAAATCAACAGAGTAGTTCTTGTGGCCTCAGTACAGGTGATAGGAGGAGCAAAGCCTTCCCAAAGAAAGAAGGAGCCTGGCAATTGCAACAACCCCCCAAAGCCTGAACAAATAAGAAAGGAGAGGTGAGCTTTTCTCTCAATATAGCATATATTATTATACTGAAATTGCCATAGCAATAAAGCTACAGCTATTTATTATAGCATGAAGAGCTAATCAGAACCAACCATCAGAGACAGCTGAACCCTGATGAACACAGGGGTTTGGAACTGAATGGTCTTTAACATCCCTTTCAACTCAAGCCATTCTGTAATTCTGTGAACACTCAGCCTCATAAAGTAGACTTGTTATTTTCCAGTAAATAATAAAGGGCTTAGGTAGAACATTAGCATGGCAAGGTACCAAAACAAGAGCTGTATCTAGTTTTGGATGATTTCCTGTAAAGTTTCTGATGTTGAAGGTGACTCAAAACACTGCACAACCAATCAACATTATATGAGGGTAACTGGAAAGTTGAAAATCTGACAAATTTCTAGAGAGTTTAAAAACTAGAGGTGATTTAAAAAAACAGAGTGGGTTATTTTTCCTGTCTCACTCAAAGGATAATTTAACATTCTGAAAACCGTTCTGTGGCAGAGCCACTATTGTATAAAGTCTTAGAATATAAAGTTTTATAAAGTAGCTGATGGCATGGGTATGGGTCAGTTTGAAATATCATCACCTTGTGAACCAATGTGCTTGTTCTTTTGTTTGTGTGCTGGATTAAAGTGACTGCCTGACTTGTACCTGGTGAGAATTCTGCATGACTTTTGTAATATTATAGAATTTTTTAGAGATTCTTCACCTGGGAAACTGTTCAGAGAATTATCTATTTAGTTCCATGTGAGTTTGTATTCCACATCATCATCATCTGCAACCTGCATGAGACCAGAAACCCAGGTTGTTGTAGGAAAGACAAGCCATTTCTTCCTCTTCAGGACTTCCTAAATCTGTTATTTATGATACAGAACCATTTTGCCATATGTTTGTTATACCTTTTTATTAATCTTTTCTTTAACATTGGCACTATTAAAAAAGTTTAAAATGGAAGTTTCCCTATGAGCCCACACATTTACTGTAGATACAGACAAAACCAGGAACTTCTACAACACCTAGTAAAAAACATTGTTTTTTGTTTCTTCATTAACTGCATCACTGCTATAGACTAATACAGCAATAGATGTTAAATGAAACATTTCTAATGATGCAACATGTATTAAAACACATCATCTGCATCCCACTGTGATTTTAGTTGCATTGCAGAAAAAATGAATGCAATAATAGCACAGGCACCAGAAAGTTATTAGGAGACAAGAGTTCTGCCACCTTTCTTAGGTACTTAGGTACTAGGTGGTTGATACCTGAACCCCCTTGCAGCTGGAATAAACAATAAATGTCCAAAAAGAACATGAGAATCAGTAAGGCCTCGAGGTTTACATATAGACACAATTCCTGAAAACACATCAACCTCTGGAAATATTGGTCTGTCTACTGATTCTGTGTACTTTTTAATTATTTTTACCTTTTATTTTCATTTTCCCAGAAATGTTTGTAGGAGAGGAAACATTCATTACCAGTGGTATTTCCTCCATTAGAAATAGAAACTATTATGTCTGTTTAGGTAAATCCCTTTCCTTCCTGTTTCGCTTCACAGCTGTTTACTGTTCAGGGCTTATTGCATTTTGGCTGCTGCAGCACATCTCCCCCAGTACAGGAAGCTATGAAGTAATTCCCTTTGTCATTTTGGGCAGTTGTCTGTCAAATCATGACAGCAGTATATGCAAAGGATCGTCTCTTTGGTGTTTTTTGTTTGGTTTTTTGTTTGGTTTTTTAATTGCAGAAGTAATGCAAGACTGCAAACTTTGCATCCCAACTTGCTCAACTTTTGGCATTGTTCATGTCTGACCCGCTTACAAAAATAATCACACTCTTCAGAACCACATTTCAATCCTTCCTCCCTGGCATATGAGACTTGAAGTCAAGCTTTTCTGCTGTTACTTTAGAAAAACAAGTAAAGTTTCTTCCTATTGTCACCCTTAACATGCCCCCAGTACTTCAGGTGTGCTGTGTTTCCCTTCGGAGGGACAGCAGGTGACCGAGTGGCTTTGCAGCGACATCTCCTGGCCTGACTCCCCTGAACAGTGTCAGAGATTCCTCTGCCAGGGTGGAGAAGGTCTCATGTGGATTGAGTCGAGTATTTCACACAGGGAGGAGGTAGGTTACCATTAGAAAACCAAGTCATTAACTCTGTTCAATCAGATACGTGACACTGTCAACATGATTGTCAATTGTATAAAAGATAAGTTAGAAATCGGTTTTTTTATGCTGAAAAGAATATAGATATGTGCCACTTTTCCAAAGGCTGCAAAGTTTGGACAGTATGGTAAGATGGACACCCAAGGTTGCTGTTGCAAATATCTAATCACACATTATCTAGTGCACAAATATAACAAAAACATAAAACAATTTATCTCTGGCTAAAGTAAAAAAATAGAATATGGAAATACTTCCTCTCCCCATGTTTAGCCACTCACCATCTAAACAGCTTCATACCTCTTGGGGTTTCAGTACTTGAGACCACAAAACTGAACTAAGGGGAGAGAATCTAAAGTAGCAACATACAGCAGGTCCGCAATTTATCAAGCTTCAATTTCAGAACTAGATTTTGTCAAAGGTATTTGTATATCCTCTGGAGTAAAGAAGAGTTCTTGAAGGAGGAGAGTGGAAGTTACTGACTTCCAAAGTCTGCATAGAAAACCAGTGTAGGACCAAACCCCCAAAAAGGGAGCAAGGAAAATCACACAGGAATCACAATAAATGCTGGGGATTTGTCCTTAGCTAAAAGCTCTATTTCATGTCTTTGTTTGCTGTGAGATAATGACTCATCAGTAGCAGAAGTGAGGGGAAACCATATTTTTCCAGAGAAAACGGAGCTCTCGGGCTAAACTGATGGCCTCTTCCAGTGAAGAACGCTGAATGTGCTGCTGAGGGAAGGGCTTTCTATGGCTTGGCCTGGTGAGCTGATGGGAAGGGTGTTCTGGCAGAGGCTGGCAGGAACCAGGTGGCTTTCCTGCAGGGAATGTCACTGTCCCAGTGACTGGCCTTAGTGGCAGAGGCTGGTGACTCATCTCATTTTCGTGACTCTTGCAGTCACGAAAAGCAAATTCCAGCCCTGGTGATAAGAATGCCTTGGGATAATTAAAATTGATGCCACACACGGTATTTTCATGTTCAATCTGTGTCTCTTTACAAACTGTATACCCTTGCCAGGCACTTAGAAGGGTTTAGTTCTGGAATAGCAATGAATTAACTCAAATCACTGAGTCTGGGGTATATTTCTCTATATTCTGTAGGCAGTTCCATACTGTCCCAATGAATTCCATATGAATGTTCTGTATAAATTCTGTTCAACAGAAGCAGAAGTCAGCTATTTTTGGAAGCTGTGCCCTTTCCATATAGTTTCTCAGCTGCTCACTGGAACACACTGTATGACATACAGTGCACACTGAGTATCTGGCAGCTTTCAGTGATCACTCTGGACTGCAATGAAAATTAAATTTACCTGTTAACTCTATTGGTATTCTTTTCAATGAATTGCACTTGAAAGTAATTGAACTAACCTGTAGCTGCATTTCTGAATGTCTTTCAGGTATAACACTTCCTCACGCTGCATTGGCAATTTATTTCCTTCAGGCCTAGCCTTACAATGGTTTCAGACTGTAGCTTCTTCTCAAACACTTTGTAACTAGGGGTTCCTGGATTATTAAAAACACGCTATTTCCTGGATTTAGCTCAACTTTTCTGGAAAGCAATCATCTGGAAGTCAGCCTGGGATCCAGCTGTGTCACATGGATTTTCCCTGCTTTCTGAAACCATCTGTTCCACTGCCTGGGAGGTTTCTGGGTCCTGGGAGCAGGGACTGTCCAGGGTGTCACCGCTGCTGTTGCAGTGCAGAGGGGAGGCCATGTCAGAGGGCTGCTCTGAGGGTTTCCCTGGAGCAGGAGGCAGGGGCACGGGCAGAGGGACATTCATCATGTAGAACACATTGCCCAGACGTCGGGACACCTTCAAAGACAAAGGCAAAATTGCAGTAATTACTTCTTGCTGTTAAAGCCATTAAACATCAAACGTGACGCTGGTGCAGCACCACCAGGGACATCCCAGGCATCTCAAAGGATTATCAAATTCTCGTAAAAAAATATATTCAGTTTTCACTCTCATATTTTTCTAGGCCCAGGTTGTAGAAGGAGCTTGTCAATACCCAACTTAGGACTGTTGGGCCTGACAGCACCCAGGGACAGAGGGAAGGCAAACTGCCAGTCAGGAGTGGGGCAGGTGGTTGGAAATAGAGAAGATTGAGAGAGTACAAGGGGTTAAAGAAAAGGAAAAGAACCAGCGACAACAGAAACACAGAGAGAGTTGATATTAGTGGATGAAATTAAGGGCAGAAAACTGTAGAGAGGGACAATCTGTTCCTGAAAAATGTATGGTCATATTCCTTACTGTCTCCCTGTATGCCATGGTAACATACAGGGAGGCAAATGAAAACTTTGCTGGAGTAATTTATTTTCTCCCATATTCTCCCATATTCTCCCACCTTACCAGTGGAAACGAAAGTGCTTTAGTTTGGAAAAATTCCCTTCTGACATTTTCTGACACTTTTGTGTCTCTGTGACTCACCATCTTGTCATACATTTAATGATCATACCTGAGAGCGAATTTTTAATGCTGGTCCAAGTTTTAATCCCATTGTATCCAGGAGATGTTCCTCTGTTAGCAGTGGAAGGGTTTCTCCATCAATAGCATGGTCTTTAAATATCTGATGAAGTGATAAAACACATCATAGTGTGCTAAAATAGACTTTGGTTGTTATTTTTCATACTTAACCCTGAGGCATAAACAAAGGCATAAAAAGAAGAAATAATAATTTGACTGGTTTATCTTTGTATTTCTCTCCTAACTGCACAAAGAAAACTACTATTGTACTTGTAATTTTGGGACAATCCACTACCCTCCCACATTTACATTTGCTGGCTGACATTTAAATCTACATGGTCCTAAAGACCTGAAAATGTGATGAATGTTTATGATCACCTGGGCATAATCTGAGCAGCCTGGGAGGTTGACAATGAAGTTGTGCACATCATCAACTGTCCACTTGCGAATGTCTTCAACAGAAGAAATGTCTTCTCCATTCAGGATCAGGCCATGAGCTCCTTTGAGGAGGAAACACAGATGTTATCTTGGTAGAATTTTTCTGGCAAAACAGGAGGAAATGATTGCTATCATGAGAATTTTTACACCTTTTCAGAACCAAATACATTAAGAGCAGGTTGTAGTCACTTGCAGATAGAGGAGTCCTAGACAAAATCACCAGGTAATGAGCAGAACCTGGTTCTGAAGGGTTTTTTTTGGTGGCTTCTTTTGTTTCCTGTTGGCACTGTACCTACCAGTCACTACACATACAAATCATGCTGCAGGAGCAGGACTTCCTCTAATGAGTGCATTATCCAGTGCTTTTTCTACTTTAGACTTTACTGTTATTTTAATTTGACTAATATTTCAGTAGAACAGATCCAAGCCTTTGCTAGTCCATACTGCCTACTGTGAGTTAGGACATATAGGAAAGTTGTGGGCTGAAGAGAGAGGCTAACTCACAACTTCATTCAGCAATTTTGTTTATTTTAGTTTAAACTCCTTTTTAAAACAAGAACTGAATACAGATATTACTCTTTGCAGCATAAGAATTCTACTTTTAGTTGTAATGACTCTACCATACCAAAAATTCACTTAAACAGAGGGAAGAATTGAGAGACCAAAACAATAAACCCAGATTATATCAACATACCACTCCAATCTGGAGATCTGACAAACCTGAAGGTAGCAATGGGTTGTTGGGCACTGGAAATCCATATGGTAACGCTGAGAATGGGATTGCAGAAGGGTACAGGTACTTGTCATCAAAAGCAGCACAGGAACTGTTGGCTTCCTTCCCGTTTGTGTTGCTGCAGCTGGTGGTTTCAGTAGGAATTTCATGAGTAGCACAGTTTTTTCTCAAGCCTTGTTCAAACTCTTTGCAGTTCTTGGCAACTACTGCTGGCTCAGTCCGGTTTTTGCTCTGCTCGTGTTTGTTTGGCGTCTCCACCTCTACTTCCTTCTTGTCTTCTTTCTCATCATCCACTGCAGCTGAGGCAGAGTCGGTGGATTTGTCATCTGCCTGGCTCTTCGTGCCGTTGGCGCTGCCCTCGGCAGTTTTGTGATTTCCAGCTCTTCTCCCTGGGCGGCGCCCCCTCTCCCTTTGCAGGGTGCTGACTGGTGGGTATGGGCTGCTTGCCATGAGCACGGTATTGCCATGGATCTCATCCAGGGTGGTACGATGGACGTACAGGTCGTTGGCAAGGTGCCCTTCAGGGAGTCTGTGCCTGCCACGGAAAGCAATGGGACTCGCTGGCATCCCGTGGTAAAGGAAAGGGGCTTCCAGGCCCAGGAGTCCTTTCCGATGGGCTTTCTCCATTTCCTTTTGCTGAAAAATAGCACTCATCTCCATTTCCATTCTAAGGGACACACAGAGCATGAGCAGTTAGGGCAGCTTGGTTCCTTCATCACCTTTTATTTTTTTTTTTTTTTCAGCAGCAGAATAAAACTCGGATTAATGAATAGGCAAGAGCACTGCTTGTTTTGTCTCTCCCTTGCATTGCTGTGTGTGAGAGGGTACAAACTGCAGATGGAATGGCAAACCTGGCTGTATGTAATGTGCTCTCAGATACAGAGAGTAAGCTAAAAGAAAGGCAAAACTTATCTTCCATATGATGGCTCTGGAAAATACTTCAGACAAAAAGGTGTTATTTGCATATTGGCAATCCAGACATGAGGATTATATTCACATTTGGAAAGTAGTCTCCAGAATCATAAAGGTTGAAGACTAAAGAGAATGATTTATCTATAGTATCACTCAGAAATTTGTACCAAAATCTGCAAAATTCCAGTGATATTGTAAATTATAAAGAGCAAGAATGATATTATCTATGGAATCTGTGCATCTATTCAGAGTAAGCTAATGCTAAGTCTCTTGAGTAACCCTCCACAGTGCCTGGCACCTGAGCATGATTCTGAGGGTGTGAAAGGGTGAGATTCTGGTAGGAAGTGTTCAACTGATCTCCTTCCTTCTGGATGAATGCTCCAGAGTCTGTGCCAGCTTCCTGCTCCTGTCATAGTGGATGGGAGGGCTTGTCAGTGGGATACAAGATAATACAAGTATTTGTATTGTATTTGTAATAGTAGTATTTGTCTCTGCTGTACCAACCTTTACATCAGCTTTCTCTGGAGCCATGCCAGTGATCAAACAGAAAGGTAGAGCTCCTAAAGGAGCTTTGAGGAGCTTGCAGTGGGATTTCTGCATCTTTGGAAAAGAGCCTGTGAAGTAAAGCACTTTAAAGTGCATCAAGATAGCTTTCTTAACACTACAATGATTATAACAGGTCACAGAGAGTCTGATCTTCAGGAGAGTGTAAAATTTTCAGGAGAACAGTTTGGGCAAAAACCATGTATACAGATTTTTGGTATGAGGAGGAATTATTTGATCACACCATTCAGGGGCTTTTTCTCTGCCTTCTTTTAATCTTTGAAACAACCTCCAACTTGCTGATTTTCTGCTTTCAGAGATACAAAGGAAGTGTTTTGTCTGTGTACTGTGTCCTTGTATGCTTTGCCTGATTGTCATTACTCCCACCCAGCTCTTGAGGTGGCAATAAAGAGCAGAAAGCATTACATTCCTCCTCCTCCACCTGAGATAGTCTGTTCCTGTCAGGACCAGCAAACAGAGCTTTGGGATGAGGCAGAGTCCCTTGGAGAACAAGGATTTGAATCCAGGTGCTCAGCAGCACAGCAGCAGCAAGGGCAGGAGATTGTCAATACCTGATTTCTGGAACAGCTGAAAGGAGCAAGTGCAGCCCTAAAGGTGATCTGTGCTGCAGAAAGCTGTGTGAACAGGGTGGAAATTGTCAGGGTGGCAAAAAAGTGGGGTAAAAGGTTTTTAAGGTGTAGGTGAGCTGTTTCATGTTGGAGTTTTGTTGTTTGGTGGGCTGAGGGAAGAGCCTGAACAGGTAGCACCAGCTCTGATGTGGCTGTGCATGTATGAGATGGCCATGTTTGCTGCTAATTTTTCTACTACTTGTTTTTCTCAGGGTTTTTGCCATGTGGCAAGAGCTATAGGCAATGCATTGCTGATGCAAATCTTGTGCTTGGAGGAGTTCAGTAATTAAGCTTTGCATACTTAAGAGCTCAAAACACTTCCCTCATAACTATTTTCCAATGAATGTATGGAACTTGGCTGCTCTTTGCTCTTAGTCTCATTGTGTGAGGGACACTCCCACTGAGTAGTGCAGCCAGTCCAGGAGTGGTTGAGGTTAGAGTTCCTCTGTGGAAATGGTGTGGCCATGAGGAAGGGCACTGGTGGTCTCTTGACCAGCTACTGACTACACTGAGACTGGTACAAATAACTGGACTTTCTACATTACTCTGCTATTCCAACTCTTTGGTCAAACTAGGAAAGCTGCCCACCCTGGTAGGGTGGAGACACAGCTGCTCATCCCAAGGGCCCTGCTACAGGCCTAAAGTATTGTGTGTGATAGCACACAGCTGCAAAGTTTGAATTTGTTTCTGAACTTTTGTAACTTCAGGGTGTTTGGATTCACAGTTCAAGGGCTGTGGCTCTAACTTGTTCTTTTCCTTAACCAAGCTAAGGAGTTTGTTTATTTTTGTTACATCATTTTAAGAAAAAAAGGCAAAATAGGGCAAGCAGAAAGGAGGTTCAAGCCTTAACTGATACTAAAGGGCCCTCTGCATCTTTGGGTGACTTGTAAAACAATCATGGTCACTTTGCTGCTTTAATCCTGGCATGCACCTCAGAACAAAGCTTGCTATTGATTACCTGGCAATATTTTGCTTTTGAACCAGTTCTTGTCTTCTGGCCACAGCTTCCATGGATTCTGGTTGCAAAAAACTGTATCCTTAGAGGGAAGGAGAATAAAAAAAAATCTTTAAAATTCACTGGTTTCCTCATGCAAATGCACAGCCCCCAAAGCAATGCAGAGACACTTTAAAAAGCTTTGTAAGTCTTCAACTGTGGGCTTCTCGAAGAAGGTGATAGGATTTCAAGTTAAATCCTATTTATTGTCATTGTTCTGGTGGCAATATGTAGAAAGAACATAAAGTCCTTCATCAGGTGTTTTCAGGATCAGATCTGTAGTTAGGAATACCTGCCATTAGCCACAAAGGGTGGTTTTATTTGGTGACGTATGCCTTTGAAGTACAAATAACTGCTCAGAAAATAATAGCCCACAGTTGAGCAGAGCAAACCTGCTCCTTCAAGACTGCTTTCAGCAGAGGCTGTGTTATTTTAAATTACATTTCCTCTTGAGATCCATGTTAAGGCTGGGAAAGCAGCTGAAATCAGAAATTTTTCTTGGTGTATTGATGTGACATTGAAAATACATTCACTCATCTCAAAGAAAAACTCATAAGTTCACTTTGTATAAAGTAATATGTAAATTTTTGTGCAGCATGACATGAATGCCATAGTTGTGATATCCAGCCTTTCCCTTGGATCTGTGCCCTCTAATTTTGAGTCTTTATTAAAGAGGACTTGTATTTGCCCTACATGAATTAAGTGGCATGTGGTATTATCATTAGAACATATGATCTGTATAAAGCAGCCAATACTTATATAAGAGCAAGAGTAAAATGTGGTGTAAAAGTGTTGATGAGGAGCTATTTTTTCAGCTGTAGCCTTTTGTTTGTGAAAATTCATGGAAAATACAAAAAGAAAAGGAGGGAATAAAAACATGCAAAAGACTGAGAACTGTATTGAACAAAGGATAAGATGGACCTAAACTGGCACAGGATGCCTCCTTTTAGTGAGACTGTTTTTCTAAATAAAATAAACAAAACTTTTATTGACACTACCAATAAATCTATGGAAAACTAGCAGCATTATCCCACTTTTCAGGACGCAGAGGGTGCTTTGTTACCTGGGCCTGGGTAGACACGGTTGGACAACAGGTTTGGCATGTTGGGATGCTGTGGGACCGTGGGTGCCAGGTGGGATGCCATGTGGATTTGTCTGGGGTCAGCTGAGGCCATCATTTCAGTTGAAGGAAGCAGATCTCTGAGAGGAAAACATTCAGATATGCAAAGGATTTTGTTTAGTTAAGAATAACCAAAGGTCTTTACAACTTCAGGGGCAGCACACACAGAGATTAACTGCAGCGCTGGCACAGAAATTGCTGCCCGGTACCTGTCCACCAGTCGCGGCTCAAACTGGGCGGGGATCGCCTGCATCCTCTGCTGGCCCGGCCCCATCAGCTGCGGGTTTACTGCCATCAGCTGGTCCCTCATCAGCATCTCCTGCCGCTGCCGCAGCTCTGCAAGGCACACACAGTTCTGCACTCAAGATAAGTTAGGAAGTGATTCTGACTGTGGTATAACCTTACCAGAAAAAAAATCTTTTGTTTTGTTTCCTCTAGTGCAATTCACACTTTTTTTTTTTTTTTTTTTTAATAGCAGCAACTGAAAACATGTTTTCACTGACACCTGAACTACATCGTTTAAATAATGTAGATTTATTCAATCAAACTGCAGTAAAAATAAATAGGATGTGCTCAGTCAAGTGTATCAAAGGACAAATTACAATGAATAATAATTTACATAATACTGTGAAACAGAAGATAGCCATGAATGTTAAGTTCTTTGCTTGAGAGGGTTTGCATTTCTAATACAGGTTCATTTTGAGAAAAATCATACTACGTGGAACCTGCACTGTAAAAAGCCCACAATGCTGAACCAGAACATCATCATATCCAGCTATGGCTTTTGTTCTGACTTCTTGTGTGCCATTCACTTTCTTTCAGATGCTTAGCATCTCTAAATCAAATACTGAATTCCATGAGCCCTCTGTGTTAATTTTTAATTACCTTAAACAAAGTATTTTTTCAGTTACTCCTAGGATAAATTTGAAATAACCTTTTTAAAGACATCAAACCTACTGCTGGCTGTTTCTTGTAGGTTGTAGATGCCAGCAGTGCTGTAACCACATGTTCAGTGGGGTTCCTTACTGCTCACCTCCTGCTGCCATGCTGCCAGCCAGCCGGTACAGGTGCTTTTCCTCCAGTGATCCCTGCTCCCCCAGGATGGACATCTTCCTCATGTGCTCCCGGGGAGTCATGCTGCAGGGAGACAGCAACAACTCTGCTGCTGTAAAGAAATGAAGCAGCAGCACCAAAGAGAGGAATAAGACATTCAGCAATGAGAAACAGAGAAGATTATGCAGGTTGTTTTCCAGCTAAGCAGGTCACAGCTGGACCCTTCCGTGATCTTGGGTTGTAATGTTTTCCATGTAGAAACTTCCAGCTTTCAGGACAATGCAAATATTGCCCTTGCTTACACTGAGTTGTTGGATCCTACAATGCGAGGAAAATCAGGGTGCTGGAAAATAACACCTGATCAAAAGGAGGTAATTAAGCCCAAGCCTTTGCCTTCAGCCCTGGTGTGTCTGAGAGCAGTGATGTCCTCATACTTAGAAAGGCAGGTGTCTTTTATTTAATTTCAGAATTGTAATGGTTTGGAGCCCTGTCTACTGTAAACTAAGTGAAGCAGATGGAAAGAAATTGTAGAAATTATCTGTTCCAAATTACATCAGTCCCATAAGGTTTCTAAATTGAAGTAAAAAAGGTAAAAGAATGTGTTTTGTAGTGATGAAAACAGTGATATAACCACTAAGACTCAGATTAATGATAAATTATTAAATGTAATTAAAATATACATAATTAATAATTGTAAAGGAAGCAAGGCCTCTAACCCAGAGCCTGGATATTAAAAAGCTATCCTGTATGGAATGCTTTGAGTTGAGGAGTTGGCAAAGGGAGCAGACTGGCTCTGAAGGCTGCGTCAGGAGCATCTGTAAATTCATGTCACACTAGACTTGCACAGCAAATGATTAGAATTTAAAAATAATTTAAAATTATTTTTTAAAATAAGGAGTTGGATTTCCATCCCCATTTAGCTCTGATGAAATGGATTCTGTCTGTCTTCTGAAAGAAGGAAGATGTAATGCTGAAGTGTTCTCATCCTGCTGATAGAGAGTTACAGCTCCAGGAGTTCAGCCAGCATTTGGTATAGGTAACAGTGAGGGAAATGCAAAGACAGGAACACTGTTCCTTATCCAAAAATGAGATTAGAGGAAAGTCCTCTTTTGTTACCCAAGCCATTTATAAATTAGATTTATTATTATTATTTCTTTTATTGCCTTTAACCTATTGATGAGTTTAAAATAATTTAAATGATAGATATCAATCTAATTCACGTGCCTAAGGAACTTACCATTTCTTTGATAAGAGGGAAATATTTGGTCTCAAAATGAGTTTACCAAAAGGGTAAACATGTGAGTAATTTCAGCCATTTATACTGAAACTAGAGGCTGAATTTAGACCATACCACTGGTGTTTCCTTAAATAACAAGTGCTTTACATTTGTAAGAGTAGATGTTGGGTTCTGTGTTGGCCAAGATTTGGGTCTTCATGGCAACAGACAAGTCTGTCAAATCCCAGACCAGCACCACGGCCTTTGTTCTTGACATTTGTATCTGAACATGTTTCCATTTGCCTTTTTTTTTAGGATACTTTAGACTTAAAGTGATTTAGGATGCTGGGTGCCTCATGAAGAGCATTTGAGCTGCCAAAGTGCTTCTGAGCTGCTAAAGCACTTTAAAGCTCAGTACTAAAGCGATTTAGTGCTGGACTAAACTTTTCAACAGCTCAAAAAATAGGTGGTAACTGGGATGATGGTATTTGCCATACCATATTGTTCAGTAAGCCATTTAGGTGTTTTTATTTCTTGGATAGAGACTCTGTATTGAGCACTCTGCAAAACAAACTGAAATGTTAAACTTCATGCTGCCCTTCTTACAGCCTGGCCTTTGGCCTTTATCTGGCTCTTTTTTTCCTGGAGAAACCTGGTCTGCCTGAAGATGTCAGTGCTTATTGCAGGGGCCTTGGACTAGATGGCTTTAAAGGTCCCTTCCATTCCAAACTGTTCTGTGACCCTGTGAAGGTGCAAAGAAACCATCTGAGGTTCAGAGAGCATAATGGAAAAAAGACCCAGGAGGTTTCAACCCCTTTTTATTCTAGTAGATCAGGGAAAAAATAAAATTAATAGCGAATTTTAATACTGACATGTTTGTGTCTCAGATGACTGACACATTGTGCTGCTTTTGCATTTTAGGAACTGCTAGAATGTGTCAGTCTCCTGTTTAAATCAAAGTTGTGAATGTGCTTTTTTTTTCTGGAGAAATGTCCCTGTGTGGGAAAAAGGCACACAAGTAAAAGACACTTTCTTCATCAGGCCTTCCTAGAACTTCTACACTTCCCCCTAAAATCACACCGGTGACTAAAATTATATGATGCAACTTCAAATTGTAGAATCATGGAAAACCTGGTGGGAAGAGAGCCATCTGTTCTGGCTCAAATCCCTCCTGTGGGTCCCATGTACCCTGCCTGTTCTGACAGGCATCCATTCAAAAGCAAGCAGCAGTAAGCGGTTAGAAACCAGTAGCACCAGTATCACTGGTGTTCTCTGGGTCGTCTGTTGTTCCCAAAATAAGTCTGGATTTTGTGTTGGATGTGAAGGCTGTTGACAGGCAGTCTCACACTGCTTCCTTTAGGAGATGAAGCAGAAACTATGTAAGAACTTTCTTTAAAACTTTTATTTAAATATGAAGTTTTCGTTTAAATGTTGGCATTTTCCCAGAATGTAGGGTATTGATTACAGCAGCATCCACAGCAAAGTGATCCATATTTACTGATATTATCCACCAGATGACCAAGATTCACAGACCACCATTTCAGACAATGTGCATCAGATAAAGAACTTATCCTTGCAAAGGTAGACAATGTGGTCTTTTGGTTTCACGTGGAAAAGATATAGTGGATATATTCCATGTATCATATAATAATATGATTTAAAAGTTCTTTGGTATCTTTTTCCACTAAAGCTGTAGCTTACTGTTTCCACTGACCCAGTTTTTGAATCACCATAAGGCCAAAAGGAAGGTTTGATTCCTTAGTGAGGTTTTTCACTGGAGTTGCTTCATTAAATAATTCTGGTTTTTTTATTAATTGCCAATCAATCCTATCTAACTTATCTTGAATTTCTTCTCAGATGCATAAAAATAACTGTGGTATTTGTGATATAAAGTTGAGATGTTATTTCCACAAGAATTCTCATCTCTTTCTGCAAGTTGAATGGCAAAATATTCATAAGGTTCAAACTTACTTTAAAGGACATGTTTTGTATGTGTTATCTGTACTAAATTACTTATTTATTTCCCTGAATTTCTTGTTAGCCAAGTATTGAAATGATCAAATGGGATAAATAGCTTAATAACCTAATATAAAGATTTGTATGTAACTCTGTGTCAGGAGGAAGTACTGAACCTAACTAATCCATGTTATTCCATTTGGAAAAAACCACTTTTTCAGTTACTTAGCTGGGGTTCTGACTTGCAGGTTAAATTTAGGGTAGTTTAGGTTCATACTATTTTCATAACAACTCACATATTAGAAACCACACCAGCTGAGGAGGATCTGTGAGGGAACAGGGAAAGTACACTTCTGATACATTTATTAGCTGGGATTTGAGAGGAGCTCAAAATCTGGCATCAGGGTTCATATAAATTCATACACACCAGCTGTCCAGTGTTAGATTCATATATGGCTCTGCTCTGATCCTATTGCACAAATCCTGGCTGTACAGCACATTACAGGGATGAAGACAACTTAATCTCTGCCTTTAGAGTCTTACCCTTAGCAAACCCTTCTTGGCAGCAGGCAGAACCACTCACCCAGGACTAATTCTGTCTCAATTTATTAGATGAGAAGTGGCAAGACACGAACTTCATGAACCAGAAGCATTTTCAAATCTAGTCATGCAACAGTTTCAAAATGTCTATAGCAGTCTATGTGTTGATGTTATCAATTACTTTGACAAAACATGGTTTAGTCATATATAATATAGATTGGTTGGAAGACTTGTTTTTTTAGTTAAATGCACTGAGATCTCATTTACAAATACTGCTTTTATTTACATCAAACACATGGAATTAACATTCTTTAAAGTCCATGTTTAGTGAACTACAGCAGTGTCTCCACAGACTGGAAGAAGCTGAGCATTGTTTAAAATGCTCAGGTAAATCAGTCAAACACACAATATGAACATGTATTCATGCTTATGAGGGAAACATATGAATGAAGATGTACATAATCTCATTTGCATTTCCATTGGCTTCCCTTTTAGAAAAAGCTCATCTGACTGCTTGAGAAATCAGGTACTGTTTTAAAAAATAAATATTCTAATATTATTAATAGTCTTAATGTTATTAGTTACTGGATCAAGAGTTCTTGCTCTGAATCTATGCTGAGGGTCATGAAACTAGAGTTTGTAATTGTTCCAGAATCCACAATCAGCAAAATAACAACTTTTGGAAAGGAAAAAACAGTTATGTTAGCATTATGTCATACAGGAGCATGAAATTGGAGTAAGGTGCAATTGGAGAGACTGTGGGGCTAAATTCTAATCCCAGATATGTGGGCACAGACTACTCAGAGACTGAGATTAGAGTGTAATCCTAAAACTGGATTGAGAACGATACATTCCCTAAAGAAAGGAAAATAACTCTATTTATACTATGTGTTCAGCCAGCAGAGTTTACGTTGCATGCCTTCACACTGACTGGGAGACACGGACCTGCCTGTTCTTGAGCCAGCTGATTGCTAAAATTGTGAACAGCAAGTCACTCTGTTTTCTAAACACGCTGTTCTCAACCAGTAGTCAAGGCTTAGTGCTGGCAAACTCAATCCTTCAGGAACTAAGGTGGGTTCATTACAAAAGCTCATCTTGTTCCCCTTGGAATGGCTGCAGGCGAGGGGAGACTGTGCTCCTAAGGCAGCACTCAGGCTGAGGCATGGGCTAAACCCAGAGGTGGAGAAGCACAAACACACAGCAAAAGCCTGCAAAGCCTACGAGGGGACAGGGACAGAGGAAAAGGAGCTGAATTCCTGCTCTTTGGTGTGGCACTGGAGGCACAGAGATCCAGGTGGGAACTGCTCCGGGCGCTTCTCCCTCTCAGCTCGGCGCTGTGGCCACGGGACTGGTCTCTGCACAGGCACAGGGCTGAGATTTGTGTTTGTGACAGCACCCAAAGGCTCCTCTGGGATCACTCTGAGGGATTTAACAACTTCTGTTAAAAAACTAAGTACAATACCTAGGCAAGAACTAATGGAAATAGCAGAGAAAATGTATGTATGCACTCAGAACACTGTGCACCCACCCTGGATCCTGGCAAACTGGCACAGGGAGATGTTTACAAGGAATGGGTCTTCCTATTACATCAGTTATATACACAGAGATAAAAGCATGATGTCATTTGTTTTCCTTGTGGATTTATTTCATAATTAGGGATGACACTTGAAACATTATCCTCTTTCTTAGACTCTTTCAGAAGCCTAGAGATTGCAAAATATGGAAAAAGCGGGGTCAGTTAAAAGGAAACTAAATTCTGTGGTTTTTACTTTTTGATAATTATTACTTTTAAAGCATTAAAAATAAATGTGCTGATTTTTTATTTTATTTTTGAATACTGGAAATGGAAACCATGGGACACAATTTTTTCACATTGCTGCAGGGCCAAGTTGGTATTTCCAAATGAAATGCAGTTGAATTTTAGTGGGATTTGTGTCTCACTTTTACATGAAATGTCAGCGCAAATGACAACTCTCTCAGTGCCAAAAGTAACCAGGTAGTGGAAAGAGGAATGAGTTTTAGTTAGACTATTTAAAACTATTTTAATTTAGCAATTCTTTAACTTAACTGGCTAACTAAGAGTTTGAATCTAGAAAATTTGTACTGAATCATTTGTACCTGCCCTTTTCAGTTATGATATTAAATACTGCAGCAGTATCCCTTGACTTTTCCAAAATCCTACATTTGATGGGTCTTCCACCACTAGAGTAAATCAAGATGATGTGTGTTTCTATCACTAATCATTTCAGGTCAAGTTTCTTTATTAAAAAGCCAAATACATCACATCTTAAAAAATATTTGCAGGTATGTTAGAATATATATATGTCACAGATGTCAGATACTAAGCCCACTATTATTATCCAAATTCATGTATGAAGTCACAGGTTTTAATACAAACTTCATCCCCTTGTGAGATTAGCATGTAAGATTGCACACCTGACCCTGTGAACAGGCTCAGAAATCAGCATCTCAAGCAGATTGAACACCTTCACCTCCAGTTTGAAGGATCAGACCATGAGAGAATTACTTGAGTCAGGATTGCCTCCCTCCCTTACTCTTTCCATATTGTGCTGCACTGTGGAAGTCTGGAAATTCACATGTTCTCTAACTAAAGAACTTGAATTTTCCACTCCAGAGACAATGCAATAGTGCCCCAGCCTTTCTCAGTCTACAGCTAATTCTACCCATGTAGTTAGATAATAACAAAATGTAAGGCCTTAATTACCTTAAAATATTTTTTTTAAATTTATCCCATTGTGTACATTGGTGTTCCACAAAGCTGCCAGCAGTGGGGTTTGTTGTGATGTCTACACACATATAGCCAAAATTTTCACTGGGTAAATCTAATGTAGGTACATCAGACTAAAGCAGCCAAATATATCCTGTGAAGATGGCCTTGATTAATTCTGATTGCACGCTGATTTGGAAAATCCACCGCTCCAGGAAAAGACTATAAAATATTGAGATTTTTCTGTTTTACATTAAAAGATAAATTAGCACAAAGATTAAGATAAATATATTTATAACCACTTTGCTTTTAAGATTATTTTGTTATGCATAGACAAGGCAGGGAAACATTTGTACATACATAATAAGGAATGCAATCTGAATCCAAAGTCTTCTAGAAAAATACTGAGTATGCAACGACAAGCCTTCCCAAAGTAAAATCCTCTGTCTTTGAAACAGATCTTAAAATATTTCTAAAATGATCCAGTTATGTCGTAATAAATACAGTATTTGCACCTGAATATGCAGAATTATTTACCCATAAGAATACCTACAGCATATTGCTGAGAAATCAGAACTGATTTAATCACATAATTTACTTCTTCTATACCACCCTGCCTATTCCTAACTTTACTCAAATGCTGCTCTTAAATAAAGTCGCCACAAACAAATTTGCTTTGATCTGCTCCATTTCTGCTGTGAGACAAGCCTTTCCTATTTAATCTGAAAAATCATGCACCTTTTGGTATTATTTAACAGGTGTTTCATCACCACTGACATTAAAAACCCAGCACTTTTTATTTCATTTATACTTACGTCTATCGTGCAGACCTTAGTTTTGGGTACAATGAAGCCACCATGAACATTCAAGGGTGTCCCCTCTCTGTGAGCCTTCCTTCCAGGCTGCCTCACTAATGTGTTTGGCAGCTTTTAAAACACATCAAGATTAACATGTCAAAAACTGCCTTAACTAACGCTGACTTTACTTTAAATACAAACTGAACTTGTCTTGATTAGCTCTCATCCGTGCTCCTAAGCCCTCCCCACTCTGACATCACAAGCTCTTCTCCAATACCATCCCCTAACCAGGCTGTAAAAACATAATTACATGAAGAGCACTACACTGAGCTGATAAACCTATTTCACATTTAACCTGCTAAGCCGTTGTTAGCTTTTAAGATGCTTGATGCATTCACTTAAAATCTTCCCGTTCCAACAAGAAATACAAGACAAGGTTTGGAATTGCTTGGCTCTCCCCTGTTGTGTTACCTATTTTTACTGGTTTTTAGAAAGGGTGAGCTTCTGACTTGGCGAGGAGTTATCCCAGAAGTGTGATACCCCAGAGCTGTGTATCTGATGGGATTGGGGGGAGCTGCAAGGTGGAAATCCTGTTAAGCATATTGTGAGGCTAACACAGGGATCAGTTGGTTATACTGCTCAAGCCGGCAATTTACTCTTTAATTCTCACTGGCCAGGAGTTGGCTCTCAGAACCACTGCCTGGAAATGGCAGGTTTGGAAATGGCAGGGAGTGCTTAGTTTCTTCCAATATCTACTTCCATTGATGAGATGTTTGTTAAACCCTAATCACCTGCCTAAAATTCATCAGATGCTCGCTGCAACAAGAAAATATTGCCCCTTGTTCTCTCTAAAACACTAACACAGTGCCTGAACCTGGGACAAATGGGCTCATTCCTATTGAAAATCACCCTCAGGGAAGTGTTATCATTAGCAAAGGGGTGTAATTCTGCTCTACCTCTGCACAACCTCACAGAAAACAAATTCTTTTTTATAACACAAAATATATTGGTTTTAATGTGGGATTATTTAAATTTTTTGAAGTGACTGTGACTCTAAATATTTTTGTTTTAAATCCCATTGTGTCTATTTTGTTGCTGCCTGGACTTTCTTTATACAGAAGAAAATCACACCCATAAATTTTGCTTTAAAAATCCACTACTGGGTTTTAAAAAAGAATTTTATGTCTTCCTTTAAAAAAACTAAATTATTAGAGACCAGTTAAAATAAACTGAGAATAGTTTTCATGTAGTTGTCCAAATCTTTGCATGTGCAGGCAGACAAGGAAGCAAAGGAACATTCTAGGTTTAAAGATAATTTTCACCTTGTGTTCAGTCCACTCAATTTGTAGCTGCCTGTGACTTGAAATGCAATGAGTAGATAATCTTGAAAAATGTTTATTTACTGGAACTTTTTCAAGATTTTCTGGGTGAGGCTCTGAATTGAATGCTGTGTATGATGTGGGGTTGGCCAAATAAATAAAAGTAAAAACTTGCATCAGCATCCATTTTTCATCAGATGTTTTAGTCTATATGAGTCACATTTCAGAAAAACCACAAAAAAGTTCATTATCAGAAAAAATTCTACCTTCTTCCCGAGGTAGAAACAAACCCAGCAATATAATAAGGTCATATATTTATTTTTTCATGTTTTACCTAATGAGGGAAGTTTGGAGAGAGACACTGCTTCACAAGATCTCTGGCACGTAGCCCTTGGATTCTGGCACAGATGCAGCATTGCTGTGTGCTGCAGTGAACTGTGACAAACACAGCTCACAAAAATGCTTCAGTGGTCCCTCTCCAGGGAAGAACAAGTTGTTCTTGCCTGGATGTTGCAGGCATCAGGCAGGAGAGCATTTCTGTACCACACAGTGGTCTGTGTGTCCCTCAGTATTCCTGCTCCTGCTGGGTGTCTTCACCTGAGGAAAAATGGCAAATCACCAAAGGAGGAGCAGAGACATGCAGGAAATTAGTTATGAAGAGAAATTAATGAGCTTTAGGTAGTTTGGGTACTACTCTAAAACTGAATTAAGAACAAGGAGATTCTCTCAATTAATTTCCAAAGAAATGTCAACTATTACCCATCTTTCTCAATTTCTGAAGTACCAGGATGTGACCTTTTGTTCCCTTTTGACAAAATCAATGGCAGACATAGCTCTGTTGATGGGATTTATGGTCTTCAAAAATGGAAGGTAAAAATTGTATTAGACAATTTTATTGTCTAATAATTAATAGACAGTTCAAAAATTACATTGGTTACCAAAATGCAGTGCTGAAATGGATTTGTAGAAGTAGAGAACCTGCTAAACTAGAGCCTAAGCAGGTTTTAATCCATTCTTTCTAAACACTGTCTGTCCTAAGTGGGGAATCTGTGAAAGAGTGATAATCCCTGTTTCTTCTTATCAAGTTTAGTGGAGCAAGATAAAAATCTACTTATCTCCACTTTAATGGAGATATATCATGAAATGAACAGAGACAGAACTTGATAAATGGCTTTTTATCACAGGTCAACCTGTCTTTTTCCAACATGTGATCTGTGTTTAGATATATCAGATTTTTAGCTAAACCTCACTTCCTTCCACATTTCCCCCAGAAAGGTCTAATCTAGAAGAGCACAGTTGCCAGAAGCAAAGTAAAGAGGGGGGGTGGTCTGATGGATGGGTTAGAAAGTCTGGGACCAGTTCAAAATTGAGCTTGAACAGAAGCTGTGCCCTAGGATTAGAAACAACCACCAGACTTTACAGTGCCACATTGCCTTGGAAATTGGGTCTTGGTCCACAAGAAATTGAAAAACAACCAGAGAAGGGAACAGGCAAACCTGTGTGGGTGTGACAGTAACGGACTGGGCTGTGCAGAATGTCCTTCAGGCTGGAACACTCCTTGGGAGTTAATTTTTTCCCCAATCCCTTGGTTGCAGGGTAGATGATTTTACTCCTTTCTGAGCTGCAGGACACTTAAAAGTGCCCACCTTTGTTATTGTCCTGTACTAAATTCACACTGACAAGGTCAGCAGATACTTCAAAGGGAACAGGTTGCAACATGATTGGTTGTTTAGTGGAAAAGCATTACATTTACTACTGTTCTTGAGAGAATTTTGGAGAGACTAGGTGAATTACATAGCTCTCTCATTCCCAAGGGAAATCTGGGAATTAATCAGGGAGAACTGGAGTCAAACTGCGAGCAAAACTGAAGCTACTCAATTTTACTTAGTGTGGCTGATCTCAATTCCAAAAGCCAATGAGTGAACCTCAGGGGTGAAACATGGCTAACCCTTGAAAATTCTTTTGAATTCCTTTGAAAAGTCAATTGACCACACATTGCTTGTGGAAAGATTACTGGATTTTATGTGACCTTGGATCCAAATAGTTTAGAAGGTCTGGATGTAAAACCATACAAGTTGAGATTTCAAAGACCTGAATTTTTGTTTGGCTAGCATGGTGTAAAATGGGACTGATACATTTTAGTCAAAACTTTCAAACTGACCATTTGCTGAAAGATAAAATGTATTGGTAAAATTAAATTTTAATGAAAGCTGCACCGCGCCATGTTCCTGTCAGTTACGGAATTTATGGACATAGCTTTTAAATCGGAGTAATAATTAATGAAGCAAATCACAATACACATAATACCTTTAATGAAAGCATTTAATAGTAGACATGTTTTCATATTTGCTTGTTTAATTATTTTTTTCATTACCTTTTGTATGGATTTAAGGTATTTTTGGACATGTAAAGGCAAGTAATGGCAGCATTGATATTGCATTCAAAAAGTATTGAACAAATACTTTTTTTAGTAGTAACTTTTGAAACAGCAGCTAGAATACAGAGATTGGATGGTGTCATTAAGGATGACCCTAAAAATGGTTTATAACCAGTTCCTATATCTGCATAAATTTGCTCTCTCTGGCAACACACATTCAGGTTGAGGTTCCACAGAATGTAATGGGAGTTTTGCTGAACTATCCAGCTCCATTATAGCAGATGGTACTGTATGGAGGTAACACTGATCCTGTGACTCTGTTGATTTGTAATTAGATTTCTAGTAATTAATATAGTTTGCAGGCCTTGTATGAACTCTGCAGATTGCCCATTCATGTAAATGATTAACTGAAAGGGGATTAATACTGGCAAAAGTTCAACCAAAAAGAATTTTCCAGACTGAAAATCTTTTCTATCAGTCTAGTATATTGTTGTAGAGACTGAAAGTTAAGCTTACATTTGTGTAGCTCCATTTTAAAAGGAGTAACTTGATATCTGAGTGTTAAAAATATCTGCACCGTGTGCATAAATGTACATTTGCTGCAATAAATCCCTAAGTCTTGCTTTTTATGGAATTCAAAATGCATATTCAATCTACTTCTTGTCACTACTATTTAATAGGAAGTAATGTAAATTCTAGTTTCGTAAAAAATAATATGGTTTAGAATTCTACAGTTTGTGTTTAGCTGCTCGTGCTGGAACATACAAAGACTGGAATTCTTACAACTATAATAAATCAGTGACAACAGGGGCTGTCACACAGCTCTGCACACAATCAGTTCATCCAGACTGATTATCACAATTGCAAGATTATCACAGAATCCCAGAATGATTTGGGTTCAAAGGGACTTTAAAGCTCATCCAGTTCCAAACCCCTGCCATGGGCAGGGGCACCTTTGCCTCTCCCAGGTTGCTCCAAACCCTATCCAACCTGGCCTTGAACCTGGCCTTGTCCTGCCAAGTGTGCAGCCCTTCAGGTCAGGCAGGCACTCCCTGGGGAATGGTCCTTCCAGCCATTGTGTGTGCAGTCTCTTCTGAAGGATTTTGTCTGGCCCTAAAGCCAATCCCTGCAGCTCTGTGGATCACCTGGCTATACAGAAAGTGTAAACATAAAGTCAGCGTAAATTAGTGGGTGACACAGATGTTTGGCACAAAGCAGCACAGCATCAGTGCCAGCTGAGGGATTCCCAGCTGTGTGAACAAGGCTGAATTCCCCTCCCTCTGCTATGAGGAGTCAAAGCCAGAGGATGAATGGAAGGGACAGAGCAGGAAAGAGAGGATGGAGAGAGCTGTGGAGAGCATGGTTTGATGATGTGGCTGGGAAAGATGAGGGCAGCAAACCTGATGTTAGAACAGGCCACTCTTCCCTTACCCTCCCTTAGCACTTGTGTTCTGAACCAGCACAGCTCGAGAGTGTGACACCTGGAACTGCCAAACCATGGGGCAATGAACATTTTTCCAGCTCCACCAATTCCTTGCTCCATGCAACTTCCCCCAACAAATCTGGCCAAGCAAGAGAATCCTGCAGAGGCAAAGCTGGGGAAGGGAACTGCCATGGAAGCAAACAAGGGTCACAGTGTTATTAAATGCTCTAGCACTCAGATTATCAAAAATCTCTAACAGATAAACAGCCCACATCATTACATTCTATATAAATATAAGGCCGAGTGCCTCCTTGACGTAACTATGATTGTGTGATAGCAAGGATGGGCTTAGTCCAGTGTGTTTAGACTCTCTATTATTTTAACCAGATGCTTGGGGGTTTGTTTTCCTTTAGTGGATAATAAGGGCCATCCAAAACAGAGTTGCTGATTTGCTTGGGTTTCATTGAAAGAGACACTACTAAAGGGAGAGGAAATCCCCAAAATGATACTCAGTGATTAAGCACATAGAATATTGGATTTCAGTGTTTGCAAATCCTTTTTTTCAAATGAACTTGTGGCACTAATCCTCTAATGGCATTATTTCTTTGGAATATATGCCGGATTAAGGAGTCACAATGAGGCAAAGTACAAAAATCCACATTAATCTCTCCCTGATAGATGCTGTGTGGGATGCAACTTAAACTATTTTGTTCCAAAATTGGTTCTGTTCCTAACCTTGCCCCAGGTCTAGACAGAGGGAAGAGCAGATATAAACAAGTGTGACACTGAGCACTTGGCAGATGGTCACAGGCCATTTAACTGGATAGAAAGGGGAAGGCATCTATTATTTTTAAACTCCAAAAGCTAAGCCTGCCCTGTGCTGTCCATGACATGCTGCAGGAAGCAGACACAGGGCTCTGACAGGCAGGGGCAGGACACCTGTTCACAAGTGTGCCAGGGAGGAGATGGACAGAGCAGCAAACAGGGCATGGCTGGGCCTGGCTGTCGTGATATATTACATTTTCACAGCTCAGCCTGGGCCTATTGCAAAGAGCTGCTCATGTTTACAGCCTAGTGCAGCCACCTCGCTCTCCTTAGCCTGCTTTTTTGGGGGTATAATCCTGTTAGCACCTCTTCTCTCATAGCTGATGTAAAAAAAGGTAAGGATTTGCTTTTTAGGAAGAGGAGACCAGGTCACTGTGGTTCCCTTCTCACCAGATTACAGGGATGCTGTCAGAGTGCCCTGGAATATTGTCACTGTCTTTCAACAGTGGTGAAAGAACTCAGCTCAAGTGGTGAAAGAACTTCTGAGTTGGCAGCACATCGCCTGAAATACTGATTTCAAAGCATGTAAGTTAGTCCAGCCTAACCACTGTAACTGGTTCTTAACATTGTTAAGCACAAACAAAAAACTGTTAAATTCAGTTCTTCACCAACAGAAATGCTGGGATTTTCCACTGTGCATAACTGAGATGCCTAGACACATGAATTAGCACAAATTCCTGATGTGGATACAGCTCTGTAGTGAGATGCTGATTTCAGAAACAGAGAGAGGACAGCTACTCCTGGTGTCAGAAAACCTTAAAGCCAACTTGGACATCCTTTCTGTTTGGGAATAGATGTGTGCCCTCCTTTTCTACAGGGAAAGATGGTTGATCACAATGGTTTTGTTCATTTCTAGCTGCTGTGAATGTTTCCCAGCATGGTACCTCTCATGGGCAAGAGGATTTTCCTGATATTCACTTTTCTCATCTTACCCTGTTGACTCCTTGGGGCACCCTGTGCCTTATTCCACCCTGTCTGAATCCTTTGTCTAGTTTCACCCTGAGTCAAGCTCTTCCTCAGGCTGGTGTCTGCTGGTTCAGCTGCTTGCAAATGAATTGTTTGTTTTATTTACCAGCTTTATCATTCCCCACCAAAATCACTCTAGTTTGCATATGTCTTTAGTGTATACAGATAGTGGATGGTCATTTGTATTAAGGAAATATAAATTATATTGCACCAGGTATAGACAAAGGTGAGCGGGAAATGATAAGGGAAATGGGAACTTTGCCACATGAGAGGAGAACAGTTTGGCTGGTTTAGCCTGCAAAAGGCAAGACCTCATAGACTGAAAAAGATTGTCAAGGCTAAAGAGATTCAGAATAAATGGCCATGAGTATGGTTCAAACAGAAATTTTAATGTTCACCATTGAGGAAATCAGACTTTAGGACAGACAGGCAAAAAAAAAGGTGTACTGGAATTTGAAGTATACATAAGGTGTGTCCAATGATTGTGTTGTAATGTTGTATCATGGTGTTGCCCAGAAGATGATTGTGACTTCTCTTGTGTCTCCCAAAATGATCAGGAGTGCCCGTCCTCCCTTTTTCTTACTGAGCTGTGCCTCCAGCACTATTGCTGACCAGTATGGACAAAAGGGGTGGGAAAACAAAGAGCTTTTCTTCAGGTACTCCTGTAATCTGATCTGTACAGTGACTCAGCCTCTCCTAACAGCAGCTGTCCCAGGAGCATGCAGTGGTGTGCGAGCAGTAGGGAAGATTTTGCTGCCACTTCCTTATTTCTGCCTTGAGAGCGATCTGAGCTGGGACATGATCGGAGCATTTAAATGGACTTCTCAACCCCAGGAACGGCAGACTTTGGAGTAGAGTACAGAGGAATAGAGACATCAGGAAAGAACCCACAAACCACTTGTGCAGAGCTGCTGCTGTCAAACTGATGAAGACAAACTGGTGAGGGAAAACTGCACGGAAAGTTCCTATTAAGGAAAGGAGTGAGGTTTTGTTTGCATGTCATGGCTCAACTATCCCACAAACCCTGAAAGTGCTGTAAAAACTGAAAAGTGTGCAAGGGAACCTCAGGTGTACCCATGGAAAAGACAGGTATGTTCTTTGTTTAAAATAATGTCTCTCTACAGCAGGAAATCACAGCCAGGGAAAGCAGGATTGCTCTACAGCTCAGTAACTGTGCATGTACATCAAGGTACATTGGTTTGTATAATTTTTGTATTTCTAAGGAATACAACTGTGACAACACATTAATGCCAGCTTTTAAACATTGCCTCAGCTTTTTGTGATAGTAAGTGCTCTTCTGTTAAACACTTGTATCATGACTATGATATATGGTTGATGGAGGCAACAGAGGTCAAATCTCAGGGCATCTACCATTATGAAAAAAGGTAAGCAAGAGTAAACATGAATAAATTCTAATTCACACTAATTCTGTCTGGTGATCCCCTGAAAGATGACCAGAACTGCCAGCATAGACATGAAGAGGACAACCCAAAGAGTTCCCCATTTGACTTTGTAATGAAACAGTTCCAAGGAAAGAAGTGTGCTCCTGAAAAAAGGAAAGAGCAGCCTTCAGCCATCAAACAGTTCTTCAAAGGCTTTGACTTTGGGAAATCTGAAGGCAAGGACATAAGGGAAATTGAAGAAACAGAAATAAATAATGATGGAGCTGATGATCAGAGTGAAAAGGAAGATCTCTCTGTAGAAGGTAATGCTGGTACAATAGTGAAACACATGTATATATTTTAATTTCATAGAAAATCGTCTGTTTTCTTGCTAGCCAAAATCCTGTACTTGCTGCCTACAGTTTATCCTCTAGCCAGGATTTACTTCTGATTGGAACATTATCAAGGATATACCTTCTGATCTGATAGATGCTAAGCAAGGAGTTAGGCTGAGGAAGGGTAAAGCTTTTGGGTGACTTCTCTCTTGATCTGCAATGTGAGAGCCAGTACTGAAGTCAGCTCACTAGTTCCAGAGCTAATTTGGTTTCAGAGCCAAGCTTTGAGCAGTAGCTTGGCCTGTTGTATTTAAGATGGGTCTCTGTCCTGCTGTCTTGTTAAAGCATTCTGAAGACAACAGGAGCAGATGTTTCCTATAACTTGGTACTGGGCAGAGGAAGGGAATGGGAATCCCTCATGGATGTTATTTTGCACACACAAGGATACTCTTGTAATGGAGTATCTATTACTATTTTTCAAAAGGAGATGAAAGGTGAAGCTTAGAACCCTGTCCTTTGTCCTAATGGGTCTGGGTCAGTTTGGGGAAATGATAGGAGGGCAGCTACTCACAGCAGAGAGTGGATTGCTATTTTCTGTATTTTTTTGCTTTGTGAAGCTCAGAAAAGCAGGAACTACCTTACACAGATGTTGTATAAAAATGTAGCAAAACCTTTGTACTGATTTGATCTATAGTGATCTTATCAGTCAGGTTGTTGGTCCACATTGATGAAAAATAGAGCCTGCTTTATTGTCAGATATAATTAATTTCCTAAAGTCTTCACCTGGCAGCCTCAGGCAGGTTTTACACCTTGTGTTTATTAGGAGATATAACCAGGGCTCTATTTTTTTGTTGCTCAGATGGACTATCACATCTCACTTCTGAAGCAGAGTCACCATCTGGTGAGCAGAGATTTAACCAGTTCATGGAGAAACTGGGAAAGAAACCCAGCAGCAAGAATCTGGATCTAAATAATTGTGCACTAAATGCAGCAGATATAACAGAGCTAGGTAAATGCACATTTTATTCAAAGAATCACTTCATGTATTTCTTTAATTTTTATTTGCCTGTCCTATAATTCCCTCTACTCTTTTCCCTTCCCTGTCTTTTATACAGGCCATTTCATCTAATGGTCCCAAATCTCTGAGAAATATTAATTCATAAATTATATTAGTTATGTAATATATATAAATATGGAAATCATCTAGGTCTGTGAAGCAGATGGATGTCCTTACACTTATGACAAGAAAAGTGAGGTACAAATTGTCATGGCTTTATAATTCTGTATTGATTGTAGAAAATATCTCAATATTAAGATGTATTGATATCCAGGGTGTGCAAACAGAAAAGCTTTTTCTTTTCTTTCCTTACAGCTTCTTTACTGCCATTTCTCCCAGAGCTGGAAGAGATCAGCCTGTCCTGGAATGGTTGTGCTGGAGGAACTTTGAAAGCTCTCACTGCCCAACTTCATCATGTGAACCTGTTAAAAGTCCTCCGACTTAACAACTGCAGGCTGACAGCTGAGGATGTCATCTCCTTGGGTACAGGATTTCATTTACATTTTCTTCCAGATATCCTGGGGCTAATGTAACCCATCTCATCTCTTCCTACATCCCACTCCTTCTGCTTCCACAGTGGGCAAAGTGAACTGCTGTGAAACAGTCAAAACTTGGGTTTATGGGTGACCTTACACCTTTAGGTAGCTCTGCAGAGTTCATTCCTCAGGGTGTGAAGCTTTCATACTCAGAAGGGAACAGAATCCAGTCCTATTTGCAGAAAAGAATATTTTTAATTTGGATTGGTTTTTTTGCCTAGAAGCAGAGTCAATCACAATAGGTCAACTTACGTTTTGGAGCTGCACGAGAGGTGTGTGCTCATCATGAAAACCCCAACGATCTTTTGGGAGAAATCTTAAAACCAGATGTGCTGCCTCAGAGCTTTATTAATTGTTTTTATGTAATGTTTTTTCAAGTCTGGGAGAAGCTTATTCCTCTGGTTGCTTCTTTGCTTGGGGTGCCTGCACCCTGCCTTCTGCAAAGCATGAGATGGAAAGGTTTTTGAGGTGGTGTTGCACACTCAGGTTCTGGCATGGAGTCACCTCTGGGCCTGGAGTTTACTCTAAAGTGGATCTGTGGTTTCTATTTAAAAGAAGGGAATACACAGTCAACTAGAAATTATAAAAGTTATTGCTTATTTTGTAAGTTCTAAACTGGATCTGAGTTATAAAGCTGGGCTTTGTTTGTGTCATTCATATCCAAGCCTTTTCCAGGAAAGGTTCAGAAATAAAATTACATACATGGTGGTAGATCAAAAGTGAGTCATGCAATCTCCTGGGGAGGAAATAAGCATCTATACAAAAACTGGTGAAAATATCTGCTGTGTTTCTGATGAGTATGAAATCTGTATTTAATTTTCTACTATTTTTTCAAATTTATTTCATTATATTCCAAACCTTTCTCATAGATTTTTTTTTGTTGAGGTTATTTTTCCAATTGATTCACTCTGCCAGGTTCTTCAGGGCTGTTTCCTTCCCAGTTCGGTTTAGCTTCTGCTGGGACAGACACAAAATTGATCACAGAAATTGAATTTCCAGACAAAATGTGATGCCCTTGACACATGGAATAGCAACAGTCAGTTTGCATTGATTTTGCCTGTGATTTTGAAAACAGTTTGTGTTTTTAGGCCAATCCTGGCTGTGTGACCTTGTCCACATCTCTCTGCAGAAATGTGGCCTCTTGTGGACTCAGCACATCCTGCTTAGAAATCAATGTCTGAAATATAACCATAATATCAACCTATTCTATGTGGTTCCTCAGAGCTTGACTGTGAAAGGTGATAGGAAACAATTCCTGGAGTTATAAATGTGTCTGGAGCTCTATAGTCCTGTCAAACAGAAAAAGGCTATGCTACTCTTCTTAACTGTAGAGCATTGATCAGTATTCAACACTGAGGCAATAATTTAAAATAAATGCAAAAATAAAAATTAAGATGTGACCTTTTCTCTCAAACCCAGATATTCATTTACGGAAGTAATTATTTTTCTATTATAAATCTTTTGTGAGAAATTAATTATGAAAACCACATAGACATGAAAGGATATTATTGTTAAAATACAACTCTCAATTATTAGACTTTAGATCAAAAAATTGTGTATGACACTTTGAAATTGCATTTGCATATGGTCTGATTATTTGATCTTTCTTGGGAATGAGTTTATGCAAATATGCTCTGCCTCCCCCCTCTACAAAGTTAGGAAGCTGGATTTTACAGTAGGATGTTAGTATTTCAAATAAGCACTAACAGAGTTCACACTGACAGGTGTGTCAAGCCTTGAAAAGGCTGATTTTTCTGAATGTAGTAAAAGTTAGTTCTGTTTGCCTTGATATCATGGGAACATTAGTTTGAGTAAAAACAATGCTCATCTTGGTTTCCTATGAAGTGAGTCAGAAATTCCTGCCAGAAATGAAAATTTCATGTTTCAGAAATAGTTGTGAGAGGAATTCTTTTGTTCCCTCCAAAATAACCTTTGTACACAGTACAGAGGATGTTGGAAATTTGCCAAATAAAACAGAGCAGAACTCTCCAGGACAGTAAATTCAGACTTGTCACTTGTATTGATTTCCCTGTAGACTGGACTTTCTGGACCCAGCACAGGCCAAACAGCCTGATGAGGGTTTGGGAACCTGAATAAATTTCAGGTTTGTGTGCACTGTGACAATGACTTGTGATCTATGTTACTCGTTAGACAATGTGAGATTTTATACAACATTGTTGCACAAGCAATAATTCATTTATTTAACAATTTTCCTGGCAAGACATTAATCATAAAGTAATTTGAGTATTAGGTAGCTAACCTTCCTCTTTAATATATTCCAAACATGCATGCACTAAAATTAATAAACAGAATGAATAATTCTAAACTTCTGTTGCAGGAGAGGCATTTGAAATTGTTTCTCAGCTTGAAGAACTAGACTTATCATGGAACAGTAACATAGGTGGAAAACTGTCACTGCTGACAAAAAAACTTCAGGAAGCATGCAAATTAAAATGTCTGAAAATTACAGACTGTAACCTGACAGCAAAGGATGGAGAATCCCTTGGTATGTGTGACCATGGAGCTGGACTGAGTCTGGCATCACAAAAATGGAATTTATTTGACTTAGATAATGGCTGTATTTAACTCATTATCAGTGAAAAGTTAATTTATTTCAAGTTCTGCATTATAACAGTATTTATGAAGTGGGGATTTAATGCACTTCCTTCCAAAGAAGAAAGTTGTTCTCTCTAATCATATGAGGGAAGGTTGAGAAGACCTAAACCACAGTCTGGCTGCCTCAGTGGTCCAGGGTTTCTGGATCCTTTGACACCTTCAGCAAAAAATGTGTGCCAGAATTTCCAACACTAATTACTTAAAATTAAACAGCTGAATATGTAATTAGCCATGGGATTGGAAAGAAGGTCTGAGGATTGGGAATTTAGGCAGAGTTAGCAACCAGTGACCACTCTTCCCTTCTGTCCTCTCACCTTAGCAGCTTAATCCTGTGTGGTCTTTTTATCTCATTGTGTGTTTTAAAAGGTGTTTGCTCAGTAAAGAGAAGCCCCATGGCTCTCATCTCCACTACAGGAGGAGCTCCATATGTAACAGACATTGCTATATATTTTCATTAGAAAATTTTATTTCTGTTTGTATTTCTGTTGTTTTTTTTTTCCTGTGCATTTTACTAACAGTCCCTGTATTTTTTCACTTTTATTTTTATAAATGTTTTTCACAGATTTTCATTATTCCTAGTCTTTATTTTACTGAGTTGTTTAGGTAGAACAGAAACTTAGCAAATCTAAACCACACTGACAGGCAAACCCTAGCCATGTCTTCCTGTTTATCATAGTGCTGCATTTTTCTAGGGTTCATCTGCATGTATTCTAGACAATTACCAATTCTGGTTTTCTTTTGTTTTCTTTTTTTTTTTTTTTCCACAGCTGAACTTCTAAATGTGATCCCAAACCTTGAAGTATTAGACATCTCTATCAACAAAAACATTGGCTGCAGCATGAAGGTTATTGCTCAGAATCTGAAAAATGTGCCAGGCTTGAAAGAGTTAAACTTGCACATGTGTGGATTAAAGCAAGACAGCCTCCAGGGCTTAGGTTAGACTTTATGTTCAGAAAACTTTCATTTTGAATAACTTGTACATCTGAAAACCATTTAAGAAAGGCAATGAGGTGGGATTTTGCTGATGGTTTGGCAGTACTAATGGGCAATCATGATTTGCTGTTTGAGCACTGGTAAAAGACTACAGGGCCTTTCAGCAGGAGCTCAATTTATCTCCCCTGAGCTGAAGCTTGTGAAAGTCAGTGGGGAGAGTCACCCTCCACACCATTAATCTGAGACACATCTCAGGGCTGTGGCTGTGGATGTGCTTCCTCTTTCATCAGAGAGAACATAGACAAGGACACAGACAGGCCAGCTAACTTTTAACAAGCTAATCCTGCTTTCCAAAGGAAATCCAAATTCGCCATTACCACTTAAAGTGTCCACTGAAGCCACATGAAATGGTCTTGTTATCTGTGTCTCTCCCTAGTGGATGTGGCAAAACAACTGGCATTCATGAACACAAGCAGCAGTAATTTCTGCAAAAGGCTGAGGATTGACTGGATGTGGGGGATGAACTGGCCTCACCTTCACCTGCTCTCCCAGAGAAGAATGGAGCTGCATGGACAGGGAGGCTTTGCTGCATTACTGAATGTCTGCTGTGATTATACCCTAAAGCTTAGCCCAGGAGCTTTGCCTGCAATACCTTGTGCAAACTTTGACGTTGAAGCAAATAAAAGCCAAAGCCCTGACCAGTTTGACAGCAGCAGCCAGTGACCAGAGTGTTCCCTTTTGCATTTCAGACACTGCTTTGCAGCACCTCACAGAGCTAAGGAAATTAGACATCTCGTGTAACAGAGAGCTTGGTGGCGGCTTTAAAGCATCAACAGCTCATTTGGCCAGCTTGAAAAATCTGGAAGTCCTTGATCTTCACCAGTGCTGTGTCACAGAAGAGGACATGACTGTTTTGTGTAAGGACATGTTGAGGAAATTCATTAATGGTCTTGGTTTTGTCTTCTGAAAATATCTCAAAGACATAAAAATTCTGCCTGGCAGAAGAGCTGAGCTCAGTACTTTTTTCATTAGGCAGCTCTGAAAATGCAGTGTGGGGGAGAGCTTTCTTGATCAATGTGGAATGGATTTTTTTGCTGAACAAAAGGAAATCTCAGAGTGTCTGATCCCATGTGGAACTAAGGACCTGAATCTGCCATGATTCAGACCACAATGGGAATGTGGGAACTTCCACCAAACACTACTTTTTTTTGATAATCAAACATTTAGGAAATATCCAGGGGCAGCTCCCACAGTGGTTTAAGTTGGATGGATCCATGGTAATATAACTGCCTAAAACTCCCTTGGTGAGTAGCACACTGAGAAGAGGCTGATTTTAGGAGCTCTTGCATTGCTGCTGCTGTGTGCTTTCTCCACAGGTTGAATTGATGTAACTATAAACACTACTATGAAGAAAAAGGCATTTTCCAATCAATTTGTGAGACAGTTTATTTTTTTTTCTCTGTTATCATAACTTTGTTTTTACTTTTAACATCAACAAATCCCATGAGTCAAAGCCTATATTGCCCACATCCTATTTTCCATGACAAAGAAGGTAACTTGAACATATGATGATGAAGCTTTAGGATATATTAAATATTAGTAGTAACAATCATGATTTATTTTTAATTTATTTTATAATAGAGAATAATAACATTAAGACAAAGAAGTTTCAGTTAGCAATGAAGACATTTGGAAATTCCCTACTTCACCCAGAATATTTGCAGGAAGCCATGTTGTGAAAACCTTCTGCATAGTATGGAATACTTAACTTCTGAAACAGTTCTACTGACAATGACAAGGCTATTTATGGTCTAAAACATTACTCACCATGAATTTGAGTGTAAAAACTCAGCTGGTCTTGACTTTTGGATTGATTTATAAAGAAAAGAAATTATGTCAGGCAAATATACAACTACACATTTGTTATGGATCAGTGACTGTCTAATAAATATTTTGTGGTTTTGCAGCCCAGGTGATACCTTTACTCTCCAATCTTCAAGAGCTGAATTTATCCTCGAATAAAAATGCAGGATTCTCATCAGATCCTCTTCTGGGCAGGCTCAGGTTTTTACCAAAGCTGAGATCTGTGACCATCAGCAATTGTGGCTTAGGTGAAGAGTCCCTTTCATCACTAGGTAGGAATGTTTCTTTAAAGTGTGCCCGTTCTCTGTGAATCCCTGTAGGACAAAGCATTCCCTTCTCCTTTGGCTGAACTCAGAGGATCATGGTTGCATTATACCTCAGGTCCTGAGTGAAAAATCCTGTGATGAAACCAGTGCTTCATAGGACCAGGTTGCAAGGGAAGAGAATTGTATGACTTCCTCTACTACACCTGAGTTTTCTTAGTCCTTTGTCTGATAGTGAGCTTTTATATACTCCTTAAATTTGGGGAAAAAAGAAAAACATTATTTTATATTATGCTAGTCTGGAAGTAAAATTTTGTTGAGAGTATTTTACCTCACTGCAAGTGAAAATTTCAGTAGAAACTTTCTGGGGTAGAATTCAGCATGGGACAGTGGAGGAAATGACTACAGTGGTGGAAAAGATATTGCACAGCTGTGAAGAAAAGTTCAATCTAACACAGGATATGTAAATTCAGCCTCTTTTGCCTACTTATTGCAAATCTCTGTGGATTAGTGGCCTTTGATAGTTGTTCCATATGGCACATGAAATCTTAGTACAGAGGGATCTCTCAGTTCTGTGTCTCGTGCACTTGTATTTCATACTGTTACTCGTGACATTAAACCTGGAGTAAGATTTGACTGCCTCCAGCAGAAGCAGTAGCAAGCTAAGCTGGTCAGAGGTCCTTGCAGAAAGAGCATTATGTTTATATCACTACAGTTATGTAAGAGTGACAATGTGGAAATCAGAGCTGTCAAAAGATACAGAGCATCTCACCTTAAATAGTGAGTTCACAGAAAAAAAAAAAAATCACTGTATTTAAATTGTCTGACTTTTATTGGGATAAAAGAATTCATTCTAAGCAAAAGCAGTCAGGTTGTTAGGATCTTACTTATGGGTGAATTGCAGGTGAGGTGTCTGTTGAGGCCATGTTGTTTTCTCTTAGTAAGCAGAAGTTGCTGGTCTTAATCTTTTCAGCTGAGGCTGCCCTTCACCTTCCTGAACTGGAGATATTAGACCTTTCTTGGAATAAGTGCGTTGGTGGGAACCTAAAGCTGCTTTTGGGAGCACTAAAGCTTGCAACGGAGATTCAAGTGTTAAGACTGAGCAGCTGTAACCTGGTGGCTGAAGATTTGGCACTTCTAAGTAAGTATAACATGGTATTTACTAGCACTAAAGGAACTAGGGCATTTAGAACACAATTCAGAAGGGGCTTGTTCCATGGGCTGAGCACGTTTTTCCATAAATCAAATGAAAACATGGAAAATACGGAGTATTTTTCCCACAAAGGGATTTCATTTTTCTGTGTGTCCTGGACATGTCCAGTGGAAAAGCTGAAAAGGCTAAATTGCAAAGAATCTTTAAGCACTTTTATCTACTAATACAAAAAAAAAAAATCACACGAAGCATAATTTAGAAAATGTTTTTTATATCAAATATTTAAAGCTGCATCTGATGAGTTTTATTTTGCTCGGATGCTGTTTTATGGCTCAGTACTTTAGAGAAAATATCTGTGCTGACAGGAATACTACCAGCTCCCAGCCATTAGGTGGGTTTCTAGAGCTGGACTACTGGGGGACAATTAAACCAGAAAAGTTTTCACCTACCTCTTAGCAGCTGCTAAGAAATACTTGAAAATGGGAACCTGATAAAGAAATAAATTCTATTATTCTTTTAAAAACTTGCTAATTTTATACTCCTCCTTCTGAGTCTGTGGGCCTGACTCAGGGGTTTGAGTGTCTGACATTGGCAATTGCTGTGTGACAACTGTAAACCCCTGGAATGTGAAATCTGGTGAGGTGAAGCCCAAATATTTTTGACTTTAAAAACCATCACCCCTGATGGGTGTCTCCTTTGCCAAGCATATGTTAAGGACCCCTTTAGGGTATATTTGTCCCTCCCACAGTGAGAGGTGGCTGTTGTAGTCAGTCATGCAGCCTCACCTAGTTTTGCTTTCCTCTTTCTAAATTTCCTTGTAAAGTCTGTCTGCCTCTTACAATTGGCACTCAATGTAACATCCTTCCAGTTGACTCCAAGGTTTTCAGGTGGCCACACACTTTTAACTCAATACTTTGTTCCTTTTGAACTGCCTGTGTTTTAAGTGTTGTAAACTCCTTCAGCTGTTATAAAACTGTCTTTCTGAGATCAGCAGCAAGTTTATGTTGTTGAGGAGTTAAATCTTGCTGTTTGACTGCTGAAATGAGGTATTAAAATAGCATTCTCTTTTCTGAGAAGCTTTTAAAGCAGTTACCAGGATTTATTAATTGTGTTTGTGTCTGTCATCTCTTGCAGCATCCCTGAGGCAAGATGGCCATTTAGCCAGATTACAGAAGCTGGATTTGAGTTATAACAACATCTCTGATGAAGGCTGGGCTGTTTTCTGCCAAGGTTTAGGAGCATTCAAGGAACTCTCAGAGCTGGATGTGAGCCTCCGGCCGTCGTCCTGCAGGGACTGTGGGCCGTGGTTTGGGGAGCTGTTGGCAGCACTGACACAGCTGCCAGCCTTGGCAGAGCTGGCCATGCAAAGATGGGCCCTTTCAGAGTCCCAGAGGAAACAAATGGAAGGCTTTAATCAAGACAACAAAAGAAACATTCGTTTGGACTGTTGATGAAGGTTGGAGGTGTCTGAAAGGCCTTTTGGGAGCAGCACGTGAAGCAAGCATTACATGTGGCTGACTTGGAACTGACTGCAGTTTGTAATAATCTCTTGAAATAGTTTTGCAGTTATTGAAAACTGTTATTTGACCTTCTGCAACATCAATCATTCAATTTCATAATGTTCTTTCAGATCTCTGGGCCACACTTTCTCTACTCAATCTTCATGTTGTGAATATTGGCAAGGCCACTGCCCACAGAGCAGTGCTGGGGTCAGTGGGAGGGGCTGGGGTTTGTGTTGATGCAGGTGGGTGGGCAGTGTGAATGTGGCCTCAGAAAATACCTCTAATGTGAAAATACTTGAAACATCCATGTTTTAAATTTTAGTTTCTTCTCCCCTCAAACTTTTGCCTCTTTGTGAATTAATTGAATCATAAGTTGGAGATTTGGCATCCATCCTAACAATTCAACATTATAGATTAATCCAGGAAGGAGAATACAGAAGGAGCTCTGCTCTGGCCCTTGATACCATCTCATAGTGTAGATGAGTCCTGTGTAGAGAATCAGCGTAAAATCAAGGTAAGAAACACTTAATTGGTGTCTTTGCATGTCTCGGGGCAAGGAAAAACCTATGGTACATTAAATCAGAGATATGTCCTGCTACTTCAACAAGAATTTTGGTTACAGAGAAATCAGTAAGTGCCAAATTCTGGCACAGTCACTTGTGTCATGGAGCATGTTAACCCACACGTGAGCTCCAGCACTGCAGTGGGATTATTCATTGGTAAGGTATTTTAGGAAGTAAAGATATTAGATCTGCCCACTGAGTGAGGAGTCTTAGAGAAATCCTGAGGCAGCTTGAGGGATAAAGTACTGCTCAATTAGCTCTGAGCATCTCTACATGCTGCAGCAGTGTCCTGGAGGAGTGGCACAACAGGATCATTCAGTGGCATCTTTCTAACTTGCTAAGGCCCCCCTCAGCAAGTTCTCCCTTGCAGATGCTGATCAATATTCAGCTTTCAGTCCAACATCTGCTTTTTCCTGTTCAGGGCTATAACCAGAAGCTGACTGTGCTGATACCTATTGATCATTTAATCCATGATTTCATGTAAGAGTCACCCTGGACTTCCTGGTTCCACTTTCAGTTCCACTTGAAAAATGCACTTGGCTCCCCTGATTTGAGAAATGTGAGTTGAACTCACATTTCTCAGTCGGGGGCAGCAAGGAATTGCTGTGTGGGATCCTAAGCCTCTGAGATAAAGCAAAGACCCTCTGCTTCATTTAGGGCTAACAAGAGAGATGTTCAAGCAGTGTCATAAGCCAGGACAGTTGTTCTAAAGAGGAAAAACCATCATGTCTGTTTAACAGCATCACACCAACCTGTTCTCTTTATCACTTGTCTTCACACGACTTTCCTCCTCAAATCCACCTTTGATCCAACTGGGAAATTGATATTTTATCTGTTTTGTGAGAATTTCTCTGAATGAATCCTTTCCCACTTGAATCTCTCTCTCCAGTTTACCTTTATTGTCCACTTTCTGTTGAAATCTTCCTAACTGGACTCAAATTCAGTGTTGGAGTTTCTTGTTCTTTCATAGCTGGATTCCTCATTCTCAGCTCCAGAGCCCAGGATAGACCCACTGCTGGCAAACTTTCCTCTGCTCCTGATCCCCCTGCTCAATCCTTTGCCTTCTTATTATTCTGTCATGCCAATTGTGCCACTAAAAAGCTTTTGTTCCTTTTATCACCTCTGCTAAATGTCTTGTCAATCTGCCAGTCTGCCCAGAAATCTCTCTTCCAGTGATTTCCTTGGCAGTTTCTGATTCATCCTTCTCACTGTTCCTCTTTGCTTTTACTTAGGGTGAAAAATTTTCATTAGACATTTCCAAACAGTCAAAACAGCCTCAGTTACCCAGTGAAATGGAAAATCAGAACAGAGCCGTCCCACTTTGCTGCAGTCCCAGCTCTCTCCTGCCAATGAGCATGATAATGAGATTTCAGTATCAATCAAGAGCTAAACAGAAATGAGTTCCATGCCCTGGATGCAGATTCAGAGGGCACTACCTGGAGATGAAACTCTGGTTCCTCATCACCAGCTTCCCTGAGGCAAGGGGAGGGAGAGCAGGACTGCAGTTCTGATCAGCAGTTGAACTAAACAAAGGGTTTTGAACCTGCACAGTGGCTGGCCTCAGTCCAGCTTGGTGCTCTATGTACACTGCAAATGAAACTCAGGGGCTTAAAGGGTAGCTGAGCAATACAGAATAAAAATTAGACAAGGACATTGTGTCTAGGACAAACAGGTGTCTGCCTGACAAATGCTGTGAAAAGACATAGTTGCACATAAATTTGACACGCAAGAATTATAGCAATATTATGTTTGTCATAGTTCTTTTTAATAACAAAGGTGTCATGATGTGTCAGAACCAGAATCATGGCAGAAATTGCATCCTGCAGACCCACTGCTTTCAAATAAGCCTGCCATACACAGCCACATGCCAAACTGTCCCCAGGCCATGTCAGAGATGAACAGTACCACTAAGGAAGTGACAGCTTGCAGTTGTTCAAAGTGCTGTAACTGCAGATTGTCAAAACATCAGTGAACAGTTTTGCAAAAGTGTGGAGATACTTTCAAACAGCTTTTTAAACCTCTGTAATACAGGATGATAATGCAGGTAGAAGTGTGTGGCCTGTCTGGAATCCTACTCCACATTTCCAAACAAGGTACTGATAATTTCTGGAGGTAAAGTGCATAAGTGGGGTTTATGAACTGTGATGTTGTTGGGATCATTACTAAACACAGAGAGACAACATGATTTTTAACATTGTTGATATTATTCCTGTTCTGACATTTCTGGCCTGATGCTGCATCATATACCTAAAGAGATTAAGAGTCCCTCCAGTTCTGCATTTGGGAGCAGCTGAAATCCATGGAATTTCCCTGTAGCAGCAGAACAAGCTCTTGCCCCTTCTATTGCTCCTGCCTGCAATTTGCTTATGTCTTCTGGCAGACATTTAATTCCTTTATCTTGTCCCAGCTACAATCTTCCTAATGACTCCAGAAGAAAGATCTCATTTGGAAAGATACTGAATTTATTTTCAGAAAGGCTAAGGCATTTAAAATTTTCAGTTCCTTCACCTCCACAGGTATCTTGACACAGTCATTAAAAAAGATATATTATGTCAATTAAATAGTAATCTTTGGAATTTTGTTTTTAGGTTAGAAATCTCCTAAGAAAATTCCGTGGAGCTGCATTACTGTTGATAGATGAACACAGAAATTCTGCTCATTAATGTCACATTATACCTCACAGTATGGTGGAAATTTTGGCAAAGATATCTATGTTGTTTCCTGTGCTGGAAAGATTTCTTATGGGTTTAATTTTATTTCTCAGCAGAAACATTAGTCTGCTTCTTCATTTCCTTTGTATGCACAGTGCAGCAGAGAGCAATTTAAATTAATGAAATCTGAAAGTGAGTCTTTTGCATAAATTACTAGTTCTGTAAATGTAGCCTTCAAGAAGAAAACTGCAGTGAAAAAAAATCCTTGGGAAAAAAAGGCATTGCTTTAAGCAAGAAGGAAAGTGTATTTTAAGGCCCAAAATAAAGATGTCTATGAATACTGTTACCCTTATCATAGCCCAAGGGTGCATAATCATTCATTATCAAATGAACAGCAAATGTTCACAGATTTAAAGACATTAACAATATCACATCCATTTTTTAATTGCCCTTTGCTCACTTTGTGCTATATTGATTCTGTGCAAATGCAGCTCTTATTTTCCAGTGTACACAGGAAAAAAAATATATGAAAAACTGCAGCAGTCCCTCCAGTCAGGATTCCATCTCTATGATTCCACACAAAGGCCAGTGTTTCCATGTTCTTGCTTTTTTTCCCTGAATACTGAGATGCCAGCAATAATGAGGAACCCAGGCTCAGGTGTGTACCAGTGCAACGCCCCTTCTCACTGTGGTAGGGAAAAGTGAATTTGGTTGTAATGAGAACTTGGATTGTGCAAAAGGGAGGTGTCAATAAAATAAAAAGTAAAACAAAGGAACAAATACATTTTCCATAGTGCATGTTCCTTTAGGAATAGCATCAAAGTGCTTTTCACTCAGATCTAGCATCCTGCCGCTGGTGGAGGATGCAGGTGCAGCGTGTAACGCGGTGTTCCTCCCATGCACACGGGACAGGGAGGGCCAGCAGCAGAGCTGGTGTGGCATCTCCTCCAGGGTGTCCAGCCAGTCTGAGCCCTCTCGTGTCACGGAGATTCTTCAAACCTGGGGGAAGTTTGTGCAGCAGATTACGAGCCAGACCCAGCACAGACAGCTGCTGGCAGGGCTGCAGTGCAGGAAAGCGGAGCCCAACCCCTCCTGCCTTAGCAGGGCAGCGGTGAAACCACCAGAGGCATTTATTTGCTGGAAAGGGCCGGCACAGGAATCTTTGAAGGAGCAGCTGATCGTGTAACCATGGACAGCTTTGCAAAGCTCCTCACAGGCCAACTCCGTGCTCTGGGGCGCGGCGAGGAACCCGCAGGGTCTGGGCAGCGCCGGGGCTGCGCAGGGGAGGGACCCGGGGGGCTCCTGGCAGCCCCCGCCCGCTCCCTCCGGGGAACGGGACCGGGACACGTTCCTGGGAACGGGACCGGGACAGCCGCCCCGGGAACGGGACCGGGACAGCCTCCCCGGGAACGGGACCGGGACACGTTCCTGGGAACGGGATCGGGACAGCCGCCCCGGGAACGGGACCGGGACAGCCGCCCCGGGAACGGGACCGGGACACGTTCCTGGGAACGGGACCGGGACACCTTCCCTGGAAACTTGCTGGGGACACTCTTCCTTTGGAACGGGCTGGGAACGGGACCGGGACACCCTCCCCGGGAACTGGACCGGGACACCCTTCCTTTGGAACGGGCTGGGGATACCCTCCCCGGGAACGGGACCGGGACACCCTTCCTTTGGAACGGGCTCGGGACAGCCTCCCCGGGAACGGGCTCCGTTACCGAACTCACCGCGGGCCGGTCACCGCAGGCTGAGCTGGGGACAGGGGAGAGGTTGGCATTGCTCAGGTAAGGCCTGTGGGGCTGTGCTGCCACAGGGATCACTTATGTTTTAGCTCAGATTCTTTTATCTCTGAGTTTATTACAGAATACGCTGAGCTGGAACAATAATCAAGTTCAACTCTGATGTGAATGGCCCACCTTGGTATAAATTAGCACGGTGCTCTAACCAACTACAGCACATCAAAAACACACCCACCGTTTTCCTCATGCTTTTCCTGGATCTGTTACTCCAAGCCACGAGGTGTAACCCTTTCCAAACCGAGCCTGTTTGTATTGCTATGCAGATCCCTCCTGGTTGCTAGGCTGCCAAAACGATACAATAACACTTGGTTTTGTTTTCCAGCAGGTCATGTCGGTTCTTCCGGATCTTCACCTGCATTATGTGCAGACTTGTCAAAATCTGAGCCAGCCTGAAAACCCCTTCATTGCTCGTGTGCTTAAAGAAGCTGATAAAAATGATGAAATGTAAGAAAATAACAAGTGGGGTGTTTCAGATGCTTCTGAAAGCTTTAAACGGGGTAGCAGGATGAGGAATTGAAAAATGAGAAAGTTCATGCAGTTTCAGGCTTAAACATAAATCAAATTTAACATTTACTGCTGAAGTTCTGGTTTGACTCATCTTGACATCATCTTGGCAGAAGTTTGTAGCTATATATCCTTTCTGGGCAGCTTTACAAGCAGTGAAATCAAAAAAAGTGAAAAATGTACAGGACGGTGCCTTTCTGTCCCCTAAAGAAGCCAAACGCAGCGTTTACTCATCCTAACTCCCTTCTTTGTGTCTCACTCCTGTTTAAAAAGCTTCAGCTGCATCCAGTTACCTTCCAGCTGGTCATACTTCCCTGAGTTGTCACTGAATCCTGCCAAGTTATTAACCACCCAAATTCCCTCTCATTAAGGGTCTGGATACTGCTTCTTCTCATGGACAGTGCTGGGATCAAAGTTGATTGTCCTTTGGGGCAAAAAACCTGAGAAAATGAAATGGTTTATGTTAGGTTTTGATCCTGAGGGCAGGATAAAGTAAATAAAGGAAAGAGAGCAAGGAAAAAGAAGATGATGAGGTAACCTCTGAGATAATATTTACTTCCATCTGCCCTCCCCTCATCTTGGCTATTCCTGCTTTCAGTACAAGCATGAGCAGTGCCTGCAGAAAGGGCAGTGCTGAGCACTGAGCACTGCCTGGATCACATCACCTGTGCAAGAGCTCCAGTCAGGGCAGGCATGGACACACCTCTGATCTGGAGAGAGAATTTATTTCTCTCTATTGTTTTACTTCTCCCCATGTCCTTACATTTTTATGTTACTGCAGAACTACAAAAGGAATCACATTAAAATTAGCTGGAAATAATCATCTGGAGCCTGTGCCAAGAGTTACAGATGATGATCTTGGAGTTCTTGCCTCTGTCTTAGGCCAAGCTGCCTTTGTCACAGGTAAGATTTTTCCCTGTGTGTTTGACATTGCTGTGATAATACAAGGAAATGTGATCAGTCTTGATTTCTGCCTTAGTTCATCTTTGTTTCTTTTTGTTCAAAGATCAGTTCAATGCAGGTATGCATTTGTCACGTTCCTTATTCTTCATTTTTTTCAGGTTTGGATCTGGCCTATAATTTATTGACTGATGCTGGAGCCAAGATCATGGCAACAATCCTCCAGGTGCCAAGAAATATTTATCTTTCAGCAACTTGTAATTTATTTGTCTATAGTAATTTTTATATTGAGGACTAGAATGAGCTGGTTTGGCAAAATTCCAATAACTTTGACTATCACATCCCAATCCATCCTACTGGAACCTCAGATTGTATTCTCTGTGGAGATTTTTAAATTCTGGTAGAAGGCCTTTGGATATTTGGCTGCAGTGTCCTGAGAAAAGAATGATGGAATAAACTATGGGGCTTTTAGGCTCACAGTTCAATTCAACAAAGGGGGTAGTAATGGTTGTGCCAAGTGTGCCAGGGCCTTTGTTTCAGCTATTTTATAATCTCTGTTAGCCTTTTTATAGGTTTAACACAGGGAATTTTAATGCAGCCTTTTTGTCATTGTAAGCACTGGGATACAGGTGGAAAATAGTGAGTTGTCACCCTGTGCCTGTGTTCCTAGAATTTGTTAGGTTCACAAAATTCCTGAATTTGTGCATCTGAGCTTGACCACCTGCCTCATGCACAGGGTTCCTGGGTGGCTCCTCAGGCCCCCTGAGGGCCCTCCCCATGACAGATTTTATGCCTTGCCCTCATCACCTGACATAATTTGGCATTCTTTAACTACTTCTCCAACTCATGAACTGCCTGAAATGCTGCAAAGGGCAGAGTTTTGTATATGTATCTCCTTTTTGAAAAATACAGCTGTGTTTTGGAAAAAAAAAAAACAAAAAACAAACCCTCTCATTGCTTCCTGCTTTGTTTGCTCCCAAGGAAAACTCCACTCTGCAGTATCTGAACCTGATGTTCAATGACATTGGCACAAGTGGGGCAGAGCTGATAGCAGGAGCACTCCATGTGAGTATTTGCCTGGGAGATGGAGGCAATGGCATCTCCTTTGATCTTTTTGCTTTTGATGACCAGCACTGGCTGTGCTGCCAACACCAGTGCTGGCTGAAAGGAGCCTCTGTCTTTGCTCCATTCAGCATGCTGCTGTGTCACAGGGATTGCCTGGTTTCCCAAGGCACACTTCAGAAATCAGATTTCACACAGGAGAAAGATGCACTGTGCTGCCATTAAGACTTCATTATCCATAAAAAGACATAATTGTCCATAAAAAGCACAACTATTGCAGCTGTTTTTTTCAGTGTGAAAATGCTATGCTACAGGATATATAATGCCATCATTTTTTCCCTTTTTTCCCCCCAAAAAATTAAATTAAATTTGCCTGTACTTTGACATCAATATTTGTATTGATTCAAGATGTCTGAGGCATGTTTTCAAAACTTTGCCTTACAGCAGCACCACAAACTCAAGTTTGTTATTTTTAATGTGGTTTCCCAAGGAAATGAGACTTGTGTGTATGATTTGTTGTGTTTGTGAAAGGAGACTCACATGAGCTCTTTCTTCCTCCTTCACAGTCTTTGAACCCTGAACTGATTTCAGCTAAATTTGACAGGCTTCCAAAACACTGAGGCTGTGCAGTAGATGTACAATGCTGGGCTCATACAAGGCTTACCAGATATAAATTAGTATTAAGGCAATTTGCATCTTGGATGCCAATTTAGGCAGAAATATTTGCCTGGATTATGTTAATGAGTGTGACAAAATTAATGAACTTGGGAGAAAGAAAATAGAGGAATTTTGCTTGCAGGCTCTCATATTTGGTGCCACTGAGGGAAGCCTGAGCCAAGAGCTGAGCCAGTGTTATCACTTAGACACAATTCTTCTGGAAGGTTGTTTTGTCTCTGTGTGATAACCAGCAAAATTCACATGAAAAACAGGACAGTGTTGTTTTCTGCTGTTTTAAGGCCATCTTAAAGGAATATATATATTTTTAAAATTTTGTCTAGAGCAATCAAAGTCTTGTGCACCTGAGAATGACTGGAAACAAAATAGGAAACCAAGGTGGGCTGTTCTTTGCTTCAATGCTAAAAATTAACTCAGCCTTAGAGAAGTTGGATCTTGGAGACTGTGATGTGGTGAGTAACCCAGTAAAATTATCAGCAATAAGACATAAGTCTTTCTAGGGTATTACAAGGGTCCTGCAGTGCTTAAGGAGAGGGAAATGCCATCTGTTGTCATTGATTTTGTGACAGCCAGAGGTAACAGAATATATAATATTGCAATGTGTGCTTGGAAAGGCACATTGCATAAAGCACCTGTGAAGACAGAACTGGGAATATTTTAGAGCCACCAGGTCTCTCTAGGAATTCAAGTGCTTGGCTTGCACATTTTCTGAGGGTTTTTTCTGCTGTTCCTGTCTGTTGAGCTAAGTCCTGTATACTTCATTTTGAAGAATGGACTTCTTATTCCCTGGAGAATCTTTTCCTTCTAAAGTTAGCAGTGCTGCAATCCCTGAAAGTCACTCATCCCATAGCTCTGCTGCTCTTCTCAGAGCTTGACCCATAAAGGACATAAGCACAGCAGTGCTGAATTGAGTAGAAAAGCACTAAATTTACTCTTGGACAATGTGGTTCCTCCTAGAGCTGGGCACTGACACTTCCTACACATTGCACAGGGTGACTCAGGAAGTTGTGGATTGCTTTTAAAAGCCTACATTTGTCTCCTGGAAATTCAGAATTTGCTTCTGAGCCAGAAGGAGAAATGCCCCTTAGGAAGTGTGAAGGTGTTATGAATACATGAACAAGGGAAGTGTAGGCAGTGTAGGATTTATTCAAAAGCTTGGTATGTGTGTGCTTGGTAGGGAGTTGATAGAATTGCTTTAAGATGAGATGGCTTTGGTACAGACCAGCCTACTTGAAAAGTAGCATAAATATAAAATAGAGGGAAAATTAGAAGGATATTTCTTAAAAAAAATTCTAAATTTGCCCAATTCATACTAAATATGAATTTACCAGGTGGATAAATATTAGGTGGATAAACACACATAAGCTGATTTTGCCTCATAAATCAGGTAAATCAAAATATAGGATCAATTGAATGGACAAGTATTTTTTCAGATCCATTATTCTTGCTTTTTATTTTCTGAGTTGCCAAGTCATTTGTACTACTTAGTCTAATTTCACTCTGCTATTCCATAAGCAGTTGGCATTGGTATTATCAGAAAATCTGTTATGTGTCTGTAAGCAGTTGCCTGCTATAGTCCCATCTCTCTACCTCCAGAGTAGATGAAGGCAGAAATAATAGCAATGACAATTTGGTAGCTTGATCTATACACTGAACAGGTTTCTCTAAAGAGTTTATTTTCATTTCCAGGGCCCACAGTGTCTGACAGCAACAGCCATAGCCCTGACACAGAACAAATCACTCAAAGCCATAAACCTAAATCGTCCTTTGCTATCCAGCCAACAGGTATGTGAGTGACTGTGGAGTCAGCTCAGAGAGAGGGGCATAAGTCAAGTCAGTACTGATGTATTTATGGACATCTGAACTACACAGCTCTCTGGAATTCCTTACAAACTGGAGAAAATGGTTGCAGGACTATTATTTTTCTGTAGTATGTTTTGTGTGGTCATTGACTGCACCTGTTTAAATAGAAGGTTAAATTTTTAAAAATTTCTTTGTTGGTACATTTATTTTAAAATGGGCTAATGGAGAGGGGTTGGTGTTGGAGAAGCAAGTATTCCTTCTGCTGTTAGAACGTGGAGTTTCCTGCACTGTTCAGAGGGAGCCACGCTGTGTAGCAGGAAACGAGGGGGAGCACAAAGGATGTGGTTTACCTGAGCCTAAGGAAGAAAGACACTGCAGCAATCCCCACTTTCTCTGGGCTGAGTGGTTTTGCTGTCTCACTCTGTGCATGGCTGCTGCTGCTGCAGAGCTGGGTAGAGGTGGAGTCACCTGTCTGGCAGCTGTTCTCAGGTGCCTGAGACAGGATCCGTGTTTTCCTGATGGCAGGATAACAAAATTAAACTGTCATGAGAGCCAGACCCTCCTCAATACCCAAAGGTAAATTTAACAGTTTGAACTGATTTTAATAGTTTATTTTCTAAGGCTGGGCTTGATCTGCCTAATCCCTCTTCTAGAAGTCAATTTAAGCTACTGTTATTGCTAACAGTAAGGACCTGGTCTGGACCTGTCAGAGACCCTATTTGTCATTGTTTCTACCTTCAGCTCTATCATCTTCTGAGGCTTCTGTGTTTTCCCTTTATTTTTGGCTCACAGTATTCACTCAGTTAATTTCTTAACTAAACAGGAAAACTTTGAACAAACTTCCTTTCCCTTAGAATGGCAGGACAATTTTTTTTCCCATAGAAGTCCTGTTTCTTTTGCATACAATTAACAGAACCTTTAAGGTTGGAAAATGTCTCCAAGATCAAGTAAAAACTTGGACCAATTCATTCTTGTATGACATAATTAGCATAATTACAAAATACTTTCAAATGTTGGCAAAGACTTACTCAAACATTCAGTTTTTAAGGGCAATATCAGGGAGGGAAACTGATTAGGAATAATTAAATGTTGATGCTTCACTGATATTTGCAGGAATGTAGACAGTATTGTAAAACTGCAAATATCCCTATAGTATTTTTCTTATCTTTTTTTTTTCCTTTTTAGCTTTATCATAGCATGTTGTTTTGTGGTTATCTTTATACAATATATAAAATACAAAACTACTGATGATGAGATCTTGCAGTTAGTTGCATAACACTCTTTTACTGAGGCACAGCTGTATCTTATCCTAAAGTCCAGCTTAATAAAATTGAGTGTATGTTTCTAGGAAGAGACCACAGTTCATATAGCTCGGATGTTGAGGAGTAATTCTTCTCTTGTGGAACTACATTTGGGCAAGCATGAAATGAAAAATTTTGGTGTAGAACGACTGTGTGAGGCCCTGTATGAAAACTCCAGCCTGAGATACCTTGACCTTAGCTGGTGAGAGTGATTAAATGTGGCACATTAGAAATTCATTTTCTTAGCAACTTAGAAAAAAAATTAAAAATGTGCATCTCTCTTTCAGTAATAACATCATCTGTGATGGTGTGGAATTTTTGGGAGAGCTGCTAAGAAGGAACAGAAGCCTGGAGATCCTGGATCTCGGTGCAAACCGAATAGAAGATGTTGGAGCCATTTGCCTGAGTCAGGCCTTGGCAACACGGAACAGGACTCTGCAGGCGTGAGTATTTGCACAGCTTCCCCAGAGACTGCAGGTAGGAAACCTGCACTTTGCAATGGCTGAAATGGCATCACAGCTCTGTGTCTTCATGTTGATCACAACAGGAAAGTCAGGAAGTTCAAAATGTTCTAGGCAATTTTTCCTTCTTGGGGAAACAAACCTGTGACAGACTGGGATTTCTTTACTAAGCATCAGTGTGAGCTGCTCCAAGGCCTGGGAGCACCCTGGGGTGCTGGGGGTGAGCCCCAGGTCTGCTCAGAGCTCTCACAGCTTTCACAGTCCCTCTGAGAGGGTGCAGGGTGAGGCCATTGATATCTTCGCTCTTTCTGCGCCTTTGAACCGCAGGTCCCTGTGGTGTGCAAACGAAAACAAGAGCTGTAGGCCCCCAGAATTTTGAGATAATCAGATTCCACGCTGGGATAAGGCACTATATTTGTTAGTTCTGATCTTCAACACTTAAGAAAATCCTCTGTTTAAGTTCGCTTCCAGGTGAACCCAGAAGAGCTGTAATCTCTCCATCAGGGTGTCTTTTGCAGCCGCGTTAAATCCCTGCCAGAAGGACATAAAAGCTGATCAAAGGTGTTACCTGAAGCCATTAGTTTTAAGCAGCAGACTGAGGAGGTGGCGGCTGCGAGCTGCTTCTGAAAGCCTTGCAGGTTCTCTAATATAAAAATAACTGCCACTTCACAAAGATCAAAGCTTAGCCTGGATAAATGCCAAGACTTGGGCTTCAAAGCAGACTAGAGATGAGACCTGGCCACCGTGCAGCAAAGTCACTGACACTGAAGAACGCAGTAGTGAGCAACCTGGTTGCAAGAGTCAGGAAAGTGCTTTGAGAAATGGAATAAGTCCAGAGGCCAACTGCCTTTGGCAACCTGAAAAAGATATCAGAGTAGGACTGGCTTTGATACAAATAAATTATTATATTACAGATAAAAAAGTTCTATATATGTATGAAATATAACAATAGACTAAATCATAGTTAAATTCTTCGTTTTAACTAAGATATGGGAATTCTATGGTTTGGCACACATTTTCTCTGTTTTCTAGGTTATCCGTTGTAAGCAACAATATAACTGGCCAAGGACTTGTAGCTCTTGCACAGGCAATGCATTCCAACATGGCACTTACCCATATTTACATCTGGGGGAACAAAATTGATAGAAGCACCTGTGTGGTAAGAGTTTGGTTGTGAACTCATCTGAGAAGGCTGGGGTTTGCTTGTTCTAATTTGTCTTTCTGTTGTTGGGAGGACTACAGCAATTAGTGAACAAGACACCTGATTTATTTGGGCTTTTTAATGTGGTTATAAAATGGTGGTGCTGTGTCGCTGTCAGGGCAGGATGGGAATGAGAAAGCTCTGAGAGTAAAACTCCGATTTATTCAAAATACACTACTCTTTTATACAGAGCTTCATGAGGACCAACTCCATTGGTCCTGAAGTGAAAACAACCCACAGTATTGGTGCAAAGTGCTTGATACACAGTGATAGAACTTAACTATAAGCAATGTTAATAACAAGAGAGATAAAGAATTATTTACATTATTTTCCAACTCTTCCCCAGGTTTCTACCTGGCTAGAAACTCTCGTTTCTCTCTTTGTCTGAATCTGAGTCCCACAGTGCTGGGATGAGACTCCCTGGAGATCAGCACTCTGAAGGGACCAAGTGCCACGTGCTGCCTGTGTTAAATCCCGGTTTCCTTCGTTCCAGGCATTCTCGGAGCTGATGACAGTGGGCCGCCTGGAGCTGGGCTGCACAGACGTGGCTCCCTACGAGGTGGACGGGGAGGTTCTCCTGGCAGAGCAGTCCCACGGGCTGGCCAAGCACCGCTACTGGAGCCCACGCTGCGCCGCCGTGGCCCCCGGCGCCGCCAACGCCAGCCTGGAGATCGTCCCCATCTCCGAGTATTTGTGAGCAAGGCCCACTCTGGAGATCATCCCCATCTCCGAGTATTTGTGAGCAAAGCCCACTCTGGAGATCATCCCCATCTCCAAGTATTTGTGAGCAAAGCCCACTCTGGAGATCGTCCCCATCTCCGAGTATTTGTGAGCAAGGCCCACTCTGGAGATCATCCCCATCTCCGAGTATTTTTGAGCAAGGCCCACTCGTGGGCACTCCCAGAGCCTGAGCTTTCCCTACCTGCTTTCTAGTAAAATAGGTTATATCAGTATCACACTTGCTGCATGTTGTTTCATCGGGGTTTGAGTCCAGGAGGAATCTACGCCTGCTTGAAATGGCGACAGAGAGAAAATATCAATTGCCTCAAAATTTGTTGCTAAATCATGATCCATCTATTAAAAGTCTGTAATTATGGAAAGGTTTGTAGCCGGGCAGAGTACAGTGACAAAAGTAACACCCAGGACTGCTGTTGGGCAGCAGATCAGGTATCCTGCAGAGTCGGATTCCTGCTGATGTTGAGAGCTTTGGGTAAATCCATTTGTTAGCACTGTTCTCCATTAACTCTTTCCTTTTCCTTAGCAATTGCATCCTTTTGATCTTTTTCCAGTAGTGACTTTTTTAAAATCGAGGTAAGTGAATTTAAGCATTAAGCCACAGCCATGCTAGAATGAAAGCTGGTGAACCCAGTTTGCTGGGATAAACATGGAATTTTGATTAAATTGTAGCATGTACTTGTTTCTTATACTACAAATAGAAACCACCACCAAATCTTGTCATTTCTTCTCATCTCATGAGAACTGCCTAAAAACATTTTTATCATTGTAGCCCTGTGGCAATTCCTACCCATGAGTAAGACAACATATCCATGTAACAGTAAACATTTTTTAATGGTTTGTGTAAGTTTAGGAATCACTCTGCTGGTTTCCTTTTTTCCATTCACTCTTCTCATTCCTGCAGAAGTGACTTAATTTATGTTCCTGAACACAAAAAGTCAACAGGACAGCAGAGGTTTGCTCCAAGCCCTTCATTATTGCAATCCTCTGCCCCTCTAAATGTGCGTGTTAAATATTAGCATAAAGTACCAGAATGATCTGTATGTACAAGAGCAAAAGCATGAGGGGAAGAATGTAAGAAAGTAAAAACAGCTGGGAAGCAGCAGTGTACCTGATGCTGTTCTGAGTCTGTATTATCACTGTGATGGGGTAGGAACAGGAAGACATTTGGACACCTCTTCCCCAGCTGAAATGACCAGGGCAGTTGTGAGAGCTGGCGTGGATGGAGGTTTGTTGTCATTTGGTTTGTTGTTTTTTTTTCATTGCCCTCATCCCCAAACACAAATTACTCAGGCTCTTGCTCCAAGAGCCCCTGGTATCCTCCAAGGACTTAGAGCTAAACCCAGAGCAGGAATGTTTGTTCTGCACACCTGCACAGGGCCCTCCCAGCCTGCAGTCACCGTGCTGAGCACAAAGTCCATACATCACCCTGTGAACACCCAGCTCTGTATTTTAACTCTTGGTCAGCAGGAAAGAGGCAGCAACGAGAACTGAAGTTGGGGATACACCAAACATGGTGGTTTGAGAAGAATCTGCTATGAACATTCCTTAATTTTGAAAGCATTTGATAATCCTGTGTTGGTACTTTTCTGAGTGCTGCTGCTCTGGATCATTGCAGGTGACACTCTGATAGTGTCAGTACTGTCACACTGGTGACAGAATTTCTTGCTATAAATACCACTGCAAGATTCAAACAGGTATTTTTTAACATGTATCTTTCTTCACCTTGTCAGGTATATGAAGTTCAGTCTAATTTCACTGCTCAAATTAAATTTTAATTTACTTGTATGAATGACATTTGTTCATCTGAGGCAGTTAACAGGTACCCAACTCTACCAACAGCAGTATTTTGGTTTTAGTGATGTGATAAGATGGCAACAATATCACAGTCAAACTATATCAGGTAAAATGGCATCTAAAAGTGCCTGGTGTATGTGTTTGAAGTATTTGCAATCTATCTGAACTCTTGTTTAACAGCAGCTCATAAAGCCCTCTTCATTACTGACAATATCCATAAAAACAGCTCATGTGTTACAGTTTTCTTTGATATTCCTTTGTAAGAAAGGGCTGCAGAGTAATTCCTACCAAATTCTGTATAAACAGCTTCCTCCAAACTAAAACAATTATTTGTGCAAAACCTTGTATTGCTTAAAGAAGGCCATGCTAGAGACTTCTATTTCTTCCTTTCTCCGACCTTGAAATTCTTAGATGTATCTTGTGTTGTTTGGAATAAGAGAATTTACATAGGCTAGATTCTTTTTGCCATGTTCTTCTGAGTTATTCAGGAGCTAAAGCAAGCATAATCCAACTCTGAAATTTTTTTTTTTCAACTTTTAGACCTCACTGTACTTGCTGAAAGGCTTCATTTCCCCCCCCCCCCAGTTTTAGAGGGGAGGCAAATGAAGGCAAGTGACTGATCCAGCAGGGCAGGGGTGCAGCAGAGGTCCCCCAAATCCTACTGTGTGCTCCATGGTCCTCATGCCAGGGTGGAGACAGGGGCTGTGTCTGACTGGTTCCCTTCTGCTTTTGTTGCTACCCCTTGTAGTTATAAACAGGAGACACAAGGTGAGGGAAAATTATAAAACAAGTTTATTAAAGTCTAACATAAAACACTTCAGGCTAAATATGTACAACTCCCTCCCTTCCCAGGGAATTATAAAATTGAGAGTTGAGGTATATACAAATAACAGAGGAAAAATTGTATATACATGGCAGATACTTTAAAAATAATTTAACCAAAGAAATCAGTTATTAGTCCTTATCTGAACTTAGTGCTGCAAGACTTATTGAGCCTCTCCTGGATCACAGTCCTGAAATCCTTCATGTGGGACTTGTCTGCCCTTGAAAATTGTTTTGTAGCACGTGATTTCAGAAAGGTTGTCATGCTTTGTGCCCACTTAGAGGCACTAATTTAGAAGCAAATGTGATACAAGGAGATATTTTCACTATCAAACAGTCAATTCAGAGATTTAGAGATGCAGATAAGCTATTCAGGCAAAACTTGCACCAACCTCAGTGCAAAATTGACTGAAACAGCAGTGTGACAAAACATGTCACATTCTTTGTATTACTCTTCACAGAATTATTGAAATTCCTTCTTTTCTTTTGCAAGGACACATGCCTAGAAATATTCCATGCTCTCCCTTATTAATCCCTTACAAAAATTACCAATACTGTTATAAGCCTTGTACTTCAAAATGAACCCAGAATCCTTAAGCCTAGGGCTTACATGTGCAGCTGATTTCCATGCATCTATTGGCAAAAGGTACAGGTGAAGGTTCAGACCTACAGCCTGAACACACCTACAAATATATATATATATTTATATATATTTATTTATTTAAAATCTATATTCTAGTAAATGAATACAGTTGGTAGAGATCATACCTCAGCAGCTGAGATATCTTCACGAAAGATGAGGATAAAAATCAAGATTCTCAGATGGGGACTCAAGAGTGCAGGTCACTAAATTATTGCTCCAAGACAAAACTAAAAGCCTGTGTATTCTATTAAGAAAGGTTAAAATTGCTGTCTTGTAAAAAATAATGAATATCTTCTTCTCTATAAAGAAAACTAAATGACTAATAAAGCAACTGTTACTGTTATAAGTATCTAAACAAATCCTGTATAAATCTAAGCACTGTATTTTTTAAAAAAGTCTGAAATCTAAGAATACAGTAATAAGCTATAATATTAGAAATATAAAACCAGTCCAAACAAACACTGTTATGGAATGCATTTTCTATGTAGGAATGTAGTTATTGTTTAGGTTTCTCTCCAGAGCTATTATCTCTCCTGGTCATTTATCCTGGATATGTTTATCCTGAGCTGCTTTTCCTCAGGTACCAGCAGCATATCATTAATTTGTCTTCCAAAGCTGTTTAAATTTGCAAGTTATCGGTTGTACAGCATTTTCTTTCTCAGTATTCATGACTAAACTTATGTCTATCCCAAGATTTCTGCTCTACTTTCAGAGAGAGACAGCAAAGAGGGAGCTTAGTACGAGCTACACACAGTCAAAATCCCGATTTTGTGGTTCTTCAGTCTTAAAAGGCTGAGGAATCCCTCAGGGGCTACACCAACAGAAGCTGAAAGAGACAAGGGGAGAGGCAAAAGGAAATGCCAAAAATAAAATACCAGAGAACTTTATCCTTTGTCATTTGCCAGCATTATGAACATCAGCTGTTCATAAGCGTTGTAGGACAGACAAGCAGGGAAATTAAAGTCTCTGCAATAACTATCTCCCAGTGAGGACAGTGTGAGATTCCTGCATTAGAGATGTTCCTGTTGAACATGGCTGTACTCCTGCTGGCCACAGTGGGCTTCATCAGCAAATCTACTATATATTAAAGCATAAAATTTAACCAAGCAGCAGGTTAAAAACATGCCCCATACTAAAATGATCAACACAAAACAGCAAAAGGTCTATTACTTTACAAATACAAACATGTAGGAGGAGAAAAAAAAATTACAGTCACACTCAGGAGTCAAGGGACCATTTTCAGACTCTTTAAATGAAATCCTTCAAGAAATTTTCCACAAGTCTGTTTAATTAAGGTGCAGATTAATTATTACTCCATGTAGAACAGAATCAGTTCAGAGGTATCTTCTATGCTCTTCTATTTATCAACGTCTGGACACAAGGCATCAGTGGAAATAAATGCTAGCACCAAGTAAATAACCAACAAAGGATAACTTTAAATGCATTGTTGGTACAGTATCATGACTACTTCATTACTGTTTGATTATTACAATAATGCTTACAATTGTTAATGGCACAAACTGGCAAAATGGAGTAGAAAAGTACTTCTATTGTCACCTAGCTTTTTATGACCCTACCAAGACATTAAAATGTTGCTTTTTAAATATGTCTGTTGCTAGTAATAAAGCCTATCTACCTGGGCCTTGCTAGGTACCAGTTTTGTGCAGTTACTGTGGACAAGTGACATGAGAGGTAAAGCAATACAAAAAACTTTAATTAAATCAGTCAAACTCTAACAAAACCTTGCCTGGAAGAATATCAATCTGCTTTAATGCCTCCTCATGTAGTGTTCACTTATTATTTTCACAGTGAAGGGCAGGATTTATCTCCTCTTTTGTACCCCGTCTAGCACAAGAAGCAGCAGCACTACAGCAAAAAAAAAAAAAAAAAAAAAAAAAAAAAAAAAAAAAAAAAAAAAAGCCTCACTAATTAATCACTGCATCTTTTCCATCTTTTCGCCTCATCTACAACATGCATGTCCCAGTTCTCCTTTTTTGCTATTTGTGGGAAACCCATGGTGTTTTAAGGATGTGAAAAATAAATCTGAGACAAGATACAACAATGTTGGATTCACTTCAAACAAACAAAGAAAGGCAATTTGTTGGAAAGAAGACCCAGGAGTATCTATGCCATTAGGACCCTCCCACTTGCCACACTTCAGACAAAAATTAACCCTCCTTTACTTTTGTTGTCAGGAAAATAACACCCAAACCTTTCACTCTGGTCAGGCTCCACCTGAAGATGGCACTTCTGGCAGGCAGCAAATTGTGCAAGAGCCTCAGCAGAGCACTGACCTGCCTTCATCAGGGGCCATTCTAGCACCTTGGAGTGCAGGCTTACTATTACATCCAAATTATGATTTCTCCCTACGCCTCTGGGTTAAACTTCCTCAACTATCAACTATGGCTTAAAATATCTGTTCTCAAATGACACTGTGACACATCAACTCAGCAGGAATATGGGAAGAGAACTCCAAAGCACATTAACATATGTAACAGAGAATTCTTAAGGCAGGTGTGTTGCCAGAATTATCTCCTGGAAATCAGTGTTAATCACAAATAGAAATTTGATTGTAGATTAGCACAACCCAGCACTGCACAATGGAAATGCCTTACAGGTGTCTTTACACAGAGGAAAACAAAGAACATGTCCAACTCTGAGAGCATGACTGGTTGTTTGTGTTCATCTTACCAAACATTCCCAAGTTCACTACCAAACTACCTGGATGATTCTGCACTGCTCTGTCAGTACAACTGCTGCAGGAAAATGAACTGAGGTTCTGAATATCCGGTCACAGCAGATCTCAGTAACGTTTCTGATGAAGGGGACTGGCTCCCTGTCACGGGGAGCAGCATCTGATGGTCTTCAGTCCCAATGGGGAGAGGAAGTGCCAAAGACATCTCAGAGGGTTTCACATCTATGGACTCTGATAATGGACTTTTCTGACTCTGAATGGATTCTTGTTCGTTGAAAGAATTATCAAGTGCAGTAGAATCAGGGGAAGTTTCAGGTCCTGTGGAAACAACAATAAAAAAAAAACAGAAAGAAATGTTCAAAAGCTTGTGCACGGATTCTGTAAATTCCCTTTCCAATGACTGTCAGAACCTTGTAGTGTGACAACTGGAAGGATGATGCATTCCAACATGATCTCTACTTGGCTGAGTACAGAAGATAACAAACCCTTAGCATCACAGTGTACAAAGGATCTTTGGAAAAAATGTAATAATGGAAGTTTCCTTCAGATTTTCCACCCCAGAAAGTCTCAGAACCAGATCTAAATCCAAGCATCCTGGTTTAACTGAAACAGCAGTGTACAAAGCATCATTTGTCTGTAAACTTCTTTGGAAGACAACATTTCTTAACTCCATTCCAGCCAGATATATTACAGACTTTATCCAGTCACTTGAAGAATTACTTTCTATTTTTAATTGAAACCCTGTTAGTATGTTCCTTGATGCCTTCCTGCTGGAATGCAGCCAGCCACTTCTCTTGGAAGGCTCTGTGACTAAGCCACATCAGATATCTGACCCTTCCTCTGCCAAAGCATGCTTCAAAGTCTGTTATTCCAGTGCTGAGGCACTCCTGGCTGCCTGCTGTCTCTCCATGAGAGCTGGCCTGCCTTGGCAGCTCTCCCAGATCATCCCCCCAGCTCTGCCAGGCCCTCTCCACACTCAGTGCTGTCCTGCCCTCACCACTGGCTTCCTGCTGCACTGGGGCTTTCCTAAATTCCATGCTGTCTCTGCACATGGTTCATTTTCTCACCCTCTCCCTCCCAGTCCAGATGTACACAGACACAATTTATTCCCTCTTCCATATGACAGAGGCAAGGCATTTATGGTCAATACACAAGGATGAACAGAGGACAAGGGGTATGGAGCCAGTGCTGAACAAGACTGGATACAGATGCTTTTGGCCCTAAAAACAACTCCTATCCAAAATTCCTTTGTTTTCTAATTTTAGCCTAGGATGAGCAAAAATATTTATTCAGCATGGAAGGCAAAAGAGGTTTCTTAACCTTAAAGGTTTCTTAACCTTTCATTGCACAACAAACTCACCTGTGTGAACTTTTGTTTTGTGCTTCTTAAGGTTTTTTATATCTGTGTAGGAATTTCCACACATTTCACAGATAAACGGTCTTTCACCTGAAAAAAATTGGTTTGGCAGTGAGAACAATCTTGATGTTGGAAAAAAAATACAGTCAGAGACATAGGATAACAGATTTCAATGTTCTACTTTGAAATACAGCTTTGTAACTTTTATTTTGTCTGTGTCTCTATTAGAATAAAATAATTTCCAGAATAACAATTTAAAACAAAGCAAGAGGACCCAAACATTTTAACTAAAGCCTCAATCATACATCACCTACGCTGTGGCACAGATACTACTTTAAAGGCAATTAAAAAATGAATGAATATTTTCTTTACATTATGTTAACCCAGACATATATAAATTAAGAAACTGTTCTACTTTCAAGTACAGACCAATACAATGTATTTTAAAGGCAAAAGAGTAAAAGCAGATTAAAATTTATGGTGCAGGAAGCAGCTTGTCTGAAAACTGACCTGTATGGGACCGAAAATGTTTATTGAGCTCTCCAGAGGAAATAAAACTCTTTTCACAAATGCCACAGATATATGGCTTCTCTCCTAAAGGAAACACAAGCACGTTGTTATTTCAACATAAAAACCAGAACACGCATTAAGAACAAATCGAAACGAAACGAAGATAACGTCCAATGAGACAAAGTGCTCCCAAAACTGGAATCAAAGGAAAAACAGCACGAGGAAGGAGCTGGATGAGAATCCCAAGGTGGATTTTTGGGCCGTGCCCTGTCCAGGAGGCCGCAGCGCCCCGTACCTGTGTGTTTGCGGGAGTGGGTGATGAGCGAGCTGGACACGGCGAAGGCTTTGCCGCAGCTGTCGCACACGTAGGGCTTCTCGCCGGTGTGCCGCCGCACGTGGTACGTCAGCGTGCTGGCCTGCGCGAAGCGCTGCCCGCAGCGGTCGCACACGTACGGCTTCTCCCCGCTGTGCTTCCTGCAACGACACCGCGAGCGGCACCCGCTGAGGGACGGCCACGGGGACGGCTCCTGCCACAGCTCCCACTGCCACAGGGACAGCCCCTACTGCTCCTGCCACCGCACTGACAGCCACAGGGACGGCTCCTGCCACCGCTCCCACTGCCACAGGGACGGCTCTGTCCCCTGTTGCTCCTGCCACCGCCCTGACAGCCACAGGGACGGCTCCTGCCACCGCTCTGACAGCCACAGGGATGGCTCTGTGCCCTGGTGCTCCTGCCACCGCTCCCACAGCCACAGGGACGGCCACAGGGACGGCTCCTGCCACCGCTCTGACAGCCACAGGGATGGCTCTGTGCCCTGGTGCTCCTGCCACCGCTCCCACAGCCACAGGGACGGCCACAGGGACGGCTCCTGCCACCGCTCCCACAGCCACAGGGATGGTTCTGTCCCCTGCTGCTCCTGCCACCGCTCCCACAGCCACAGGGATGGTTCTGTCCCCTGCTGCTCCTGCCACCGCTCCCACAGCCACAGGGATGGTTCTGTCCCCTGCTGCTCCTGCCACCGCTCCCACAGCCACAGGGATGGTTCTGTCCCCTGCTGCTCCTGCCACCACTCTGGGGTACAGCAAACGGGCAACAACCGAGCACAACAGAGCTGGTGTGAGTGCACAGGTCCTGCGGGCAAAACTCCCGGCTTGCTCCCGCTGCCATTGGCACATCCGTGGTTCCCCAGGCAGCTGAACTGAACCACAGTTCCCGGCCTGTGGGAACTCAGCATGCTGTGCGCTTTAGGGTAGTGAAATATAAGATGATGATTCCTAACATGGGAGATTTCTATGGGAATATCATTCCTGCCAAAGTTGCTAAAAGCCCCATGCAGACGGCAGTCAAAACTTCTCTCACTTCCCACTTCCTCTCTGGTGCTACAAGTAGTTTAAAGGAAGGATACCAGACTCAGGCTGTACATTCATCCAGCACAAATCTCCTCCTTAATGACCAACTAATGCAGCTCCATACAATTACTGTTAGGCATTGTGAGAGAAGCCCCACAAGAAAAGAAGTAGATATCACTTTCATGTGTAACTCTTACTCACACTGGAGTAAATGTTTCTGTTTAAATAAACTCAAGGATAAGCATGTGCAAGATTTCACTTGTGCCTACCTGGCGTGGATCTTCAGGTTGCTCGAGGTTGCAAACTGCAGGTTGCAGACATCACATTTGTAAGGCTTCTCCTCTCCATGGTGCATCCGGCTGTGGAACACCAGCTGGCACTTCTGGGCAAAGCCTTTGTCACAGAGTTCACACTTGTATGGCTTCTCCCCTGGTGGAAAACAACACCCTCGTGCTCTCTGTATTTACATAAGAAAGCTCTGCAATCCATGACCTGACCAAAGCTCAGGTGTCTCTTCTAATACTTCTTACAAATAACATCTTGGAAAATCCTGTAATCAGTCCACTGAAGTGGAACGTGCTAGAGCACAGAGGATAACAGGAATGTTTTTTAACACATTATGTTTGGGAGGGAAAAAAAGAAGTAATAATGCTTTCAATAGTGCCAGCTTCTCCACATTATTTTAAGAATGCTGCCACTTCAGTTTCAGACGCTCAGCTGGTTATGTCTGTTCATCATTCTGAATATTTAAAATGAACAAATTATCTTTTTTTTCTTGCTTGTCCAACAGCAACAGGTCTTCAACATACAGTCTAGTGCTCCCTAATTTCTCATTAGCGTCTGTTGCAGAATGTTACAGGTACTTCTCTGACTATTTATGTCCACTTAGTGGTGAATTGTCCCCTCTAAGGGCTTGTGCAACTCTGCAGTCCTAGAAAGTATAAAAATGCCTTTCTCTGCCACTCCGAGAGTGCACAATCAAATCTCATGAGTAAATAGGGTACATAAAAACTTCAAAAGTAAAAGACATGCATGCCATTGAGCAACCAACACCATGGAATTCTCTCCCCACTGTTGCAAAAGTTCCCAGGACAACACCCTCAGAGGTACAAAGTACAGCTGGCATTCCTACCAGCACTGTCCCTGAATCCTGCAATCAAGTGTGTGAATCTTTGCTTAGACCCTGGCTGACAGTTTGAAACTCTCTCCCTAAGTCACAGGAATAGGAAGGTGTTCTCCTGCAGCTGTTCCTCAAGATTTCCTACATTTTCACAGCTTCCTGGAAAAACTGTGACCTCTGCTCAGAGCTTTAAAAACATACAGAACAGATGGAAAGACAAGCACAGGACCTCTCCTCTGCATCTTCCCAATTATTTGTTCATCACCTTTTTAAGTCAGACATGCTGGATTAAAATGTTTAAGTGCTCCTAAGTGATTTCTCTTGCATGTCTGATATGACACAAGCTCCTGGTAATGCTATTGAATGCAGAGATTATAACACCATCACAGGTTTCAGCTGCACAAAATAAAATCCTAAATGTTGTAGTAATTCAGCCAACCTCCTACCTTTGTTGAAGACCCAATGGAACAAGTTATAAGACTGAATTTTTTCCCCACTCTTGTTCTCAAACATATATTAGGTTTTGAAGTTTAAAAAAAAGCAGCAACAGAAATTCTTGTATCAAGTACAGCTTGCTTTTCATGCTCTACTGACAGTGGCTTTTGGCCACTCCACTACTCTACAGCTGAAGAACAGTCAGCTCTCCTAAGTCTTCCCAGAAATCAAGATGTTCAGAATAACAGAGTCCTCTCTAGCTATTGAAACTATGATTTAGTACTGAAAAATGCTGAAACATTTAATGTTATTTGGGTCTACCCCTGCATGCACAGTGACAGCAGACAAAATTTCAAGAGGAAGAAGTCAGAATCTTTCTAGTGCTGCACTCCCAGGCTGTGTGTGATCCCAGGACTCCACAGCCCACGAGACACGGCCAGTGGCTTACCTGTGTGAGTTCTTACATGTGTTTTCAACTGATTGCATTGGGTGAAGGCCTTCCCACAGAGCTGGCACACGTAGGGCTTGACCCCTTTGTGTATCCTCATGTGCCGCCGGAGGCTGCTGGCTTCGGAGAACACCTTCCCACAGGTGTTGCACACTGGCTTGGCTTTGGAGAACTTCTGGTCCAGCTCCTCCCCTGAGCTCTCCAGCTGGTAAGTGCTCTTGTCACTGGCTATGTTGGACATGCAGTGCTCCTTCAGGGCACAGCTCTGCTGAGGCTTTCCCCGTTTCTGTTTGGCTGCCATGCTCTGGGCCAGGATATCCTGTGCCGCCAGCGTTTCGCTCTCCACCACCGCCGCCAGCTGCAGCTCCGAGTTGTCGCTCCCCTGGGCTGCCTGCTCTGTTATGTGGGTGGCCAGCTTGTTTGCATCTAAAAACATCTCAAAGGACGTGTTCTCAGCCACCTCGTTCTGATATTGGAGGGATTTCTTCTCCGTGCTTTTGGGGGGGCTGAAATTCTTCTTTCGCTTTTTGGGTTGTGGAGATTTCTTTTCTAAAGCTGCTTTCTTTGCCTGTGGTGGAACCAGCTCTGCTGCAGCAGCATCTTCCTTCTCCTCCCGATTGTTGTAATCTCGGAGAGTCAGGAGGCAGGTCTGCTGGTTCATTTCAACATTCCCAGTGATACTGGATGTCTCTGTGGAAGAGGGATTAGCAATAAAAGCAAAGTCCTCCATCTTGATCTTGCATTTAGTGACCACTTCTTCTACTTTGAGATAGTCAGCAGCCTGGTGAATCTCTTTAACATTCCAGCTGCAAGGAAACAAGACTTGGATGAAACATTCTGGACAAAGCAAACATTTGTTCTGCATCAACTGTATCACAAACAGACACAGAGCTGCAGAAGAGTTATACTGTCAGAAAATGTAACTTTGAGAACACACAGTAACATTTAATTTCTTGGAGCTGTAGTGCCACAAGGCTCTAAAATGTCAATTATTCCTGAACTGCAGGTCTGTGTCTAGTGGGGTCTACAGACCCTCAAACTGCGGATTTTATTTCAGTTACATGCCTCTTGTAGAATTTTAAGTTAAAAGTCAACTTGTAAGTTGCTGAGGGCTGGACATGGGCTTGTTGGTCCAAACGGCTCTGAAATAACAGCACAAAGGGGTAAAACCCTGGAAAATAAAATACATAAAACACCATTTCATAAACCTTCTGGCCAAGATCTCAGGTAATTCACTAGCAGTGCATTCACCTCAGCACTCCCATGGCAGTTGAATAAAACATTAATCTTGTTTTATAAAACAATTTGCAAATAGTCTTAATTATGTATCAGCCGCACACAGAAACTAGTAATACCAAGGAAATCCTCATTTAAACCACTACACTCTATTTTTCAGCTTCTGCCACACATGCCTTGATGGAAAAAACCATCTGGAATAGGTGGCAACATGTACCATGAGTGCATTTATGGACTTACAGCACTTTAAAGAGAGATTCACAGTAAACAACCTCATTCTAACAATAAACAACTTGCCACGATTGCTCTCCATATGAGCACAACTGTTTCAGTATCTTGTACTATGCGAGTGCTGGGTTCAAAGTCCCCTCCTGATGTCACCCACCACCTCTGAGAACAGCAGACTTTGCAGGCAGCTCCATCAATCCCTGAAGGGTCACAGGACAAAACGACAGGTGTCACCTACAGCCAAATAGTTCTCTTTGGGTAAGAATGGTATTTTCACCTTCCTTGGTACCTCCACCTTTCTCCTCCTTCAGAGAGCCACCTGCTCAGAAAATCCAGAAACCCTCCTGCTGCAGTCCCAGATGGACATCATGAACCCCGCACAGTTCTGCTCACATCTAACTGGCAAAGCACCAATCACTAACTTCAGCTCTGCTGCTGTTAATGCCTGTAGCTAATTAAAAAAACCACCCTGTATCTGTGTACTTAAATTACTGAGTGTGAGTTTCGACACTTTAGAAACTAAAAGTTTTTAAGCCTGCATTTGACATCAGACATTGAGAAAGAAGTAAAAATCCTGGACTTGGTACATCCTTCATGAGAGACAAATCTCCTTTGCTGAGAAAAAGGCACTGCAAAGAAAAAAGCATCCTCACTGTATGTGAAGCAGCACAACAGGCACAAAATCAATGCAGTAATGAGGGGAAACACATTTTCTGTGACTTCTTTTAGGCAACGCAATATAAAATTTTAAGTAACAGATCATGCAAATTCTAACAAATGTGACTTAAAACTGTGCCTATCCTCACCCATCCCTCAGACTTAAATGTCTACCACATCCACAGTTCCTGTGTGTTTCTGAAAAAAAAGACTACAGTAATTCACCCCCAGACACACACTTGTCCTTCGCTCTCCTGGTAATCATGCAGGATGTTTAATCTCCCCCAAAGCAGACAGAAACAGCAGGAGACTGAAGCTAACACTTAGTGAAATATCAGACAACACACCTTTATTTTGGCACTCACATGTCATGTGGTATTTCAAAGCAAACAAACAGGAACTTCAAGTTGTTAATATTCATCACATCCACTGCTATTTGTTTCTCCAGATGTTATTAAAAAAAATCCATCTCTGCCTTACCACAAAGTTTATTTCCCTATTCCCCTTTAACAGCATGTTACCTGTCAAGGTTTAAGTTTCCTGTGTAAATAAATTCCAGGAGCTTTTGGAATCCATCAGCTTTCACTTGAGTCTGATCCAAGACAACGTTGTTGTCAGATGCGTCTCTGTAAAAGGCCCCGAAATACTCGCTGAAGGAGGCAAGCACATTCCTGTGTGCTTTGAACTGGAATTCCCCGATGACCACGGTGCAGTCGCAGAGGAATCCGGCCTCTCGCTGCTTGTTCAGCCTCTCCAGCAGGTGCTCACAGTGATGGGAATACTGCATTTTGGGAACGCGCTGCAGACACTTTCTGGTCTGCGAAAGCAAAAGCAAAAAAAAAAAAAAATCAATTTATATGCACGATTTCACCTTTTTTTACCCCCTAACAGAGTTAGCGATCACAGAGGAGTGTCCGAACAGCGTCCTCGCTCAGGGCAGCCTGGCAGCAGCAGGGACAGCGAGCTGGCGGCCGCTGCTCGACCCGGGAGCGCGGGCAGAGCCCCGAGTGCTCCCGGCCCCCCCGGATTAGCCCGGCTAAGCCCGGTTCTTCTCACACCGTGTCACAGCCGGGCCCGGGAGCGGCCCGAGGCTCGGCCCGGCCCGCGCTCATTCCGCGGGGCGGCTGCTCCGCGGCGGACCGGGGCCCGGAGCGGTCCCGGCTCGGCGCCGGGCCCGGGGCAGCGATCGGGGCACGGCACCCGCGGCGCCCCCGGCGCGGCCCCGCCGCCGGGCGGGACGGAACGGGACGGAGCCCGCAGCGCCCTCCCCGCCTCGGCGGCCCGGCCCCGCCGCCGCCGCGCCCCCCGGCCCCGCCCGGGCCGGCCCGAGCGCCGCGGGCCCCGCGCACCTGCGGAGGGCAGAGAGCGCCGGGCGCCGCGCTCAGGCCGCCATGTCCCGCTGACGCCGCCGCCGCTTCCGGGACGCGAGTTCCGGCCTCCGCGCCGGGGGCGGCTCGCGAAATTGGGATAAAAAACGGGTTTAATATTCCTGCCGCGCCGCGGATTAAATAAATTAATTGCGGCACGGAGATTGAGAGGATGAAAGCCGTGCTGCCGCCGGCGGGCAAGAAAGAAAAAGAAGCCACCTGGCTGGTGTTTCCGCCCGGTTTCGAACCGGGGACCTTTCGCGTGTTAGGCGAACGTGATAACCACTACACTACGGAAACGCCGCTGGTCGGCCCTTTCCGAGGGTCTCCCCTAATTCTTCTAGGTGCCCATCCGCGCTGTCCCACCTCACCTCTCCCCGCTGTCCCACTCTGCTGTCCCCGCTGTCCCACCTCACCTCTCCCCGCTGTCCCACCCCACTATCCCCGCTGTCCCACTCTGCTGTCCCTGCTGTCCCACCCCACTATCCCCGCTGTCCCCTCCGCGCCCCCTCCTGCCCCGCACGGCGCCCGGAGCCCCGAGCTCAGCGGGACCTGCACCCCACGGACCCCGCAAACCCCGCCGGGACCCGCAGCCTCCCCCGACCTCCCGTCCCCCCGCAGCGCGGGCGGGCCAGCCCCAGCGCGGGTCTCTGCAGGTGTGCCAGGTGCTCTCCGCGCACACCAGCAGTGACAGCATGGCTGGGAACCAGGAATTTCAAGGAGAAGGGGAATGTTTGGCACTGCTGGCAGGGCAGGGCAGTGATGAACCAGCGGACGGGAGAGCTGGGAGCCGGGCACGGAGCGTGTGACACTTGGCAGTGTCGGCTCCGCAGGCCTCTCCCCAGAGCTCGATCTGAAGAATGAGGAAGTCACTAATCCTCCTGGATTTTCTAGCGCACCAGGAACTGAAATAACAGGAGAGGCTACAGAAGAGAATGTGGTTTTGTCACTTTTTGCAGAGGTTAACATGAGGGAAACTCCAGCTGGTGGAAAGATACATCCTAAACCTTCTCAGAGGAGTGAAGTTGCCTAGATTGTGAACAGGTCAAAGCATTCCCAGCATTTTTTTTTCAAAACAAAACACATAATTAAAGTGTACACATTTCCAATGTCCTTTACCTGGGACATCCCCAAAGATGTTGATGAGATGCCAGAGATGCTGGTGTTGCCATGGAGACTGAGGTGGAAAAGTGCTTGTCCAATACCACTGCATTTTTTATGATTCCTGTACTTATCCAGAAAAGCGTGGGATTGTCATGTCCTGGAGAAATGGGAGGCTGTGGGGAAGAAATGGCAGAGCTGTCCCCTGAGCAGGCTGCTGTGCCAGCTCTGTGTGTCAGCCCAGCTGTGCTCCCACTCTGCCCCCAGGTCTCAGCACAGGCTGTGTGACACACTCCAGTCACGGTGTCACCCACAGTGACAATCGGTGACACCAGTCTCTGGAGGCTGCTGCTTTCCCCCTGGTATTTTCCAGTTTGACCTGGACAGCTGTGAGCTCTCAGATCACGTAACATGGATTCTGAAAGTGGCACTTCACAAGTCACAGAGCTGAGGAGCTGCTGTACAAAGCATTAAAGAAAAATGATGTTATGTGTGCCTCAGGCTTAAGGAAGGGATGACTAAGAATCCCAGCAATGTGGAAAAAGCTTTCCACCTTCCGTGACATTATGGCTCAGAATCAAGGGTGTAATTGTCCCCAAAGCCTCTTTCACCCACCTGATTTTGGCACAGAGCTGCCAGGGATTGGCAAATTCTGCTCCAAATCTATCATAAATGAATTATCATCATGTTGGCATAAGGATTTCCACTCGAGTCCTTTCTTGTATTTTCTGGCAGCTTCTCTCCTAGAATTAAGCTGAATACATGGGTCCAGGTGTTGAGGTGAAAGTCAGAGTTTCTCCTAGGAAGATTTCCGTTTGGACAGAAAGCTCCTTGCTTCCCTCGGTGACGTTCAGCCCATGAAGATTACCGTGACAGCGTACAGGGAGGCTGAGCCTACCACAGTGCACAGAAAATGTTTCCAAAATAGTAGCTTTTTATAACAGATTTTCCTTAGCAAGTAACAGAATTTCCTTTTCCTGGAAAAGAATCAAAGATTACAGATACCTGGGAGCAAGCAGGGAGAAGCTTGTGTCTGTAGCACACCAGTAAAAATCATAACATCTAGCACAATTTATTCCTTCTTAGTGAATACATCTTTCTGAATAGATATAAAATGCTTTTTTTAAAGAGGCTCTTTACCAAACCAATCCTGCACAGCATATGTACAACTAAAGTTGGGAAAACCAAGAGCTCCACGCTATTATTTCACACTCCTTGGCGCTTGCAAAACGCCTTGCTTTTCCATGGAAATCTCAGGGTAGGAAAGCAAACACACAAAAGCTTCTCTGAGGAACACGAGGCGGCAGAGGGGTCCGAGGTGAGTGCTCCAGGGAGCACGGCGGGGAGCATCCGCCCTGCACAAAGAGAGGTCAGGCAGAGATGAATAAAAACCATCTTCCAACACAGCATGGGAGGGGGAGGAGAGGGACGGTGGGCTTGGCACAGCCCTGCTTTGGGGGAATGGTGGGAGAGGACCGGCCTGCTTCCTCACTCATGTGGGACAGGCTCAGGCCCCTGAATTCAGCTCACAAGCACCAGGCACCAGTCTCCAAATCCTGACGCCAGCTCCCAGATCCTGGCACCCGCCCCCAAATCCCAGACCGCAAGCACCGAGTTCCAAGCCGCAGGCACCAGCCCCCAAATCCCGCTGCAAGCATCAGGCCCGGGTCGCCGGTCCTGTCCTAGACCCGGCCCGCATCTCCCGGATCCCGGCCCGTGACCGCGGGCCAGGGAATGCGCGCTCCCCCCCAGGCGCGCTCCCGCGAGCACGCGGCGCGTTCCAAACTCCCGCCAGCAGCGCCGCCCCGCCCCGTAGCCCCATCGTAGCCAATGGCAGCGGAGGAGGGCACCGCTCTAACCAATGGGAGCGCGGGGGGCGTGGCCGCGGGTATAAGAGGCCGAGCGCGGCGCCCCGCGGCCTTTGCCGGGGTGTGCAGGCCCTATGGCCAACTAACCCTAATGGCGGCCGCGCCCCTCACGCTCGCCCGCTGTTTTACTCGCTGACTTTCAGCGGGCAAAGGAAGCGGCCTATGGGAAGGGGGTGGGGGAAAAGAGTTCCGGCCTCAAGAAAAAAAAAAAAAGCCAGCGAGGGGGATCCACACCCCGGCCCACCCTGGGGTCCCTGTCCCTTTTCCCCGACCGCGGATGCTCCGGCCCTCGCCCGCCGTGGAGGCCGCGGTCGGCGGGCTCAGCGCCGCTGCCGCCGCGAAGAGCTCGTCTCTGTCAGCCTCGGCGGGGCCGGCAGCGCGGGGCAGCCGCGGGGCCCCAGCAGAGCAAAACGGGCGCGGCGCCGCTGGGCGCTGAGCAGCCGCCGCCCCCTGAGCCGTGGGGTGCGTGGCGGGCGCCGCCCCGACACCCACACACCTCCATCCCCCCGCCGTCCCGGGGTGCCCCGGGGGCTCCCGGCTCTGCTGCGCCCGAGGGAGCCCCCGAAGCGTCAGTGCCCGCCGGGGTTTGCCGTGCGCTGCCCCGGGGAGGGATGCGCCCGCCGCCGCCGAGATCCTGTCTAGGAGAGAGTGATGGAAGCTCAGGAATGCCGAATTTTATTCATAGGGTTCAAGAAATGCTGGGTTTTGATCATCTGTTTCGGCGGCAAGGAGCTGAATTTGTGAAAATGTGAAAGAGCGCGGGGAGCTGAGGACAAATACTTCGCTGTAGTGTGGAGCAAGGGTTGTGAGGGGAAGATGCTGTGGCTTGTCTTCTCTTAGGAATTTCTCTCCCTGCGCTCAGACTTTGGCACTGCCATGAGCAAACACTCTCCAGTGTGTGCCAAAGGCACAGCCTAAGACCTGCCTGATTTGTGCCAGGGACACAGCACCAAACTTGTCTTTTTAGTGCCAGGGGCACAGCCTCAAACATACCTTTTTAGTGCCAGGGACACAGCACCAAACTTGTCCTTTTAGTGCCAGGGGCACAGCCTCAAACCTGCCTGATTTGTGCCAGGGACACAGCACCAAACTTGCCTTTTTAGTGCCAGGGACACAGCACCAAACCTGCCTGATTTGTGCCAGGGACACAGCACCAAACTTGCCTTTTTAGTGCCAGGGACACAGCACCAAACCTGCCTGCAGAGTGCTGAGCCCCAGCACTGTCTGGCTGGTGGAGGAATGCCCAGGGCTCATCCTGTGCCATCACCATTGCAGGAATTGGCTGCTCAGTTACCTCTGCTGTTAGTTTTGACCATAGCTAAACCTTTATGGCATTTCTGCCATCAACAACTTACAGAAGACATGTGGGCACACGTGTGGGACGCAGACATGGCCCTACAAACTGGGCTTGGGCATCATCAGTGCTCATTTACCAGCGCTCCGTTAATATCCTGAGCGTTTGACCAGTGCCATCTTGTGGCCTTCTGTTTTTTAATTTGCACAGAGGATGGCAGTGAACTCGGGTAAATAATTTTTTTATTCTGTTTGAAAGAAACCTTCCGCGGCCAGAATAAACAGGAACAGGAGAGGCCGACCCCACACACTTGAAGATATGTAGGGCCTTTCTGGTACTGGAATCTGAATTTGCTTAATAAATCTGATCCAGCTAAAACTAGTGCTGGCTCTGCTGATGGTAGTGTTCTTTCTTAGTTCAAACAATTGTGTTTTCAGTGTTTTATCTTGTTTCCAAGCAACAGCTTTCACTTAGCATCAAATACTTCATTTCAGACTTTCAACTGAACATGCAGAGCCAAGATATTTCGTGTGCTTAGGACATTGCTTTTAAATAAAACTCTACTTGACTTAAAATTGTCTCTGAAAAAAAAAAAAAAAGTCTTGTCTTCTAAATATACCTGGTTCGGTGACATTTAAAACTAATTTTTTAGCTGCCCCTTCTTAAAGGGGTGATAAACTGAAACTGCCAGGTTTCTGTAGTAATAAAAAAGTATGTGCTCTTCAGATCCACGCGTCAGAGAGAAAATGCTAAGAAACTCAAACGTGGGCTGCTTTTGTTTTTATTTATTTGCGGAAGCAAGGAAAACTCAGCGTGACATTGTTGCAGAGGACAAGTTAAGCTGTAGATACAGCTTGCTACTGCTTCTGAACAGCCTGCCCAGCTGCCCTACCTGCCCCAGAGAAACAGCACCAAAAAAAACCGTGCTAATGTGGCATCTCAGGAATGCAAACAGAAGCTCTCAGCTTTTTCACTCCTGAAGTGTTTTAAACCATTTGCAAATGTGTCAAAGGAATTGTATCCAATGTTTCTTCTCAGAGCAGATAGGAGAAAAAAAAAATCTCCTGGCAGCCAGCAGTAATTACCTACCCCAGCAGCAGCTCCGTCTTTTATCATCTGGCATTAAGTCAGTTTTCTTCCCCCAGGATCTAAGTGCTCATCTTTAAATCTCCAGATTTGTTTAATTTCAAAATATTTTCAAAACCCTGTTTATGTGTGGGAGAAGAGGCGCTCTTATGCCCGGTAGAGTTCTGTAAGGGCATTATTGAGGTTCACACCCAGGGCTGCCATTCTGTTCTGTTGGGGTTTAGGGCTGCGCATCCTGAATGACTTGTGGGGTGCCCAGGAATTAGCACCGCGTGGTCAGGAGGTTCTGGAGCAGATGTTTAGGCTGAGCTTAGGAGGACAGCTGGCTCAGGTCTGTTTAAGGTGGGCGTTGTCGGCGTTCGAGGTCAGTCACACGACATTTGCTCTATCGGGCTGGGTACAGGGACAGTGCTCTGGCCAAAGGTGACCAGCGCTGTGCGTCCCCCCAGCGGGATGAAGTGGCCTCGCTGCACTCCTGTGTGCCTGGGGTTGCCTTCCTTTTGCATGGTCATCTTCTGGTGTACCGTTTCTGAACACCCCAGAGCTTTCTGTCCCTGGGGGAAAGCAGTGGAGAGTGAAAAAAAAAAAAAAAAAAAAAATCAGCCGAGCATGGATGAAATCCTCCAGGAGATCCCACAGAACTGGTGGGATAGCAGGAGGGGTAGCATTACCAAAGAGCTCTGAGGGCGTTTTGGGAGCTGACAGAGCCGGGGCCCCCGAGGGGACGAGCACACCTCCCCCATTAGCGCATTTCCAAGGCTCATTGCCCGGGATGAGCTCTCGGCCGGGCTGATTCCAGCTGTGCTGCTGTGCTGAGCTGTGCTCCGCTCCTGCCTCAACCCTGACCCCTGCTTTCAGTCACTCTCGATGTCCTGCCCTTTTTCACTCCCCGCACACGAAAGCAGCAGGATTTTATCTTACATTGCTTTCATTAATCTGTTCCCGGCGCAGGTTTTAGCTTTCTTGCATTAGTTTAAAAGCGATCATGGTTGTTTGGGTTGGATGCGATGTGTCAGTGCACAACAGACAAACCAAGGAAGATTTAAATCAGTGCAAGAGGCTTGTGAAAATGGACAAGTATAGATTCACAAGTTGGTGTGACTTCGTGTGCAGATTTAAAGCACATTTTGCCGTCTGTTTGAAATGACCAACAGAAAAGCTGGAGTTTTTCACTTAGTGAGAATTCTGCTGAACACTTTCCAAAGTTGTTGGCAGAAGTGACAGCACACACAGAGTTTGTAAGAACAGCGTGAGCAGAGTTAACGCTGTACTGAGATATTGAGTCTAACAAAACAGTTCAAGTTGACCTTGCTTATGAGGCAACAAAAAGTGTCTTAAGGAAAAATAATAATAATTATCAAAGAGTAAAGAATAGTTTAATTCAAAGGCTGTTTAACCTCCGACAGGTTTGGCAAACATTAATAGAACCCTACCCTAATTCTGTTTTTAGATTGCTTCAACAAGGGGTACCTTCAAAATGTGATCGGATGTGGTATCCAAGGATATTTATCAAGAAAATAAATTGAAGAAGCATATGTCTCAATTATTTATACCTAAGTAATATAGTGGTAAAGTGAAGACATACAATCAATTCTTTGTAAATACTAAAAACCATGAACTAGAGATTGTGTAAGAATGTAATAATTTTTTGTGCCTTTCTTTGACCAGTTCTCTTCATTCAGCTCAACACACCCAAGCAGGGAAGTTATTTTATCCAACAGAAGTTTGGAAAAACCAACCCCAGGTAGTGCTAAATCTCTGGCACGAGAGCCTGGGAGAGCCACCGTGGCTCCTGGTCCTGTGCTGGGTGACTGTGCCCTGCCCGTGGGTCGGCTCAGGTCCATTTTCCAGGCACAGTTCTGCATGGCATTTACAGTTTTCCAGCTGCAGAGCCATGCTCCTAACTTGGGCTTAAACATATTTTAAAATTAAGCTATATTAGTTAATTTTTTAAAGTTTGTGTGTACTCAGCTCTAGCTGCAGTGCTGGGTGAAGCCTCCCAAATCCTCAGATCCGTACAAAATGCAGTTGTCAAAGTTTGAGTTCGTGTTTACTTCCCAGCTGGGTCACACCTAAAAATGACAGTGGCTTTTTTGTATTTCAAATATTTAAGTGGGAAGAGCTGATCCTCTGTGGCTGCTGAAGCTTTTGTTCCGCGTGTCTTATTTGTGCTGTTATTTCTTGCTGCTGATCCTGTTTTTCCAACGGTAGATGGCAACAGCCATTCGTTTGTAAAAAACCGAGTGGAACTCGGTGCATTGCACAGTTCAATGTGCAAAGAGGGGAATTTAAGTGAAACTACGTGCAAATAGGTTTTTTTTGTGGGTTTTTTCCCCCTTTTTAAAGTACAGACAAACTGCTATTAAATGGAAATTTAAAAATGCAATTTAAATAAATTCTTGTTATAGAATCCAATTCAAAGCAAAATTTTAAAAATGTTATTTAAGCCTCACGGGAAGGCACTAAAATGAACTGTCATCCCTATGTAAAAATTATTTAAAAATGCATTTTTCAATGTATATTCTATAAACTGAAGTGCTTAAGAAATGTTGTTTAATACTAGATATTTATTTCCTTTCAATTTTGCTCAAAACACTACTAATTTGCAGTTTATGTTTGGCTGAGAAAATAATCAAAACATATCTTTGCACAAATTAAAGAATTTTATTTCCTGTTTATCGTGTTTAGGATTCACCTTGGCAAAGTATTTGACAACTTGACCCCATTGAAAAAAATGTCAGAGACCAGCATTTGCAGATATCAAATTTTACTTTTGCCTCTAAAAATGCATTGTATGATTTGAAACATATGATTTGATTTTTTGGATGTGCAAACGTCAGGCTTTCCAGTGCACAGCAATGTGTTGCAGGATAAATTGCTTTCCATATTTCTCATTTATTTAAATAAATTTACTGCTTGCTTTTGTGGAATATACACTTTGTTTCCCAAAAGCGAACGTGGGAGTTGTGTGAGTGAGGAAGGTAATCATCTATAACAAAGTTCTAACCAAGTCACAGGACTTTTGGGAATTTTACAGCTGCAAACCGAAGTTCTCGTGCATTATCACAGCATTCTGGTTTGCCACGATAACGACTTTAAAGGCTGGAATTTCTCTGTTTTTTTATTGAAAAGATAATCAGACTTTTGTACATTAATGATGGGATATTGGCAGCTCTGATAATTTCATAGGAAACATTTCAGCGTGGCAATTGGTATTTTAATAGGTTTTTTTCTTATTACTGTATTTGGTATTATCTGAATTGTCCAGTTGGGCGCTTCACTTCTCTCCGTGGGGGATAAAACGAGGGAGGGAGGATGAAACCAGAGTGAGATGAAGTGCTGAGGGGGGTTTGGTCCCAGGACTGCTGCTGCTGCTCCAGATGTGCCCTTCTGAGCATCACAGTGGGAAGGACCCGCCGCCCTTCGGAGGCTGAGGATGGGAAAAGCTGAGCAGCTCCTGCCTTCCCCTGCCCGGCCCATCCAAAAACATCCCTATTGTTTCCGGAGAGCCCGGCCATAAAACTGTCCTCCAGCTCGCAAACTCAGCAGCATTTACCAAATCACCCTGCTTCGACTTTTTCCTCGCCGGTTCTGAGCCTCCTAAAGAGCAGAATTCCATCACTTCTTTCATCACTCCAATATTCCTTTAAACAACTGTATCATGGGATCTATTGTGCTTAGCTGTAGTCTGTCTACCGTACAGCCCATGTTTTTCATCACAGGAAGCAGCTTGAACTGCTTATAACACATGGAGCAGATATTTGTCTTGTTTTAGAGCAGCTTTATATCGTTCAGCTGGCTTTACAACCTCTTCTGTGTCTAAAGATAAGTACGTTTAAGGATAATCCTGAAGTTTTTATCTTCTGCATCGCCAGCCCACACTTTCGTTGCCATTCCATATTGCTCTGCTTCAGGCAGCTTTGAACAGCCTGAGCTTGACAATTAAGGGAGTGAGCTGGCAAAACTGCTAATTTCTCCCCCTTTCCTTTCACTCTTATCTCATATTCTCTAAGGTACACGTCTTTATCTCCGTGTTCCCAAGAAGGTGTTCAATTAATAACTCAGACAAGTCAGAGCTGATAGGATCTTTTCATGTATTAATTTAACTCTTCCTTTCAAACGGAGTGCCAGAAAAAATCACTGTTTTCATGTTTTCTCTATTTATTCTGGCTGGATTTTTTAATTGAAGTTGCATGCTGTAGTCCTTTGATTCTGCTCCCAAGAAATTATCAGGGATTACAGTAGTGGCCTTACAGGTAATGGGGGTTCTCACTGATGTCTTGAATAGTGGCTTTCTTCTCTATTAATGTTGATTTTCAATTGTTTTTATTTACAGCAAAAAGATAAACCCATGAACATAGCCAGGCAGGATATAGAAATATTAGGTGGTTTGTTACTCAGTTTGTTGTGTTTGGGTTTTTCTCTGACAATAAGAATGCAACTTAGCTGATGAAAAAAACAAAATTAATTTTCAGTGGACAATCACAGGACTTACCCAAAGGCAGAGGTTTTGTTTATTGGTGTGTATATGAGAATGATGTTTAAAATTCCCTATTCTTTCATTAGACATAAAGGACAATATGTTTAATTTCCACCTGTGCTGGTCTTGCAGCAGATTTAAACTTGCAATAAGGCTAAGTTGATTTGATATTAGAAAAACAAATAATTTTGGCTCTTATCTACAATTCAAGTTGATCTTGTCCTGAGAAGAAACTCTTGTCCTGTGAGCTGGGAGATGCAGAAAAACCACAGTCCCTGTTGGCTAGAACTGGAGATGAGGATGCCCAATCCACAGAGCTGAAGGCTGTTTAGTGACCATGAAATGAGTAATTTTCCCTGAGAAAACAGGCAACCATCTCACTAAAGCATGATGCTCTATACTGAAAAAATTCTTTAAAACACCTCTCAGGGAGCCTTTGTTTGTTTGTTTGTTTCTGTTGGAATTGAAGATAATGATTATCAGTGTTTTTAATACCAAAATATTATTTACAAAGTATTTTATAGCTTTTTATTCCTATGACTTACAAATCCATTTTCTAATTGCTTTCAGAGAAAGTAATCACCATGAATTTGAAACTAAAGAGATGGGAAATTCTGAAAAATGACAGTAGACTCTCCTGATTTTCCTTGTGAAATCACAGGAACCTTTCAGTGTACAATTTCCCAGATATAAATGTATAGAATCTATAAGTAGTGTTAGGCAATACAAAAATTGTTATGCAATGCAGAAAAAAAATTTACACATTAATGAGCTTTTTTGATATCATTCATTCTCCTACCAAGTTGATTTTTCATTTTCCAATCACAAGGACTTTCCATAAGGATTTTTTTCCCTCAGAAATGCCATTTTTAGTGTAGCAAACTTACAGCACCAGAACAAAAAGGTGGTTTACATCCAGTGAGGATCATAAACACAAATTGCTGACTCTGTGATTAATACAGTGATTTAGTTGTCAATCTACTTCATGGAAATTTTGGGAGTAGAAAGTTCAAGCTGAAAATGCTCAGGGATACAGCAGTTCTGGAATATTTCCAGTATTTTGCTTCTATTCCCAGGTTTATCTTGGTAGTACCACCAAAGCAGGTGACACATGAAGCCACAGGTGACTTACTGGCTTGGCAATGTTACACTTCAAAATTCAGCTTGGTCTTGTAATGAAGCCTGCTCACATCATGTTTTAAGTGTGTTTCTCAGCTGCAAGTTCTGGCCAGCTGTTTCAGATAGTTCAGGATTTTTCAGCTAAAAGAAAAAAAATATAGTCAAGAAGGAACAATATTTAAAAAGGTGGAAGTCTACTTTATCAAAGCCAAGCGCTGCAACATTTTATTTCCCTTTAAAATAAAAAAAGTATAGTGAGGGCTTTGAGCGCTTTCCATCTTTAAATTGTGCATTTTAAATGAACCCTTTCTAACAATTAAGAGATAAGTACATCATTGGTTGAAGATTTGGGAACCAAATGTGAAAGGCAAAGGAGATTTCACTGAGTAGAAAGGCAGATCTGGGCTGTCCCCAGGCTGCTGCCTGACAAGGAGGGATGTGTACTGACAGTGTTCCTTAAAAAATGCTCCAAGGACAAAATGAAACCATTCCCACAGGGTGCAGCCATCCATCAGCAGAGGGATGTTCTTGTACACCAAGTACAACCCAGCAGAGCTTTCCACTGGCCTCAAAGCACTGGCCAGCATAGGAGCTGCTCCAGTAATTACAGATTACATTAAGTAGCCAGTAAAAGCCAACAGCCAACTACCAGGCAAACCTTTTATGCATTATTAAAATCATATCCTTCCCAGAAGATTCAAGCTAATAAAATTGAGCTTGATAATGCAATCAGTAAAAAGCAGGTTTAAAAAAAATAAAAATTCTCCTTTGTTGATAATGTCCTGAGAAATCCTATGTTTTATATAGGGCCTAATATATGTAAGTGTGGAAATAATCCCTCAGGTATATTAAGAGTTTCAGTTGCACATGCCCTGAGACTGCGTTGAATTTTGTATAATTACATTTTATTAAGGAATAATTGTTATATATCAAGTGTGGCTTGCATTTAGATTAAAGATTAAAGGCTGTGGTTACATAATATTTTAGCAATTAAAATATAGAAAATTTTTAAAGTATGAAATTGGAAGGATTTTTCTCACGTATCAAGAAGCTTGTTTGCCTTCCTGAGCAACTGCCTGGGACAGTTTATTGCAAGCCCTGAGAAATCAGAAATCTTAGAGGTTTGTCATCAAAAAAGGAAGAGGGAAGAAACAGTTTGTAGGTAAGGACACCAATATTTCCTGCTAACATTTAAAATAAATCACTTATGAGTGGGTATATTCTATGGACTCCTTAAAGAAGTCCAGGTGTGCTTGATTCTCAGACCAAAAGTTTCTGAAAGCTTGACATTTTTTGACTGAATAAGAAATTTTCTTCTTGTTGGCCAAAACAGTATATTTTATTATATAATAGAACCAGAGTCACCTGTGTTTGAGAATTGACACTTCACAGCACCTGCTTTTGTGAGGTTATTGGTCAGACTTTGATTTCATATGACTCTTAAAATGTTAAAACAAGCTATATACTATTCCCTTATATCTTATACAAAGTTTAAGAAAAAGGTTACTATTGAAGAATATTCTGTGACTGGATTAGTTTTCTGTTTCTTTGAGCGTAAAGGGTCTGAGACCCAGCTGTAAAACTGTCAGCAGATGGGCTGGGTGTGCACTGAACATCTAGAACACAGCTTGAAGCTGAATGTGGGCACATTTGCTGTGTGATTAAAAATAAATATGGCCAGGATAAATCAGTTTAATTATATATTTTACGCACAGAGCACTGTAGTTGCAAAAATCTCTCCTTTCAGTCATTAGCTGGCATGGTAGACCGAGATCCATCCAGACCTACATGTTTACTCTTTCTTCAGGTCTCCCAAAATGATTAGAAATGTTTCAAATTTGTGAATTAGACCACAGCTATTACCTAAAGCAAGAAGTATTGCCTGGCCTGTTCCTGGGGAAGGAAATACTGCTTCCAGCAGGAGTTAATTGTGAGTTTGTAATTCTTAATTTAGGCAGTTTGTTACTCCAGGTCTGGATATAGTCTTAGCTATGGCTTTTGAACAACAAAAAAAAAAGCTCCAAAAAAGTCTATTTTTTCTTTTTAAAATCAGATTGCTTAGTTCAAAATCAAAGTGTGGGTTCCAATCTTTGCAAAAAAACAAAAACCAAAACAAAAAAACCCCCCCCCACACACACAAAAAAAATTAAAAAAAAAAAACAAAAAACAAAAAAACAAAAAAAAACCAAAAAAACCAAAGCAAGCCCTTCCACCCCTGGCCTGAAGAAGTCTCAGAAAACTTGTCTGAAGCAGCAAATAGCCCAAGGAGTAGCAGCACAGCAGACCCAAGTCAGCCCATGTGCAAGTCCAGTGCAGCCCTTGGAGCAGTGCCTGCTCAACCTGGGGCAGAATTTCTTCTCTATCTCCACCTTGTGAGTAGAGATTCTGTTTCAGTTCTTCAGAGGTGCCCAAGAAAACTTTGTAATTGATGTTTTCCACTCATTTTCTTTCTCTGCCGGTTCAGTATTTTGGTAGAGTCGTGTTTCCCCAGCTTTCAGATGTGTGCTTGGACGCTGGAAAAACTCACTCTCATGCATAATGAAAGAGGAAAAGTTGCAGAGGAGAAATTTCTTGGCTGGAGTCTCCATCCCTGCTCTGTATCTTGCTCTACAAGCTCCCACAGCAAGTGAGTGGTAGAGCCAAGAATAGACCAGCACTTCTCTGACACCCAGTCCCGTGCCTTAACCCCTGGCTCCCGTGAGAAATTTTGTTTTGCTTTTCTGTGCACTGCAAAGATAAGATCATATTTTATTTTGGTGCCTAAATTGATCTCTAGGGTGAGTGAATGAAGTTGGGAAATAGCCAGAGAATAACACAATGTAAATAGTGAAACGTAAGGAGGTTATATATATAACACTACAGCTTCTCAGACTGCTGTGCGTCTAGATAGAATTAATTAAAAACTCTATGAAGCATTTGAGTTCTTTCAGGGTTGTTTTGAGCACATTGAGGACTTTTCAGTGAGAAAACAAGATTTCTTTTGCTCAGCTGGATTTTGTTTGAGAGCAGCCAGTGGAGAAGTTCCTTGTAACATAAAGTGCTTTTCCTCTCTGGTAGCATTGCTTTGCTGGGATAACACCAGGTCTTGTGTGTCCTGTTTAGGGATAGCAAAGGAAATTTGGGAAAAAGATGGAGTTAACATGGGTTGATTAGCTTGTCCTCCAGAAAGAGTTTGAGTTCTGACAGATAAGGGAATATCCCTTTGCACTCAATTTCAGGCCAAGTAAGAACTTCTCTTTCCCAGCCTTTCCCAACATGTGAGCAAGAGGCAAGTGCTAAATGCCAGAGGTGAAACCTGGATCCCACCTCTCTTTTAGAAGCAGGTAGGTTTGAAGAGCAAATATTTTGGAAAGATTTATTTCCAAAGTCTCTTCATACATCATGAAGGGGTGTGTATGTGCATATGCAGGGAAGAGAGATTGCTGTAAAAGGATAGAAAAGAGGTCACTGTAGCTTTCTGCCTGTGTTCTTTAGCCATGTTTGTTGGTTTTATACAGGCATTTGCAACACAAACTGCTGAAATGCATTAGAAAATGGCCCGACATTGTTCCAGGTACCTGGAATTGTGGTGCACACACAAATTGCTGGGGACAAGATGAAGCGTGACCTTACAGCACCACTGGGACAGGGGCTTCCTTCTCCACTGATGGCAAAATAACACACTTATTATAACATTTCCTTGCTCACTGGCTAGAAATGATTGGGAATTCTTTGGCAGTGCTTTACACTTGGGAGCTCTTTATTTCTCACCACTGAAACATTTTGTGGGAACACGCCAGTTTCAGTGAAACTTTTGCAATAAAATGTTTCTTTTCAGGGTAGGATTTAGAGGGGGGTGGGCTCTAACCCTGATCTGCTTCTCTGAGAAGGAGGATTTAACCCCCAAAGTCTTCACATTCCAAGAGAGTCCTAATTCTCGTTTATGATGATGTCAGAGTGTTTTTTTTTCCTTGAGCTTCTGTAAAAACAAGCAAAACCCCTAAACAACAAGCAAATCCCACTCCTAAGGTCATCTTGTTGTGATTGAGAGTGCTTCTGAAATTCTGAAAGGATTTCTGGGATGGGAAAAATTATTTTCCTTCTCTTTCAACTTTGCACCTCACCACTCTGTCATGAACTTTGCATGTGAGATTTTGCTCTTGATGAATGAGCTCTCAGCCATAAAGGCTGCTGTGAACTAGGCTTAAGAACTTCCCTGAAAAATGAAAACCAAAAGTCTAAACCACATTTACCTTAGGAAATGTGAAGGAGAAAAATGAAACATTTGCTCTCCTGCCTCTCCTGTAGGGTTTTGTCACTTGTTCTTCACAGATTCTCCTGTGCAGAACTGGCTGCTCCTGCTCAAACATGAGATGTGGAACTGATCCCCTCATCAACACCAGCCCTGATGCTCCATCTGAAGGAAATCACAAATTGGCTCTTCACCTTCATGGGTTTTTTTCATTTCCTGCAGTCAGGAATGCCATCTCCAGTGTGAAATAAATGTAAATATCATCATTGTTCTTTCTGGAATCTGATACCTATTGTTATTTACTACTTGCTGTAGTTGTGGCTATATTTTTTTATGTCATTGCCTGTGTGAAAATTGAAAGAAAATAGCTGAATTTTGACCTCAGATAAGTGTAGATGACCAGTGCTTATGCTCTGCCTTCTTCCATGCAGCAGGTACCAAGAGGCTACAGGGCTGTCAGAGTGGTCATACCTTTACACAGACTTGTATCAAAGTGAAAAGTTTATATCTTACAGATCACTTCACATATACTCATCCTCTTCTGAGGGAAAAAAAATTGTCTAAGAGCTGTTTAGTGTGCTCTTATTATGGTGATGAGTGCAGAATGAAAGAAACAAATGGCAATATTTTAGAAAAACTTGCAAAGACATTTTAAAAAAGAATCACTCTCTAGTCAAAGTATCGTGACACTGCACTTGATGGGTTTTTAATATACACTGGGTTTAGTTGCCATGGATTTCTTTGGGGATTCCATATCTAGCAGAAAGTTCTGAGCAGTGCTATCTGTACTTGTGTCCTGAGCAGAAGGAGCAGCACAGGACATGAAATTCTGATCTGATGAGGGAGGAGCTGAGCAGCCTGGGCTGCTGCCAGCTGCAGGTTCTGTCTGGGTGCATTGATGGAAGGGGTGGGTCCATGTGTGCTCTCATAAAAGCCTCCACAACCTGAACCAGCAGTGCTCCGAGGATGATTTCCTTCTTCATGTCTCCCAGAAATCGCTCCCAAATCAACTCTGAGTGCAGCTGGATAAAGTCTGGCAGTGAATTTGGGCTTTAATAGCAATGATTCCTATGCACAAAGTGATTTGGAAACCCTTTTCAAAGAGGACAGACATGGTTTGTTTCAGCCAGTGCAGAAGTACTACAAAATTCCTAGTGAAGGATTGCAAGAGAATAGAATATTTGCTGGTGCTGGAGGGCAAAGGAAGTTAAAAAAATTTACAATTTTTCTAAGTGATTCTTGGGAGTACTTCAAATTTGCTTCTGACAAACTATTTTATTCACTATTAATTTTAATAGGTTGAAAGCATTTTTCATTTTTAGGTAGTTTCTGCTCACTCTTTGAACCTTGAGGCTGATTGTTTTAATTCCACATGGTCTGGAGGATGGGGTCCTTTGTTTTGGTACAATAACTACACTATAACCAGCCATGGTTTTCTGCTCCTTTCTCTCTTAACTTTCATCCTTTATGTGACACTATTTGCATTTTAGCTCCAGCAGGCATCAAATAAGATGTTTAATTAAAAATGTTATTGGAGGTCCAATTTAAGATCAAAGATCACCAGCTATCAGAGATCCAGTACTTTGATACCACAATAATGGGTGCCTTAGAAGTCGTCAGATGGGTTAGATTAGATAGTAATTTATTTTAGCTTGTTTCCTTTTCCTTAGTACTCATTCCAGATACCATAACCTGCTAGAAGTTTTAAGAAGCAGTAATTTTTAAAGTGAAAAGTAAAAGGTTCCCGCTTTAAACAAAACTGATCAAAAAAAATGGAAGTAGGAAATTGAGACCTTTAGAATATATGGGACCAAAAGCATAATAAACATCGACAGGGAGCATAATCCTGAATGCTAACAGAAGTACATTTGTTGTAACAAACATTTTGTCTAATTTAATCTTCAAATGTATTACTGCCAGAAAGAATAGAAATTTCAGGCTTTAATGTGTTGGTTACTCTTGAACTTCAGCTTCAACTGCTGGTGCTGGTAGTGTCTCCCACTGAAAAGACCATTTTAATTATCCTTGTCATCCATCTCAGTGAAGTCCGTGCATGTGTATTCATTACAGATCATTCTTTAAACTGTTGTTGAAAGTTGTGTACCCAGATGGGAACAAGAGGTAAAATGAAGCTTTGCTGCTATCAGAGCACAACAGCAGCGTGTGAATTGGAGCTCCTCGCAGAGCTCCTGACACAAACTCCAAGGAAGGCACAGGCCACGTTAGCTCATTCCTTGGCTGTGCATCTGCACAGGAGTGCTCAGGTCTCACAGGACATTCATCACCTCTGCAGAGGTGCAGGAACCTCCACTTCTAACACAGCTCACCGCAGTTAATGGAGCTGGCAATGTGCTTTTGCCTTTTGTTCTACTTCTGGATTACTTTGATTTTAGATTAAGTAATCTAAATGTCTCTTTAGTGGAGAACAACACTTCCCCCCCCCCCCCCCTTTTTTTTTGTTTTATTCTTTCACATTTATAAATTATTCTAACAGCTCTTCCGGCTAATAAATCATAACTAGGTTGGTTCTAATGCATTTGAACTGTCAGGCAGTGTGTGCAGAACGTTATCAGTTTTCATGTGTTACAGATAGCGGAGGTGGAAAGTGGTTTTCGAATGGTGTCGAGCTACTGCAAAGATTTTCCATTTGCTTCCGAGCCACTGCCTTTGTGCCGTGTCGGTTCTGGGTTGGAAGGGAGGGGCTACAAAGCCAGGAGCGACTCTCCACAAAGCTTCCTTTGGCACCACTGGAATCCAAAATTCCCTGAAGCGGGCAAAGCGCTGCGATTCCCCCAGCCCGGCAGCCGGGCGGAGCTCCGGCTCCTCCTTCCCAGCCCCCAAAAGACTTTAAGTTACTTTCCATTTTTTTTTTTTTTTTCTTACCCCGAAGTGGCTTTGGAAACACGGCAAGAATGCAAATAAACGTGTAAAAGAGTCGGTCTAATCGGGCATACAGTTCTCAGAACTTCATTACTCTTCGTTATCTGAAAAAAATGTAAATAACGAGGGAAACGCCAGCAGGGCAGAGATGCATTGCCACATTGCAGACTTCGTGTTAGGAGGGATAGTTGTGAATGCTAACAGAAAGCCTAACAACCTAAATTCGGTACTCGGGTTCAGCCTTGTGAATGGGCACTATTTTTAGAAATTAATTCAATTGAAAAATCCTTATTCTCCACGTAAATGGACAACTTGTTTAAATTCAGAGGCAAAAAAAACCTGGGGTTAAGTGTAAGACCCACAATTCGATTTGCATGTTGAGTAATTCAGACTGTAATAGAAGCTTTGTCATGTTAAGGTTAGGTCTTTCCTGTGGCCGTTCAAGTGGGCTCTAAAGACTTTTTAACGTGTTGCAGGATATTAAGGGGGGAAGGTTTGACCTACATCCATTTTTTTCAGACCCACTTCTGCAGGTTTCATCACACTCCCTGTGTCTCACACGTGGGACATTGCTGAGGGCAGGATAGGTGCCCAATTGCCTACATACAATTTCATCAGGAAAGGTGTATGATTTATTGCCCTGTAAAGGGTTTTGACATGAAGCCTGTGAAAAGCACTATATAAATGCCAATACAATATAAAACGTCACACAAATACTTTGCTCATTAATTCTGACCCTGTGCTTTTGTACTGGAGAGAAATGAGAGTGAAATATGAATGTGTTCCTTATGCTTTAAGGGGGAAAATGGGGCTGTGGATTTTATAAAGGCTGATGTGTTAACCTGCCTTTGTGGTTCCTTTACAGACAAGCAGCAAGAAGTCCACTCCTGCCTGGAAGCTACACCGTGAGTGAAAGCAGATAAAGCCTTAAAAAGGGAGCCTGTGTTTGTGATGACAGTCCTTGGTCATGACACAGCTTTCACCACACAAAGAGAGGATTTAATTTTTTCATTTCAAAATACCATTTATTTCAGCACTACCAGCTCTGAAAGCCTGTCTGCCATCATCCTGTTACAATTTTACTCCTTACATTTTGTCATATTTTTTAAACAGCTTTAAACATTTTTAAATGTTTCTTTAAACAGCTTAATACCCAAATCTTCCCAAGCCTACATGGCCTGTTTCAGAAGGTGGATTCAGCAGTGTTTTAGTGCCTGGCTAGAGCTGAGCAGCCCCTGCTGTTCATCTTCTTTGCTTTGGCCAAAGGGTACAGCAGCACCTCAAAGCCCAGATCACACCCGTCCCCAGCTCCTTCCTTCTGGAAAACCACTGGGGAGGCCAAGAAGGAAGGGGAAGTTATGGGACATACTGAAAAATCCCCTTTCATCCTCTGCAGGGATTTTCCAGCCTTGCCCAGGTCACTTTGCAGAATGGGAGCCAGCCTGGCCCAATGGGTATCAGTCACAGAACTCTTGTGTCTGATCAGCTGAGGTTTTCTCTCACATGCTGACACACCTTGGTGGTGGGACTTCAGTTTTCTAAAATATTCATGCATCAGCTTTAACTATCACTGTGGACTGAGTAAAATTTGTTCCATTCCTTTGTTTTGATTTTAGGTTGCTTTTCAAATTCCTTCCCCCCTCCTGTATTTCACTGCGATTTTGATTGTTTCTATTTTTGCTTTAAATAGGATGTTCACTTTTTGCTGATCTTTGCTGACATTTTCCCCTTTTGATTTGTAGTACTATTAATTCTCCTCTGTTCACTGTTTTGTCTACATTTAGAGCATGTTTGTTTTTCTCTAGTGGCCTGTAATTACTTTCCCCCGTAATTTTTCCAATTACGTTCTCCAGTGATGCTTCTTTAAGAAGTATAGGAGTAACCTCCTGAGGATGTGAAATTTTTGACCAGAAAATGCTTTTACTCTTGGAAAAGAGCTTGAGTTGGGGATATTGATTGTACCTCTCTTTGGCACAGGGGTAAATAAATGGCTTTTTTGGTTGCAGTTAGATAATATGTGAGTCCTGTTCCCTGTTCACGGATGGTCCTGCATCACCATCTTCTACTGGAACTGAGGACAAACAGCCCTGCTGTGTGCCTTAAAAGAGACCTCCAGCTTTTGGGTTTGGGGATGCCTCTGTCCATTTCATGTGAGAGGTGGGGGAATGCAACCAAATACCAAAGCAACAGGGGAAATCTGCCAGGAAGCAGAAAATCAGGTTCAGTTCACCAGTGTCCCCATTTACCACACTGGCCTCCACGCCATGCTTTCAATCTCGCCCCTGGCCTGTTCATTTTCTTCTGTTTTTCTTTCAGCCTCAATGTTGTGGAAATCCAGGTCCTTCCAACAGGCAGAAACAAGATCTGCTTCATAGCTGGCGCCCTTCACCGTTTTCACTGGGCAGCATTTCTCGGGGTGCATCTCCCCATCTGGGAGCACGTTTCATTCCCGGCGCCCGCGCGATTCCATCGGCGCTTCCAGCAGGGACAGCCCCGGTCCGGGCCAGCCCGCCTTCCGCACAACACCGACTTCTTGGGGGGCTTTTCTCTCCTCTCTCCCAAACCCGTTTTTTTGGGAGGCTTTTCTCGCCTCTCTCCCAAACCCGTTTTTTGGGAGGCTTTTCTCGCCTCTCTCCCAAACCCGTTTTTTTGGGAGGCTTTTCTCGCCTCTCTCCCAAACCCGTTTTTTGGGAGGCTTTTCTCGCCTCTCTCCCAAACCCGTTTTTTTGGGAGGCTTTTCTCGCCTCTCTCCCAAACCCGTTTTTTGGGAGGCTTTTCTCGCCTCTCTCCCAAACCCGTTTTTTTGGGAGGCTTTTCTCGCCTCTCTCCCAAACCCGTTTTTTTGGGAGGCTTTTCTCGCCTCTCTCCCAAACCCGTTTTTTTGGGAGGCTTTTCTCGCCTCTCTCCCAAACCCGTTTTTTGGGAGGCTTTTCTCGCCTCTCTCCCAAACCCGTTTTTTTGGGAGGCTTTTCTCGCCTCTCTCCCAAACCCGTTTTTTTGGGAGGCTTTTCTCGCCTCTCTCCCAAACCCGTTTTTTTGGGAGGCTTTTCTCGCCTCTCTCCCAAACCCGTTTTTTTGGGAGGCTTTTCTCGCCTCTCTCCAGCGCGGGGTGCGCTCCCGCCCGCGCCCTGCAGTGCGGCGCCGCGGCCGCCAGGGGGCGCCGCAGACCGCGGTGCGGCGCGCAGGGCGCCGCGGGAGCGCGCAGGGGCGCGCAGGGCGCCGCGGGAGCGCGCAGGGGCGCGCAAGATCCGCGCAAAGGCCGCGCCAGGGCCGGGCCAGCCCCCGCGGCCGCGGCTGCTGCCCCGCGCTCAGCCGCCGGCCCCGCGGGCGCGCAGCCGCTCCCCGCGGATCTCTCCGCAAGCGCGGCTCGAGCAGCGCTCCCGAAGGGCCGCGGGGGCTCCGCGGGCGCTCCCGCGCCTCTGAAATCGTTGGGAGGCAGCAGCGCAGGGCGCAGACAGCGGGGCTTTGTGCCGGTGTGTGCGTGGAGCGCAGCGCAAAGCAGGAAAAAATAAAGAGAAGGGGGAGAGAAAAGAAGAGGGGAAAAAAAAAAAAAAAAGGAAAAAAAGAGTGGTCAGAGTAGGTTTGTTAAGGAATCCGGTAAGTTATAGGAAGCAAAATTAAATGTCTGGTGCTTACACGACGGCATGTTTTACAAGGGAGAAGGAAACTGTGCAGAAAATGCATGGGCTTTTATTGTTGGATTTCATTGCCTGTATTGTGGTGGATGCTTTATGCTACGGAGAGCAAGTTTAATTGAACCAGATCGCTGATTTCATATAGTAGGGGGCATGGGGTGTTTTTTTTTTTTTTTCTTTTTTTTTGTTTTGTTTTCGGAGTTAACCCTTTCGGGGACTAGAGGCAGGCAGGGCTGAGCTCCACAGCTCCGAGTTTCAAGCAGCAAATAAAAACACATTACATAAAAACAAACACCGAGCCCAGTTATCAAAACCTCAATCTCTAGCTATTATTTTTCTTTGTATTTGGTGCCTTTTTTTTTTTTTTTTTTTTTAAATCACATCTGTCGTTCCCAGCCTTTCCCAACACTGCAGACCAAAGTGGACAGCTTCCATGTGACCACCTAGTACAGGAGGCGTTTTCTGCTGGGAAACTTTGCAGTGGTTTTCTCCTTCCCTTTCCTTCTGAGAGCTCAGAAAAGAAAATGTGCAATCTTCCCAGCGATTAAAGTCTCCGTATTTGTCTTCAGACTTATCGGGTTTATCCAAACTTTTGTGTGTGTGTGTGTGTATCCCCCCGCCCCCCCTCCTGTGCATTTGTAAAGTAGCCCCATCTAGCAATGATAAATATCCCTGTTGATCACTTGATTGATTACCTCTCGGAAAGGTCACGCGGGCTTGCAGTAATTTCCTTTTGCCTAAGGCTCCCTTTTCACTTTTACTCCCGCACGACAGCTCCAAGTATACAGGATCTTTATTTTTGATTTTTAACCCCTAAATAGCTCCCCGAAAACAATGCGTTGGTGAAAAGAAGGAGGGAAATCAGCCGGCGGCTCCGCGCTGCCCCAGCCCTGCCGCGCTCTCCCGGGGCGGGTTTGGGGAGGGAGAGCCTCCCTCCCCTGCTCTCCTGTGGACTGAGAATTCGGATTTAAACAACCAGACAAGCTATTAATTTACCCATGCTACCCAGGGTCCTGAACCCAATTAATTTCTAATAATTACAGCCCAAGGGGGCTGGAGAGATCCCTCTGCCTCTTTCTAGCCTTGCCACTTCGCGGCACCGAGGTCAGCATATAATAATAAAGTGTATATTTTGAAAGTGATCAGCAGAACAGTGAGTTATTGCAATGAATGAAAATTGTTTCCATTTTGGCTAATTGAGCCCGTGGCTGAAAGCTGGAGTTCTGAGACTAAATAAAGAGGACTGTTTTATTTCGACGTGGGCTGGAAATCCCTGCACAGCTTTTCGGTCACCCAGCAAGAAGCTTAATTTCTTACCAGCAAACCTGAAATCAAGCGTTGGGTAAACAGTATTAATAATTGCATTACAATGATTAAATTAATCTTACTGGTAGCTAGGAGAATATAGATTGAGATTGAATAACACGATGTAAAGTTCACTGCACAAAGACAATAGCACAACAAATACCTCGATAAAGAATTCCAACTTTTCTCCAAGTAGACTGCGGGGCTTGTTCGATTATAATGTAAGGAAGAGAAAATTTCCTGTTACGGGGAATGCCCTGAAACCTATGTATAGAGGGGTGCCTTTGCTCTCCCAGCCTGTACTAGAAATATATTTAATTCCACCCCTCCATCCGGAAAAATATTTCCCCAAATTTTAATCTCTGTTTCTGCCCGTGGATGCGCTGAAACCACCCCGCATCCCCGCCGCCGGTCGCTTCCCACCCGGGAAGGGAGCAGAGGCTGCCGGCGCGGGGGATCCTCCCCGCACGAACGAAACGGAATTCCCGGGGGGCTGCCCGGGACTTTTCGGGCAAGGGGGCGAAGCTGGCGGGGCCGAGCGGGCGATGCCGGGGCCGCCGGGCGGGCGGCGGGGGCGGCCGGGGCGGCCCGGGACGGCGGCCGGAGCCCCGGGCGGGCGGCGCGGCACCTGCCGGGCTCCCGGGGCCGCTGGGACGGCGGGCAGGTGCCGGTGACAGCCGGGCACGGCCGGGGTCAGGGCTGCCCGCCCGGGAAAGCCGCATCTGTGCCCCCGGCGCCGCACGGGGCTCGGCCGCCCGGGTGCCAGCGCGTCCCCGGGCGCGGGGAAGGACGCGCATCTCTGCCCGGGCGGCGGCTTTGCCGGGGTCTCCGCTTAAACCGGGGGCGCGGGAGGCGGGGGGAGTTTTGCAAAGTTCGTGGGCGTTTGCATTTTTCCCCAAGTGCCCCGGCGCCGCAGGTCTGGGGGTGTGTGAGGGGTGATCTGGGGACAGCTCGGTGCAGCCCCGCAAGGGAAGGCGCCGTTTGCCAGCGAGGTCGGGGGTCGGGCAGTGCCGGGACCCCGAGCGCAGCCCCGGCCCCCGGCCCCGCGCATCCCCCGCGCAGCCTGTCGCTGCTCTCGGCTCTCCCGGCCCAGCTCCTCCCGGGACAGCCCGCACGGGGCACCCCGATGAGTGCAGGGGGCTGGGGGAGTCCCCTGCCCTCCTGCCCCTCCTGCTCCGGGGGTGTGAGGTGCGCCCCTGCCCGGCTGCGGGGGGATGTGGAGTGGGCAGACAGCAGCTGCGTGTCCTTAAAAAAAAAAAAAAAAAAAATACAGGTTACAAATTAAAAAGAACGATTGGCATCAAGGACGGCTCCGCAGTGCGGGTTCAAGTGCTTGCGCCCGTCTGCCGGGCGTTCGGGGCAGCAGCGTGGGACCCGCGGTGCCCCCGCCCCACGCGCGGGGCTGGCAGCGGTGGGGAGCGGGGGGCGCTCCACGGGCGGCCGGGGGGTGGGATTGAAGGGGGAAGGGGCGATGCTGAGGATTTTATTAAAACAAAAAGTTGAGCAGCGTGTATGTACTGGCGCAGCCCCGAGTCTGAAAGATTGTAATTTTCTTTTATGGTGTCTGGCAGGATTTGCAACAGATATTAATGGGAACATAAATAGCGCATGGAAGGTATTGAACAAAACTGTTTAATGCAAGGAGGTTGTACCGGGGGAAAATCTATACGCAGTTTGGATTGATTCATACCTCGGACATAGCCATCCCCTAAAGGAGTTCCCAATTTCTGCGCGCTCCCTCTTTGATTGGCAAACCCTGTAATTAAAACAGATTAGAGCGGTCGGTGTTGCTGTTTTTAAAACGCTTTTTTTCTGCCCAACTGGTGGTGGCTTAGCCGAGTTCAAGGTGGCGAAAAAGTGTGCGCGCCGGGAAAGTGTACGATTTCACGGTACGCGTGCATAATAAAACATGTAATCAAATTATATCTCCCTGCCTATATATGCGGAAAGATCTACGGTAATTGCTGCCGGGTGAGAATAAACTATTTAAACGTTGCAAATACTCCAGATGAGTATTAATATCCCACTAAAAAAAAAAAAAAAAAAAAAAAAAAAAAAAAAAGGCAGAGAAAAAGGTGTCGCTTCTCCCCCCAGCCCCTGCCCCGCGGGAGCGCGGGTCTCCCCCGCTGTGACCCCTCCCGGTGCGCGGGCGGCGGAGCGGCTGCCCCGCGGCCGCGGTGGCGCAGCCCGGCGGCGGCTGCGCGCCTCGTCCCGGCCCGTCCCGGCCCCGGTGCCGGCTGTCAGGGTCCCCACCGGCGGTGATGGATCGCTGCAAACTTTTTTTTGGCGGCGCTGAAATGTTGAAGAGCGGGGGGGAGCCGCCCGTGCGCATGTGCGAAGGTGTCCAAACTGACAATGCTGGAGAGATAGCGAGCCGGGATTGAGAGAAAGGGAGAGTGTGTGTGCGGGAGAGGGAGAGGACAGAGGGAGAGGGGGAGCGAAAAAGGAGGAAAAGCTCCGGGAGGAAAAAAAAAAAAAGCCCCCCCCTACCCCAAGCCCACGCCAGCATCGGCCGCGGGACTGGCAGCATGCGATCCAAGGGCAGGGCGAGGAAGCTGGCCGCAAGTAGGTGCAATACCCCTTTCTCTTGGCTTTTCACCCTCCCTCTCTGCCATGTTGCATAGACATGTCTGGTGCGGCGCGGAGCTCGCAGGCAACCTGCAGCATCCCCTCCCAGCCTCCCGGCCCGGCCCGGCCCGGCTCGGCTCGGCTCGGCTCGGCTCGGCGGGCGGGCGGCGGGGACCGGGGCGGGGGGTGCGGCGGCCGGAGCCGGGCCGGGGGCTGCGGGCGGCCGGCGGGAGGTGGGGAAGGAGTTGAGGAAAAGTTCAGTGGCGAGCGCTGGAAGTTGCTGCCGCCGCCGGGGGCTGGGGTGGGGGGGGTCGGGGGAGGGGGTGCGGGAGGCTCCGGGCCCTATAGTGGGCGCTGTGGGCTGCGGCAGGGCCGGGGGCCGGGGGGCGGCGGCTCCGCGGGTGCGCGGAGGGGCAGCGGCGGCTCCGCGGGGGAGGCGGCGAGCCGCGGCCGCAGGTAGCCGGAGCGGAGCCGCCGGGCAGCCCCGCCGCGCTCTCCCGCGGGCTTGCGCCCGAAAGCAACGCCCCGGCCGGTGCCCGGAAGCCCCGGTCGGTGCCCGAAAGCCCCGGCCGGTGCCCGAAAGGCCCGGCCGGTGCCCGAAAGCCCCGGCCGGTGCCCGAAAGCCCCGGCCGGTGCCCGGCTCCCGCGGGCTCCGAGCCGGGCGCTCCGGGCGGGCGGGGCCGCTCCGCGTGGCCGGGATGCCCCGCGCGGGTCGGCGGGGACAGCGGGGCTCGCCGGGCAGCGCCGAGCGCCTCCCGGCCCGCTGGAGTCGCCCGCTAAAAGTTGATGTAAATGTTGTAATTTCAGGCGCTTTTCCAGCACTTTTTTATACAGTTTGGCCGCCCGAAGGTCTGTGTTCCGCGAGGCGAGGGCTCGGCCGTCCACACGCAAAGCCCGACTTACTTAATTATTTGTCTTACTCTCACCCCATCTGTTTCTCCTTTATGATAGGGATCTCTGCTTTTAACTGCTGCAGTGTTGGGGCTCCTTTTTTCTTTTATTTTTTTTTTAAAGTTTTTATTATTTTTTGAAAAAATGAGGGATTCAACAACAAAACTTCGCCAGATTTCGCGTCCTATTTTAAAAGCAACTGATGTCTTTATTTTCTCTGACACATCTGGGCAAGTTTCATTTGATATCCATGGCGATGGCAACTCACATTCCCGAGTGAAAAAAAAAATGGTCAGGAGGAAAAAAAGTCAGATGAAATGTTGCATAAGTTGCGTGACGTAAAAAGCAGATGCTTATTTACTCTTTATTGGTGAAGAGGGAAAATATAGAGAAGCGTGGAAAAGGGGAAGTGAAAGATGTCTCTGGATCATCATCAGCTTTTCTCTGAACCTGAACAACAGCAGCAACCTGCGTTTGATTAGGTGATCTCAAAGTGGATAGTCCAGCGCCCTTAATTTGAAAACAAATCTATTTTTAAATCTCAAGGTTGCCATCCGTACTTTGGAGCTGATTATGGGGGAAAAATTCTCCCATCCCCGACAAAATCCGTCCGGTTTCCTCGCCTCTCCCTCGCTTTGCTCGCTGCGCAGCGATGCAGGGCTCCTGCTGCTGCTCCTGCTCCGGCTCCAGCTCCGCGGGCGAGATCCGATCACTGCAAACTTTGCGCGTCCTGCAGCAGCAGCAGCAGCAGCAGCAGCAGCAGCACTTTCCCCTCCTAGACAGATGTGTTGCATTAAATAATCCTTCGGTTACAATCGACTCATAAAGGAAATCATATTTAAAAAGCCGGGGTTTATTTCTTTTTTGTGTTCCGAAAAGCTGCTTCTTTTCCCCCTGAAGAGCGTCTCAGTTTCATGGCAAGTGGAAGGAGGGTTGGAGGCGACCCCTTTAATTTATTCGTTCGAGAGAAAAAGGTTTTAGCTTTTCAGTTCTTTCTGTCCGAGTTAGGAACAGGAAAATACTTTGTAGCCTTCGCCCTTTTACATGGAAAAAGATACAGATCGGGATAAAGCGCATTTCTTGTATTATTTCACTTTTATTGTTTTATGCGTGAAACAAAAAAAATCGCCCCGATTGCGTGACTGTCGCCAATACCCAGGCGAGATTTTCCCTCTTAATTAAAGAAGAATACCTGAAGGGTATTTTCTTGACCTCAGTGTAAAATTGCCAAAAAATAATTTTGAGGCTTTGCCCCCCTCTTAAAAAAAAATAAATAGAAAAATAATTCAGAAGGAACAAAAAGAGCCACGCGGGGGATAGCCAGTGAATTTTTTAAATGTCCAGCTGTAAAAATAAGGGAAAACACACGCTGAAGTGGGTCTGCCCGCCACGCTCTCGGCAGGCAGGCGGTGAGGAGCGGGGCGCGGGCCCGGGGGGCGCGGGCGCGGCCGGCCGCAGCCGCGCTGCACCTGCGCGGGCATCCCGGCCCCGGGGCAGCGGCTTTTCCACTCGGGTGGGTTTGTGCCCGCCTGGTGGAACCGTATCCCCGAATAACCCCCGCCCCAGCACGGGCCGCCGCAGCCCTGCAGCCGGCCCGGGGTAGCCCCAGCCACCCAGTAGCCTCATAAAGAGACAGAAGGTGATCAGATTAGGGGAACACACGTGAATAAGGAGGCACTTGTTACTTTTACACTTTATCACCACTTTTTTACAGGCAATTTAGTGCAGTCAAGGTAGATCCAGATCCCTCTAACCATCTGAGATAGTAAAATAGCACTTTCCTAAGTTTCAGCAGGTTTTCCTGCGCCTGTAATTTGCCTCAGTTTAGTACTTAAAAGGCTTGATTGAAAAACAGAGCCGGCAAGTTTATTTGCCTGTTTAAGACTGTCCGGGAATTTGTTTTCGAGCAGGGAGATGTTTGCCGTGTCCCGGCTGCCGGCCCTCTCGGCGAGGCTGTTTATTTGCCATCGCTTTGCCATCGCCTCCGGGCGCCTGCCGCGCCGCGGGCACCGGCTGCGATGCCCCGGCCCGGCGCGGGGGCGGCGGCGGGCGGCCGGCGGTCCCTCGGTCCCTGTGTCCCTCGGTCCCTCTGTCCCTCTGTCCCTCTGTCCCTCTGTCCCTCTGTTCCTCGGTCCCTCTGTCCCTCGGTCCCTCGGTCCCTCGGTCCCTCTGTCCCTCTGTCCCTCTGTCCCTCGGTCCCTCGGTCCCTCGGTCCCTCTGTCCCTCTGTCCCTCGGTCCCTCGGTCCCTCGCACCCCGCCCCACCCGGCCCGGCCCCGCGGGTCGGCACCGCCCCGGCACCGGGCTCGGCCCGGCTCGGCACCGCCCGGCCCGGCCCGGCCCGGCGGCATCCCCGGCGCGGCGCTGTCCCCGGCGGCTCCTGCGGGCACGGGGGCTGCGGGGACGGGCCAGACAATCCCATTATATGCCGGGCATATTTTCACCAGGCGCTTCATTAACCCTTTTCAGGGCGGAGAGCGCGCGTGTGGCTTTTCGCTCCCTCTTTCTGCCCTTCCTTTATTCCTTCTCTCCTCCTCGTCTCTCTCTTACTTTCTTTCTCTCATCTTTTCTTTCTCTCATATTTCTTTTCTTTTCTTTTCTTTTCTTTTCTTTTCTTTTCTTTTCTTTTCTTTTCTTTTCTTTTCTTTTCTTTTCTTTTCTTTTCTTTTCTTTTCTTTTCTTTTCTTTTCTTTTCTTTTCTTTTCTTTTCTTTCTTTTCTTTTCTTTTCTTTTCTTTTCTTTTCTTTTCTTTTCTTCTTTTCTTTTCTTTTCTTTTCTTTTTTTTCTTCTTTTCCTTTTTTTCTTTCTCCTCCTCCTTTTTCCCCTCCTTCCCTTTTTTTTCCCTCTCCCTGCTTTCTATTCTTCTCTCTTACTCAGGGCCATCAGCCACCCCTGAATTTGGGACCAACTTTGCCGCCCGGGGCTGAGCTCTGCGGTGCCTCCTGGCTGCTCCCGGGCCACCCCGGGCCGGCCGCGGTGCTGGGCAGGGAAAGGACACAAAGGAAAAGGACGGTCCGAAAGGCGAGCCCGTTATTAATACAGCCCCGCTTGTAAATGAAAAATGTAACTCTTGTTAATTAACGCTGTTTACATGGGGTACAAGAAACTTAAGAAATGTTTCTACAAAGGGGAAGGAACTGTTTACAAAACTCTTTCAAAAGTGTGACATATTGCTGCAGTTCCAGCACTAAAAAGCCAAACACACTTACACGCCTTTGAAGTTGGCTGGCTGAGGCAACATTATTTGACTGGGATTCCGATATTGCTTGTGGGTATAACTAATGGCTTTTACCTAGTTAGTGGGCTGGGAGGGGCGAGGGCCTGGGCGCCGTGGCCATTGGGTCCCTCTGGAGAGCTGGGGCTGGCTCCCTGCCAGCTCTGTACAATGTCAACATTGAATATTTGAATTCCCAGACTCTATTTAACAACTTTCTAAATAAATAAACTCATTGTGTGTCTGTGTTTAAAATTATTTCACCTCTTTCATGAAAGCTACAGCATCTTATTACACTGGCCTCTCGGGCTGCTTTTCCCCCTTTTCTTTCCAAACAAATACAAACGGAGCTGAACACTTTTTTTTTTTGTTTTTTTTTTTTTTTTTTTTTTTTTTTGTTGTTGTTTTTCACTGTCTCCTATCTCTCCCCTTCTCACTTTCTGTCTGTCTTCTCACAAAGCACGACTGGCAGCTGCTCGGACATCCCACCACGTCCTCAGTGGGACAGCTCTGTGCACCCTGTTATCTAATCGTAACTAAAACCAAAGCCAGGTTCACCAAGTCGGTTAAATATTAATCATTTCTAAAAGGAGGCCCAAGTGAGTGCCATTGCTGCAGCAGTGCCCTGTACATACTCAATCATTTTGGCTGCCCTACCCTAGGCAGGCTCCAGGGACAGCTTTCATTGTTGTTTGCCATAAATGGCTATTAGTGTTCATATTCACCTATTCACCTACTTATTTAAGTGCACATATGTGTGGATGTGGCTGTGCTTATGGAGAGGTGTGCACACACGTGTGTTCAGAACATACTTTTCTGCTTATGCCACCGGGATATATTTATTTATGTGCATAATAGCTATGTCCGTGTGTGCACATACAGAGAAAAGCAGGTAAATCAGTTTGATATTTGCAATAGTAATTAATATATGTACAGCGTATGGTTTAGAGGGAGATTGTGGTATGCACAGGCTGCAGGGGTGCTTGTAGTCCTGACACCAATATCTGTACACCCACAAAGGCTCTGAAATGTTCTGGATGCATGTAGGAAACACAGTACTGATGTGCAGGAGCCTGGGTGTTGTGCCCTGGGATGCTTCCCAAATACACGAATTGTGTGCTTCCGTGGCAGGAATATCCATTGTAAAATATTTATTGCCTTCCCATGGAAGTAAAGGTGGCCGGACAGAGAAGGTATTTCTGCTTTTCCTGGGGAGCACAGCTCCCTGATAAAGCTGTCTGAGTTGCTGAAGAAGAAATTGGGATGAATTTTCTGCCAGGACAGGTATGTGTTGGAAGAAAGAAAGTGTTGGTGGTTACTCCTGCACCAGGAGGATGAGGAAAGGGCAGTGGGGAAGCAGATGGAGTTTTATAAATCTCAGCTAATGAAACCTTGTCCACAGAAATTGCCTTGATTTGCAGTAAACCACTTTTTAAACAAATGTACATTAGCTTTGGAAGGGCTTGTTCAGACACTTAGGTTTCCAACCAAGAATTCATAATATTTGTTTATTTAAAATTTAACTAGGTTTGCTGTCATTTTTGGAGCAAGTCGGTGTTCTTTTGCTGTAATTTAATACAATCAGTTTTACATCATTTCAGTTTAGTTAGACACGAAGTGGCTCACGAAGAGCAGAAAGAGGTTTAATCCCACATCGTTTTCAAACTAGCAGATGCAAGTGTCATGTTATTCAGTAGACAGAGCTAGAACTGGACAAAGGCAGATTAGAAATGAAGTTTATATTTTAAGTAGTGAAGGCATTTAACCAGTAAAACTATTGAGAACCGGGTGCATTTCAACATCAGTGGAATTCCTTTGTCTTAATTAAGGTTGGCTGTTTTTCTAAAAAGATATGAGCTAATCCAAACAGGAATTAATTTAGGGAATTCCTGTAACCTGTGTTATACAGGAGTAGCAGACCAGACCACTCTTCCTGGTTTTATAATCTATGCACCCAGTTAAAGCAGTGCAGTTTCATATGGAGACACAAGCTCAAGGCTGGGATCACAGGAATGCACTTAAAAACGAAATGGTCATTAACAAAACCCAGGTTCAGCTCCGAGCCAACATCTGGCACAAAGTGTTTTCCACCCTCAGCACTCCTTACCCGGATCACAGGCACCCTCAGAAGTGCCCAGGTCTGAGGGCAAAGGCAGTGATGGGTTTTTCAAAGATGGGAAGGAGGAACAGGGTGCAGGAGCTGAGGTTTGGATGCAGAGAGCAGGGTCTGGGGTCGGTGGTTTGATCACTGCTCTGTGATGGATTTCCAGTTCCTGCCATGTTCCTGTGCAACAGGTCACTGCTGCTGTTCTTACACCCAGACAAGACCAGCAGAGATCATGATACAGTGCAGTAAGCATCAGCAAGAACCTCCAGGACCCCTTTGCTGCAGTCTCTGCTGGAGGGAGGTGTTTGCTGGCAGAGAAAAAGCAAGGTGGGGAAGGGGATGGAGAAGCTAAGGAGAAGTGGGTGTTGCTGTCCTCATGACTCTGACTCTTTTTTTTGCACTGCCATTTTAAATAAAAAAATCTAAATTCTCAGGGTATAAAGAAACCCTGTCTGATCACTCATTGACTTCATGTTCCCTCCCTTTTGTTTGCATTTCCAGGCTGTGCCGAGGCATTGCCTTCTCCAGTGCTGCTGGAAGAAAGGGCAGCCACGGATACGTGTGGGAGGAGGGAAGCTAGCCTGCAATGAATATTGTATTTGGTGCTAAATATGTAACAAAGAGAAAGAAATGTGAGTTAATCCAGCAATAAGAGCCGGGAAGTGAAATATAATTCGTTTTATTTCAGGGTTTAATGCTGTGGTCTGTTTCAGTGAAGCATTATCTTTTAAACTGGGATATACACAACGACATAACCCCCACTACCTTGAGGGAATGTCAGAGTTTGATCTCCGAATAAAGGAAATTCAGAGTTAAGGCTGAAATGTACCACATGGCCTCCAAGTCCCAGGAACAACAGGAGGCAAGGAAGTAGCTAAAGCTATGGGCTGCACTTTAAAATGAGTCCAGCAACTACCAAGCCGCCAGCGCTCCTTGCAGATCCACAACATGGCTTGAGCTGGGATTTGTATTGGCTAGAGAGAGATCTGTGACGGTCTTGAGTCTTTTCGGAAATCTTGGCTGATCTGTGATGAGCATGAGAGTTTTATGGTGGAAGGATTACAGTTCTGGGCTTAATTTATGCAACAGAAGCACTCTTGTCTCCTTTGACACCGATAGCTTTTGTTTAGAAAGTCTTATATTGGAGCAAAATTTTGGTTCAGAAAAGAAACATACCCAAGTTACAGCTTTATTTCTTTTCTGAAGAATGGCTTTTATGTCTGAATGGGTGCACTACATTTTAGCCTGTTTAAACTCCAAACTAAATTTAAATTGCCTGTAAAATAATCCACAGAATGGAAACTGCCACACAATCGTAGCCCTTGCTCCCTGACCCAAACCCATATTCCATTGCAAAGCAGTGCGCTGCTCTGTTCCGTGATTACAGTAAGTTAGAAACCAGAAGAGCAAGACTTCTATGAATAGGTTATTTTTGGCAATTGCATCACCAATTATGTATAAAATTTCAAAAAATATGGGTTCTGCCAGTTTGATCTCTGAGAAGGATACAGAAAATGAAAGCTTTGAGACTGCTGTAACATCATACTATTTTGTCTATTAGATATCATTAGATTACCAGAATACTGAGACCTTCATATCAACCAGCCTAACAAAAATTTCCCAGGTGGTTTAAATTAAAAAATTAGCCATAAATATATTTTGTATAATGTAATTTATTATGGATGTTTATTGTGTGCAGTGGGAAAATGTTTGGTTTCGGATGATCTTACCGTATAACATGTGCCTTACTGAAACTGTTTATACTGAGGCAGCCTGGAAAAGCCCCAGTTTAATGCTGAGACTGGCCGGGCTACATGCTCTGAAAGCCACAGGAAGGCAGAGCCCTTCCCCTGGAAAGCCAAAGGAGCAACAGCATCTTGTGTGGGACATGTGCAGCATAAAATAGGCAGTGGGGAAAGAGCTGAGTGACAGAGAAAGCTGAAGGATGGCTCAGGGCAGTGTTGTTTTATAGGGAAAATGGGATAAAAATGATACCAGCTCGCAGCAGGTCCTGTTATACTGGGATGGAAAGTTCACTGGTGTCCAAGGGATACTTTTCTCCCGCATCCCATGTTTTATCAAGGCCTCCTTTTGTTCCAGCTGGGTGTGGTGAGCAGGGCTCTCTGCTGATGCCCACCCATGGCTCCAGATTTGCCCATCTGCAGCACAGAGAGGGGATTAAGCTGGCCTTAGGGACCCAGGCCTTCCTGTGATGGACACATCCACCCTCTGCTGGGATGCTGCAGCAGGGAGCTGATGGCTTCAGGAACAAGATCTCCCGCCTCCTCTCCCACTCTTCTGCACAAAGTCCACATGCTGGCAAGGGTGAAATCATTCCTCAGTTTAAAAAAAACAAACCCTCAAAAACTTCCTCCCCTGCCCCAAGCTCCTTCACACATGTATTAACACCAAACTGGCAAAGCCAATGGAAAAGGATTTTGCGTTTTGGCAGCAGAGCTGGCTCAGAGCTCACCGTGGGCCTTGTCCCAAACCCACTGGAGCTGAAGGAGCTTGTACCGACTTCAACGGGCCTTGGGCTGGCTCTGGCTGGGAGGAATCTGCTTCCCTTCATCCTTGGGGGAGGGGGGTTATCAGCAGCTTTTGCTCTGCGGTGAGCCCCAACATGTGATGCTGTAACAGATACCTGGATTTACATCAGCCTAAGTGAATTAGGTTGGCCCTATAATCTGGCCTCATTTAAGAGTCATTTTAGCCATTAGGATGAAATATGAACACTGCTGATGGGGGGACTGTGGTGACTCTGAATCCTTGTTTCCCACCGTGCCCCATCTCGCCCGTGGGTTGAGAACCTCTGAGGGCTGTGGTGGTCACTTGGGGGGTGAGGGAGGAGTCCAGCACCCCTGGCTTGCACTCCATTCCAAGGACTGTGGTTCTCCAAATAGCCTGAATTTGTACCTTCTGAACAAATAGCTCTGCTGCTGAAGGTACCTGGGTCCTCCTGTAAATGCTCCATTTATTGCCTCCCGATTTCATCTCAGACAAACAGAAGGTTTGCGAGAGACAAGCACCGACTGCTGGAAAAAAATCACCCCAAACATGTCTAAAGCACAGCTTGAGTCACTGGTGGTGCCTATATTTTTGATTTAAAAACCATTTAACATTTCCAACGTTTGACAGAAATGATTCACCTTCCCCTCTTGAAAACTCTTTGCAATTTGAACTTACCATGGCACGTTTTATTTACTTGCACCTTGGTGAGGAATTAAGCAATGCTTTTGGTGAGTTTTAATCTTTCCCATTCTCTTTGTGGCTCTGTATAAAGAAAAAAAAAAGGAAATATGTTGTTTGAAATAATTTTGCAGTGATGTTTCTATTTTACTTTTTTTAGGCTCTTGATGTATTTTTGGCTACAGGGACTGGCGTGGAGCATTGGTCTAAGAATATACAACACTGAAAAGCAAAGCAATATCAGCTGTATCTGAGCTAACTGCACTGCTTTTTAGTTTTGCTGCTTCACTGTTACTAATGATGATTTACAGCAATAACGAAGACTTCTTAATTGTAAAATATAAACAGCGTGAGATATTCGTCATGATTCTCTCAGTTCATGCAGAAAACAATATTTCAGTAGTCATTGACTGCCTGTGAAAATGCTATTAAGCAGCTATGCACTGCCTGAATAATTACTGTCCAGGAGTTTGTGCTTCCTAATAAAGCCGAGGTAACTGAGAAATGAAGAAATGATGCACTAGGTCACTCCAGATGATGCAGATCAGAGAGATCTGAGTGAACAAACCAGTGTGCAATGTCTTTAGTATCAGTGACCAGCCTCAGAATGAGAGAAAAGGTGAAATGATCTGTACTGTACCAATGCCCTGAGTGAAAACTGAGCTGAGACAGAGCCAGAAGGAGTGGTGCAGAGTCAGACCCAGAACAGGATGCAGCAAACCTTCCCAGCTGGGGCTTCTACCATGCACCAAGCTGAAAGATCAGTCCTGGACCAAACACAGAAGATTTATTTCCAATCTGACATTATTATTTATTATGACTTGAATTAAAACAGCAACCACAGAATGCAGCCAGCCTGTTGTGCTGAGCTCTGTGCAAACACGGGCAGCCTGCACAGAGCTTAGGCCCTGAGAAATGCAGATTAAACTTGGGGCCTGCTGCCCTACACATGCAATTACAGCATCACTGGAGGCAGTAATAAAATCCCGAGGAGAAATGGATTCTTTAAGGAAAATCCACGGAGTCAGGACTCCATGGCTTGCACACGGGTGGACGTGCTCCAGCTTTAATCACATCAGCCCTTTCCTCCTACCAGCAAATGGCCCCCCTGGCTCTGTTTTAACTGACCCTATTATTTTTGGCCGTGTCCATAATCTTGGGTGATCAAGCTGCATTAAGATATGAGTATCCTTGTAGAATCACCTGCTTGCTTTCAAAGAAAATACCTCTGAGATTCTTAGGGAAGGAAGAGGGCAACGCCGGCAGGTAATCCAGCCCTATAAAATCCCTGGGTTGTGGTTCCAGCCCGCCTGCCACACGGGCGCTGCGAGAGGGACCCGAGCGGTGCGGCTGGCAAGAGCCAGCAACCAAAAAGTCCCTCAAGCCTATAAGGTTTATTAAGGTTCTTTTTAAGTCCCTGCCAATAAAAAGGGTCCACACAACCTCTGAGTGAGGCTCCATAAGCTCAGTTTTATGTTCGGATAATTTGGAGCCAAACTGTCACGGAGTTCACATAGCGAAATACCCCATGGAGCATCGCAAACTGCGAAGAAAATATATCGAGGAAAGGGAGGACTGATAATTTTATGGTTTTCCTTGAAGTTAAGCAGTAAAATGGGCTTTATTTAGCAATTTCCGGACTTCTGATTGCAATTTTGTTACCAGCGTAACCGTTTTCGAGATAATGTTTTGTAAATAGGGAGAAACATTAGAAGCCGAGGTCCTACAGCGCTTGGATCTGCCGTGGGAAGCAGTGCCACACACTCCAGGTTCCCAAAATGGATCAGACCTGGATTGACTTTTTGATCAGACCACTGGGCAGGACATGGCAACAGCACTCAGCTCTGCTGTGAAGGCTGGAGGTTGAGCCCAGCGTGGCTGGGTAGCCCCTGGAAGGGATAGTCCTTGAAAAGAACAAGAATAGTTTCACCCAGGTCCAGGGATTAGCAACATACACTTCTTTTTGGAGGGTGAAGCATTTCTAATTTGAAATACATTTAAGAGCTCTGTTTTTTACAGGTGAGGTGTTCATCACAATCTCCAGGCTCATTTTCTAAACCAGGCTATTAAAATCACTTGTCCCCTCAGCCTTTTGGTTATGTGCAAATCTAGGTCCAGAATTCACAAGATAAAGCTCCACTATGTCTGCTCCTCACACAGTAACTATCTTCCACTTGGCATGGCTCATCTTTTAAAAATCTATTTTACAATGTAATAATTCACACCCACTTCTCTTCGGGAAGTTGTTTATAGAAGGGAAATTAAACATGGCTGGGCACTGGAGGGAGTACTGCTGATACATGCAACAGCTCAAAATGTTGAGGGAAGTGGTTCTGGATGTGGGAGAAGATGCCATCTTGACCTTGGCGGTTTGTTTATTAGACACTGAATCTCAGACATTTCTTCTTCCAGTTCTAACTGGTCTGAGGGCTCAAATATAACCTTAAAAGCCCTTTCTGGGGTTTTAAACAGAATTTAGACCTCATCATTGCTCAGTGCTATTTATGCAGCTTGAATGAAACAAGAGAATGCAGAGACCACTGTGGGAAAGAAAAAAGGTGAAAAAAGTAGAGAAAAAAAGGGAATATTCATTCCAATGACTGTATTTCCTTTTCATATACTGCACTTCCTGGTGCCTGATGTCTTTTTACCCACTTTGTTTACGAACTTTGTACATATGACAGCCAGTAACCATCAGCCTGCCAGTGTTCCTAGAAAGAGGGGCTGTGTCTCACTGTCAGCAGCAAAAGGAGCACTGGAAATAAAGTGGAGGTGACCAGAGAGTAGGCAGGGATGGAGGGGGGAAGAGGACTGGGAAATGGGACATGTTTGATGGATTGCAGTCAGACCCCTGAGCAGAAGGAGCCAAACAAATCAGCTCTGCTGGCACCTTTCTGCACAGGAATAATTCGGGACATCTGTTTTAAGAGATGATTGGTGCTTTTCATATACTAAATAGGCCTTGAATATGCTGTTCTCCTGCTTTCCTCTCCTTCACCAGTTACATACAAATACATAAAAATATATTGATGCAGGATCTCATCAAGATAACATGACTAAATCACCTCTGTGCATCTTGACCTCCTGCTTAGTCTCCTGTTTCAGAGGCTCGGTGTAAATTATGGTGCTAGGTTTACTCTTCAGGTCCATATATTCCCTCTGTGCTCCTGCTGCAGAAATAGCTGTGCTCCATGGGTTGGTGAGGATCCAGCTGAAGCCTGCGAGGGCTGGAGGGAGCAGTGTTGCTTTAGGCTCCCTGCCTGAGGAGTGACATATCAGAAGTAATAAGTCTGAGCCTGAGCTGATGTCTAACAGCATCGGAGAGCGGGCTGGAAGGCTGAACTCCTGCAAAAATGAAAGCAAGGAATTTAACAGCAGTAAAAAAGAGGTTAAGGAAAGAACAAAAAAGGAAAGGAAATAAAAGTGATATGAATGGCTAGAAAAACAGCTACGTCCAAATATTAACCTCTACTGCTGTATTTTGACACTGGGCTGAGTTAATAGAAATACATGGCTAATACACATTTAGTTGGAAGAAGGTACTTAATTTCAGAAAGTATCTGGATCAACTTAACGTGAAAATGTATTAGCAAAAGATATTTTATGTATGTCCAAATCTGGCAATAGCTTGAAGACATATTCTGCAGGAGGCTAGGAAGAGAAAGTATGTTTTACTGGTGGGGTTTTAAGCCAAACTCTCTCATTCTTGAGGCTTCTTTTCCCTTTCTTCTCCATGATACCTTTTCCTCGACCGTCAGAGGAGCAGGAGCAGGCAGACCTTTTCCCCAGCCTGTACCTTCTGTCAGCTGCAGGAGCCTCATAGACAGCACTGCCTCGGAGGGTTTTTTCCTCTTAAAATGTTAAAGGAGCAGCTCCAGAGCACAGGAGCTAAACTGGTGTAAAACTGGTGTGAGAGCAGAGCCCACTTTGGCAGGGGATGGACTCAGTGCTGGCTGCTCCTCCTGGGATCCATCCAGAGGTGGAGAAACAGATACAGGGCAATCTTCACTCTGTCAAGGTCTTTAGTGTTGAACGCTTAGAAGTGGAAAATAGTTTCAATTCCTTATAATAATGATTTTTCTCTTCTTTCTCTTCTCTTCAATTCCCTTCTAAAGAATTGAGAATAGTTTCAATCCTTTAAAATAAGGATTTTTCTCTTCAATTCTTTAAAATAAGGATTTTTTAATCTTCTTTTGTATTTTGGTGTGTCCTTGGGGTTTGCATTCTTCCGTAGGTATCATTTATTTCACAGCAAAGAGTCGTGGTGAGACAGCCTGGACTTTAATTTCTGGGAATATCTTTATAGGCTTGTTTTTGTGGCTATATAACAACATTATGTTATCTATCCATCTCTCATTCCACTTCCTGATATACAGAATTATCAGGACTACCCATCAGTCACTCTTGTGTTTTCTAGCCCTTGGTACTGTGTCAGTTTTTAGGATACTTTCTCAGTATTACAGCTACACTGATCTTGGTGATTATTAAAAAAAATTATATTATATCTTCAAAAACTCTGTTGAGATGTGGAACACCATCTGAGGAAAAGTAAATTTTAGATTGGAGTCATATAATTTCTGGTTTCCTGAATGTTGGAGTGAAGAAAGGCAGTTAACTAAGGTATAATTTTTTTTCAAGGGAAAAAAACCCAAAAAGCAATGTAGAAGAGCAGGACATCTGCTTTTTTAATTATGTACTAACAAACTGGGACTTACCCCACCTGATGTTGTCCTCCATAGCCTTTCAAGTACCCAGGCTGTCCAGCTGATTTCTTTCTGTGATTGCAACAGGATTTCTCAGGTTTTCAGAAGCTCACAGGGTGTTTTTGTGCACCTGATGTGTCAGATGTCCTGAGAGGGGATGGGACATAGAGGTGGTGGGAGATACAGGAGTGAAGGTCACTCAGTACACAGAGAAAATAAAGATTTAAGGGTGACTGTGCATCTCCTGAGTTTCATCACACAGTTTTGCAGGGACCTGCTCAGCTGTGCCACATCATGGTGAAATTTGCTCCTCTATTTCACACTTGTTTGCAAGGTAATTAAAGAACAGAAGGGTCAGCTCTGTGCTGGGCAGAAGACAGAGGTCTTGCTTCCAAGTGTTTTGCTGTTTGTCCTGTAGGACACCATGGAATGTGTTTTGCCCCCTGCCCCAGATGAAGCTGTGTGTGGAGCCATGATCTCAGGTACTGCTCATGTGGTGGTGGGTTTGAGCCAGGGGGTGATTTTGGGCTTTGGCAAAGTGTACTGCTGTTTTTTTTGCTGCCTGCATCCAAAACTGGGGGTGTTTCCACCTCCTGGATGTAAGAACATGCTATAAAAGGAGTCTCAAGGTGTCATCCCAGACCTGGTGTCAAAATGTCATTTCTCCTGTAATTTGAGAAGAGGCTACAAAAATGGTTTGATGTCTCCTTGAGAAATAACTATTTTTTTTTTCTGCAAAGTTTTTACATGTTTAGTATTGTTTCTACTGGCGCTGGTTTTCTTTTCAGTGTTGGTTACAAAATCCCAAAGCAATGGGAGGAAGAGGCTTTTTTCCTCCCCTGTGTGCTTTTTCAGATCATGCTGGAGATTAGCTCGGGGGAATGACAAACCACTCTGTTCCCAGCACAGTCTCCCCATCCATAGCTAAAACATTATGGGAATTGCTCTTGGATGCCCCATCTTTGCGCTGCAGTCTCTAATGCCAGCAACTTCTGCTGTTTCTTCTTTCAGCACCCTGATTCTGCCATGTCGTCTGTACTTTCCTTGATGTATAGAAACCCTTATAAAAAAAGAAAAATGAATTAATTTCTGGCTGCAGGTTTGGATGACCATCAGGCAGCAGCAGAATCCAGCGTGTTTCTCAGTTTCCTGCTGCCCTGGTCAGTGGTGTGCAAGAAGGGAGATGGTTTTAAGGGTGCTCAGGGCCTGCTTTTCTCCTGAACACTCACAGTGTGCTGTGAGAGCTTTGCCTGTTGCATTTGCAGTGGTGGAGGCGATTGAATAGCACCACCTTGCTCTGGTTTTGGTTAATAAGCAAGAAAAGATGTGCTAATCCTATAAGGGTGTCTGATAAAACCAGCAGAGCTGTCCCACAGGGGCTTTGCTGCCCACAGTAAGGGTGAGGGGTGTGTTGGAGGCTGTTGCTGATAAGGAGCATCCTCTGGAGAGGACAGGAATTGTTCAAAGGATTCTCCAGCTTTTGTGCTGCCCTCAGCACTGGGGTAGGGGGCATTTCCCGTGTTGGTGCTGGTGTTTCCCACATTTATGGGAACCACAGGCTTCCCAAAGCCAGCAGCCACCTCTGCTCTGAGCAATACAGCAGGAACCTGCTGGTCCGTGCAGAGCGTACTAGAACAGCAGAGAAGAGGTGAAAACTTCTGTTCCTGATGCTTTGAAGATTTCAGTTTTTTTTTTTTTTCCCCATGTAGAAAGGGACTTGCATGTCTGATGCCCCAGGTGAAAAATCCAGCCATATTAGAGGCTGGTGTGTGCTTGTGGGTGAAAATGTGTGTCAGCGTGTGCTCTAGCACCTCTTAGCTGGCTCACCCATGGATTGGGGTTCAGTGGCACCCACACTGTGGCTGGCCCTGTGAAGTCTGTGAAAAACCTGTAAATTAATTTCTGACCAGACTGAGGCATCATTTGCTGTTTAAAAATGGTAAATCTGCGTTTATCCAACGTTAACAGATGTAGCATAAATGAGTTCCTGTGCTGTCTGCTGGTCCACTAATGGCACTTGTTTGTAAGTGCTTTATGTTAACAGCTATTTGATGGTGCCCATTAGTTTTTCCTAGGTTAATGTTATATAATAAAGTGAATGCTGGCCAAAAGCAATAGTAATACGATAAACAAAAAATCCAAATGCTGGGTGAGAAATGTAATGGAGCGAGGGCTGAACTCTGGTGGGAGTTTGGTTTAATCTAAAGGTTAAAAAATGTTATAATTTGGGTTTAAGTAAATTGGCTCTTTAGTCCCAGAGGTCTTGCTCTTGTACTTCTTGTGCCTCCAAAGCTCCCACTAATGCCGATGGGAGTCTTGGGCGCACAAGAAAAGCGGGTTCAGGTACTAAAGTTACAGATTGGCTTGGACCAAAACCCCTAATCCAAATACCTCCGGCTTTTGAAAGCATTTGCCAATTGGATTTGAATCTGGACACAAACATTGTGGCTTGAGCTCATCTGAGCTCACTTACATCTGTGTAAATCTGTAGTATGGCCCTGATCCAGCAAAGCACGTAAATATGTGCTTAATTTGACTTCAAGGGGACTATTGTGCGCTTAAAGCTAAGCATGTGTTTAAGTGCTTTGCTGGACTCGAGTCCAAATACATGGGAGTCAATGAAATGACACCAAATAGTGCAGTGTAAGTGAGATCTGAAATGAACCAAAATGTTTGCATTTCTACCTGGAAATGAACACCCTGTTCACATCCTACGTATCATGCGTGCACTTTGTATTTTTATCCATCTGCACATAATGTATTCTTTACAGTAACCTGTCCATTCAGTACAGTAAAAAAAGAAATATACTTTGAATTTTCCTGCTCTATTACTCATATTTCATGAAATGTGTTCTTATGCCAAGTGTCTGTTTATATATATTTATACATGTTGTTTCTTTATTGATATTGGCAAGATACAAGAAGAAAAGAAATATTTTACAGTTAAAAACTTGTAAACAGTTTTATCCCTCATTTAAAACCTTTTTTTAAAGAGTTTACCTGATGTGGTCAAATTACTTTAACTTGTTTTTGGTTTTGCCAGTCTGACCAATATGAAAAGTATTTGTTAAACATACAGTTTTGTTTTTAGCTGAAAATACACATTTCAAACGTGTTTGCAATTAACTGACACATGAACATGCCCTTACACTCAACTACTAAATGCCACTTTTGTACTTTAAATCCCACTTTTAGTGATTGCCACGCTACATAAAGCTGTCAATGAATATTTTCACATGAATACATTAATGCTGTTAAAAGAGCATGGATTGCTTGTCAGCTGCTGCAACTCACTGCAAAGAGAACACAAAAGGGTTAATTGAGCTCAGCCCTGCAAAGGTGGCAGAGGCATAGACTAGAACTGGGAATTAAACCCAAAACAAATACAACAAGATATAGCCCTTGTGCCTTGGTATGACAACCACAATGCAGACATAAAGAAGTGTAAGCTGCAAATGTCTGTAGGTTATTAATGAGGTAATAGAAGCAAAATTAGGTATCAGCAGGGTTTGGCTCTGTTTGAATAAAACTGAGATCTTTTATCTCAGAATATGCTAGGAAAGACTCATAAGCTGTGATTTGGTGGTCTAGGCTGTGCCCTTCTTGGTTGTGGGAGTTGACTCATGCCATTTAAACTCACCAGTGTTTTCCACTCAGGGCAAACAGATGTGGGATCAGATACAGAGAACGGCTGGCGGGGAAAAGGTTTGCATGGCAGTTTATGAGGAAAAATGCTTTTGTGTGCTTTCTTCTGAATCAAAAGGACATTTTGCACTTCAGCTTTGTGTGTCTGGAGAGAGGATACTACTTCTTGCAAAGCCAGTGTGGGGGAAGCACATGATGGCAGTGCTAAAACACCTCTGTGTCCAGCTGACCACTGCCCAGGCTGGGACTGGTTCTCTGCTGTTTTCAGCAGCTTCCCTCGGGGGATTTACTTCACCCTGGATGAGGGCAGTATGGTCACACACTCCTGATCAAGTCTTGGTGTTTGTGCCCTGTAAGAGTAAACTTTTCTCCAAAATAGTGGTAAAATACTCCTTTCCTGATTCTTGGAGAAGCTGAGAGGCAGAGATGCAGCTGATGCATTGTGTGGAGTGATCTGCTCTGCCCCAGTCCCTTCTCAGCCCCACTGTCTCTGAAGTAAGTGGCAAAACTCCCATTAACTTTAATGATGCAGAATCGCCCCTAAATGGATAAGGTTTGTCTTTAAGAAAAATCACTGGGGGATTCAATTACATCATAAATGTATTCAGTAGTTGTGAAGTGATTCTGGTGTGTGTATGTACAGCCAAACCCTGAATTCCTTCTCAAGTAAGTGTCTGGGTGAGGATTGATTGCAAATCCTGCTCTAAGTTACACCCGTGCTGATGGCATTCCTCCCTGTTTCCCTTGCATGGACAGTGCAGAGGCTGAGCTGCACAGAGCCTAACACATCCTGCTTCTGCTCCCCTTGGACAGGGGCTGGGAGGGATGGAGCCTGTCCCTATGGATCTGCAAAACTCCTGATGACCTGGAGCGGCACCTGCGGGGCGGTGGAGGCTGCACCAAGGGCGGTTTTGGCCCCTCAGCCTTTGAAGAGCTCTGGCATGATGTAATCCCAACCCTGTAAGCTGCTGCAGGACCCTGGGGTTGAGAGATGCCCTATAAATCTCCGTCGCTGGGTTTTGTTACCTGCCCGCTCTGTTACATGACTAATGACTTCAGGTAAAGAATGGGCAGTGGAGAAACAGGTAATTAACAAAAACATCCTTCTGTGTTTTCTGCTCAGCTTCCGTGACTGGTGTTTTCAAAAGCTGGGCAGATATGATTTGTAGCCTCCCTCTTTCAGCAGCGCAGAGGCAGGGCTGGGTTTGAAACCTGGCAATCCCTTAATGCTTCCCCAGTTTCCTGCCTTTGCACTTGATGCAGCCAGGGCTGGTTTGCCAGAGAGTTGCTGGTATCCGCCTTGATGTGACGTTTTTGTGCTGCAGTTAAGTTGTTGGATTTTTTATTTTATTTTATTTTTTTAAATTTTATTTATTTTCTGGAGCATGGGCTGCTTTGAGTGGCCTGGTGCAAGTGCATTAGCAAAGTGAGCCTGCTGTAAAATATTGTTGCATCCAGCTGCCCTGTCAATAGGTCAAGCTATTTGTCCCATCCAGACAGGGTGTCTAGCTCTCCTGGCAGCATCCCTTGCTTTGGCATGGGAAAACCTGTTTTGTTTAGCACTAGGGAAACAATATGTATAAATAGTAATGCTTGAACCTAAACACTTCTGTTGTCTTTATGCACGGGGTGCTGCGTTACTGGTTATTTTATGATAGATTTCTTTTCCCCCCACCCCTCCCTTCCGAAGGACTTGAGTCCCAGCCTGCAGAATAGCTGCTGTTGAGTGGAAGCATTCCTGCTATTTTCCCCTCAATTCAGAGGAAGCAATGCACTTGTTGTGTTACCTTGGTGAATCGAAAGTGGTTTTCACTTCCCTTAATTAAGCCTGCTTTGGTGCTGGCCCCTCCAAGATGGAGAGCGCAGCGCACTCAGGAGCGCTGCTGCTGATTTGAATTCCGAAATTCCTCTCCTTGCAAACTTCAAAGGCAAGTATATTGCTCTGTCTAAGAGGCACCAATTATGTAAACCCTGGGCTATTCAGTATGTTCCATAATTATTTATTTTCAGCGAAAGAGGTTTAACCCAAACTAGACAGAAAACTGGCATTTCTCCAGTTATTAGATTCTATTGAAAAAGGTATTAAACAATGGACAGGGTAACATGGTAGATTAGTGTCCCTTCATCTTCCTGACCTGGGCATGTGTCAGAACTGTACTGAGCTGACCAAAATTACTTTGATTTGATGGCCATTACAGGTCAGGAGCAGAATGGGATCAGACGCCTTGGTTGAGGCTGAGGTACACAACATTATATATTGATAGTAATTAAGTTGTTTCATTTAATAAGCGCCATCAGATTTAAAGGCATTGTTACAGTATCGGGGCACCGAGAAGGAGAGAAGCAGCCAGGATATGGGCTGGGGGAGAGAGGGAGAGAGAAAGGGTTCTGGAATGAGTGAAATGTGTCCCTGGAGTAATTTTTTATTTTATAAACTGAATGCAAACCTGATGGAGAACTATGGAAATGAGCAGTCGTGCTGGATACATACACACACTCTCTCAATATTCCTATATTGTGGGTAATGAAAAGTGCCTTCAGGGATGGGGTGGCCTTACCATTCATCAGTGCCATAGCCTTAAGTGGGTAATAACTAAGAGCTCCCATATCTAGTGTGTATATAAATTCTAGCTCCTCAGTATATTTGCTTCAGACTGTATTTAATTTATACAATTCCTTAGCTTTAAAGCTGTCAATAGATAACATTCAATCTGTGAGCCTGACTGATAAAAAGGAAGGGAAGAAGTACTCTCTAGTGACTAGAGCAGGAGAAGGGTGTGGGGGCCAAAGATGCAAGTGGTGCTTCTTCAAGGCTTTGCTCCAAGGCCAAATGGCACGGCCTGCCCTCCCTACCCAGTTATTTTTTTCTTTACCCTCCTGGGACACAAGCTGGTCCCTCTGCTTGGCAGGTGGTGGTTGTATCTACAGCAGGCAGCCACCTGCCATGAGGGTGGAGGTATGTCTCTTACCTCCACCAGTGATGAGAATCTGCCCCTGACCTTGTGAGTTTGGGAGATGCTGTCAGTGGTGGCTTCTCTGCCATCCATACTCTGGAGATGCCTGCAGGGTTAATCACTGTGTTTGGGAGGGTTGGTGATAGAGCCACTGGCTTTTGGAAGGAGCAGGGTAGTAGAGAAGCCTACAGCACAGCAAAATAAAAGGAGACTGATAACTGGGGGCTCGGCAGGAATTAACTGTCCTTTGGGTGCACAGGTAGATGTTGAACCTGGGCAGCATGTGTTTATGCAAGAGCTGCCTCTGCCCTGGGACACAGCAGAGATGGGGGATGTGAGTCTCCATGACTGAGTGATGTGTCAGTCACTTAAGCACTATAAAGAGGGCCAAGCTCTCATACTACAATAAATTTTGGAAAGTTGAAGGGAAAATGGCCAGGCAGTTTGGAATTCAGCTTGTGAACCAAATATTGCACGTTTTTCACTGCACGAGACAAACTGTTATTAACAGGACGCTTTGTTCTTGACCCATATTTCAAATGCCCCTGTGTCAGGAAGGGACTGGTCCAGAGCTTGGCTCAGTTTCCCTTCATTGTACGATGTTCTGGTTCCTCCTGACCCCAAGCTGCTGCTGGGCTGCAAAGACTTCCCAGCACCTTTCTGTCCCACAGGTGGCCTTTCTTGTGGCACAGTGACAACTCCTGCACGGGTGGCTGCTGAGGCTCACAGAGGTGAAGCTCTGCAGACACTGGTGATTCCCACTGGACAACTTGGTGTTGGTCCTGGTATGAGGCACACAGGGTTTTGCATCCCAGAGAGTTTGGGCTCTCTGGTCTGGAGGCAGTGAAATCACATGGTGCTATTGGGTGGCTTGGCCAAGGCATTGGCCAGACATGTCCATTGGGATCCATCACAGGGGGAGGGTGCAGCAGAGCAAATTCTGGTCAGGGCAGATCTAGAGGAGAGCTGGCATCTGCTTCCCTGGGACAGGGTGACACATCTTCCTGATAGAGGGACCAGGAGGTTAACCTGGCTTTCAGGGTAATTTCTTCCACTATACAAGACTTTGAGAAATGTCATGTCTTGCATGTGGAAGCTTTTTAAAAGTAATTTAATATATTGATTGGAAAGGAACAATAATGAGAGTGGACTGGTTGGGCACTTTGTAGATGAGGCATGCAGAGATTTCTTGTTATGAAAGAGTCATGCTGGTGTGGACTTATGTGTTTGTTGGCTTGTGTGAGAGGAAATCCCAGTTCCCATGGTGGTCAGTCTGATCACTGAAGACTATCTATGCAACCTGGCTTCCAGGATTCACCTGAAACTCCAAGCAGTGCCTTGAAATGCAGTTTGATAAGATTCTCTTTAATTCTGAGCTGCTCCACTAGAAGCCACTCGATGCTCAGGCTGTAGTGCTGTAATTTGAATAAAAGGAAGAGGAGTAACCTAGTAGTAGTGCCTGCAGGAGCAGGACAAGTATTCTTACGATTGTGTAGGATGGTCTGAACCCAGATGGTGTTTTATAAGTTCAGCTGTAATTTTAAAAGGCTGGAACTCTGATGTTACTGTTGACAGGGGCCGTGGAGCACAGCTCCCACAAAGTTTGCTGGCTTCAGGCAGCCGAGAGTGGAAATGATTGCGTGAACCGGGAGGCGCCGGATCCGGCCGAGAGCAGTGTGGGACGAGCAGGAAGCGTGGCGTGGGGCAGGAGGCCAGGAAGAGGATGCAAGGAGGAGTGGGTACCACGTTCCTGGAAAGCTGGTCGTGAGGAAGCGCTCCTGGCCGTGGGTGGACTGGGTGTGGAGGCAGGGTGCTCGTTTCAAGATGCACATCTAAGCAGAAATGTACTGGCCGGGCTGGATTTGGATTTGCTTTGGGCTCAGATTCAGGAATTAAATTGGTTTTTGGCTTAGCAATGCCCCATCCATGCTCCTCACTGGAGACACTGTGTTTCTTTGTGAAATGGAGAAGTTGGCTCTTGTTTCCACCGCCAACTTCTACAAAACCCTTATTGCTCCCTGCATCCGTGACCCAGCCTCTCCAACAGTCCATTTTTCAGTCATGACTGAGCACATTATTTGAGCAAAATAACTCCACTAGAAGAGGTTTCCAGCACAATCAATAAAAAATCATTGAGTAGAGATAAATAAACTTGAAACGGGCATCATAATTAACCTGCTGTGGAGGAGAGCAAAACAATTTAGCAACGTTTGAACATTTGGCAAAGAGGTTTTCAGCTGGCACCTGCTTGGCCCAAGCTCTTTGGATGGGAGAAAAATCTGCTAAAAAATTACTTGAAATGGCCCAAATCACACTTTGGAGCTTGTGATTGCCCAAGATAGGAAACAAAAAGAGGCAACGTTTGCCAAAGAAAGGCTGCAAGGTCTTGGAGAGCCACGATGGAAATAAACCTGTTGAAAGCTAAACAAAACCACGTATCCCCAGTACAAAAGAAGGAAGGAAGGTGATCACCGCTAAACTGGTGCGCTCTGTGAAACCCCTCTCCCCTTCTAAGAATACCCTTTCAGTATATGGGTCAGGAAGCAGCGTGGCTTCAGCCTGGATGCCTGGCGAGAAACAAAGCGATTGTTCGGTGGTATGTTAATGTAGCAGGTGCAGTTTTATTTAAACAAGAGGTGGCTATTGTTTTCTGGAAGTGTGGTGATTTACAGGCTCATAGCTTATCCTGGAGGATCAGGGTGTTAAGTCATGTGCGAGTATGTGTGTTTTAGCCCAGGGTGGCCCTTCTCTGTCTGCATCCCTGAGCCAGGAGGAACTTAAAGGGAACAGCACTGGTAAAGTCAGGGATTTAAAGCCAGGAAAGATTGGGGTCTAATAGGTAAATTACTGAAGGTGGGGAACAGGATTTGCAATGAGACGTGTGGTCTCCAGCATGTGCGAGTGTCTGGGAGGCTTGTGTAGCACCCCAGCTGACCTCAGTGGGGTTTGTGTGAGGATTTGTGAAAAGAACCTGGCCTTATAAACACTGCTTTGCTTAGCAAGCCATGGGAGAGAACAGAAATGAACAAATATCTTCATTCCTGGCATTTATTTCAATGTTTTACCTCTATGGCTGAGGACAGAATAGTTAAAAATGCAGTATGCGATTTGGCATCACCCCTCTTCCTGTCCTTATTGATTTTGTTTTTGTTGAGCCTCATCCAGAGCAGACAGAGAACAGGAGAAGCCCCCTGTCCCATAGTAGAGACACTGAGCTATGTGGGTTGGAGAATGGTCCACCTGCAGCAGGAAAGCCCAGCTGGTTTCCCTTCCATGGGGCTTTAACATCATGGCAAGAGGCTCTTGCTGATCCTTGCTGTTGGCATGGTTCTATGCATTTAATCTGATTTGTGAGCTCTAATAAGTCAAAAGGCTAATGTGAAGCCTATCTTTGATGGCAATGTGCTTGTTGGGGTTTTATTTTGGGATTTTTAGGAGGGGGAGTAAGATAACCCCAGTGCTCTGGGATGGTGGGGGACCAGTCCTGCTTAACTCCACAGCAGGGTTTTCATCTCAGCTGTAGCTTGTATCAATCTCACTGCCTCTGTGCAGAGTGCAGGTATGGATGCAGCCAAGCTCTTCTGCAGCTGCTGGTTGTGTCTGTTTGTTTTCCCTCTTCTGCCTTGAGAGCATCTTTCCAGAATGGTTAGGTTGCTTTCTGTTCTGTTCTAAGTCCAAAAATTTTAGAGACTGGATAAAATAGTGTGTTCCAGCCCTGAAAAACCTTGCTATATTACTCTAACCAGAGGAGGAGGGCTTGCTCTTTTTTTTATTATTTTCCTTAGTTGGAAAAGAAGGTCTGGGCTTGATTTTTTAAAGTTTTGTTCTGCTATAGAGTGATAATAACTTCATTGGCTACATACAGTTGTACCAAAGTGGAAGTATTTTGGAGAAATATTTAAATGAAGCCAAAAAATGTGGTCAATCCACTTACAGATTATCTTTGTGGATATTGATGTTCTGGAGCAAAAGACATCTTGTTTGCCCTTCCTTTTAGCATTGGGGTTGAACATGATGCAAGTGTGATGTTGATGACAACACCAGACTTGCCCAGCAGTAGGATCTGCCCTGAGCAAGCCATGGCCAAACCCTTGGGAGAATCCTGGCCAGGCTGTCATGGGGCTATTTTGGAATGCTTGGGAGGTCAGGTAGGATCTCAGCTCCATGTGTCCTGTGCCTGTTGGGCTGAGCCCCTGCACCTCCCTCCCTGCCCTATTCCTCACTTGGCTCCGACCCAGAGACTTTGGAACGGCAGCTGGGTGCTGCACTTTCACTCGTGGTGATTAATATTGCTCTAATATTTGTCTGATGTAGCTGCCACTGCCAGGCAGGGCAGTGCCCTGTTGAGCTGCTCATTGTACAAGCTGTAGCAAATGACTTTCCCTTCCTCCGTGAGATCACGGGCTAAAATTAATTGTGATTTTGACATGCAGGGTACTTTTGGACTAAGGACTGTTGTTATTATTTTTAATTTTTTTTCCCTTAGAAGCAGAACATTTTATTACTTTTTCTGAAGAAATCCACGTTATCAGTTTCCTTTCACGCAACAAAACACCCTCCCAGTCTTTAATAAACATTAAATGCTTGAAGCTTGTTCTGTGCTTTGCGTGGAGAAAACACTGCAGAAATGCCAAGTATCCTTATTATTTTTCCTCATGGAGCTTCCAATTCACTGAATTCACCAAGCCAAGATAACACCATCTCGGAGGGCCAGTGCTGCGACAAATTTACAGTCTGGGAGCTTACATCTTTCCAGGCAATTGTCTTCAAACAGACAGCAAATTTCTGCATGTTGGAGTCTCAGAGCTGGAGTTTCTTCTGAGAAATGGCTGAGTCTGCCACCACTGAACCCTGAGTGACAGCTAGTGCTTTTCGGCTTCTGTTGTGAATTTTTTTTTTTTTTAAGGAGGGTTGGCAGCCTGAGCTATTCTCAAGGATTTGGAAAAGAGCCACAAACAGGAATTATTGAACAATTGCTCTGTGAAACTTAAGATAACAGTTTGTTCCACCACAGTGGAATTGCTTTGTGGTAGAAGGAAATTATCTTTTTAGCTCTTGATTAACATTATGTGAGAAAAATAAAATTAAAGCCTGATTGTATCTGTGGTTGAATGGAATGCGTGTTCGTGCGAGGGGAAGAGGGGACAGATGTTTGTGGGTGACACATACGGAGATGAATGTTTGTGACACCTCAGATTGTAGGTGATTCATGGATTAGGAATGTTTTTAATGTTTGGAAAATTCCTTATTGCTTCTTTATTGTCAGACTAATGCTCACCCTGTGCTCAGTGTGAGTGTAAATACTGGATCATTAATGACAGTAAGTACATACTATACTTTGGAAGTTGGGAGGCGTGTTTTCTTTTGATACAAATTAATATTCTTGCTGTTATGAGTTTTGGTGCTTTTGGTTGGTTCACGGAAGCAAACAGTAACTTGCATCTCCATAGTTACTCCATAAAACAGTACACTTGGCCATGAGTTTATCACGCATGTTATTAAAAGTAAATAATATTACTGGGAGCCCAAGTACATTTTTAACATACCGGCTCAATCTGGCTGCCTTGGAAGTCAGTGGGAGAGTTTTCTCCTATTGGAGAAGCAGATGCTGAGGAGAAGCTGTGGGGCATTGATGGCCGAGGCTGCACCTGTAGAGCAACCTCATTTTGTGAGAGCAAGAGTTTGGTTCAGCAAACTCTGTACTGGATCTCTCCCACCATCAACAGGGAGAATGCATTGAGGGGTGCTCCAAAATGGCCATATTTGGGTATTTTTCATTGAAAGCCCATGGACATAGGTAGGAGTCACCCTTTTATATTGAGGGAGTGGCTGCCTGGAATGGGTGCCCTGAAAGAGGGAAGGCCAGGGACGGGCAGGAAGGGGATTTGTGCGGTGCTGGTGGGGTTTTGGAGGAGCTGTGACCCCCAAGGCCCAGAGCTGTGGCTCCCATCTGCCTGGCTTCCTGCGCTCCCCACGGCGGCTCTGACACCCTGCCTTTCAGAGGGAAGCGCTGAGGATGCCGAGTTCCAAACATGAACTTTCTGAGCAGGCCAAATTTCTGCTGTGATCTCTCAGCTCAGTGCCTGCGCTTATCTGTGTTTGCAAGACACGCTGGGAGATCAAAATATGCCCCTTTTGAGGCGATAGGAAAGAGACAAGATGCTTCTTTAATCATGTCTGATAAATTCTCACTTGTAACGAGAGCCCTAATTAAGGGAAATTACCTATTGGAAAAGAGTTAAAAGGGGCCCCGTACTCCTTCCAGCAAACTTAAAGACAAAAGGAAGTTTCTAACAATGGGTCACTGGAGATGCATTTCCGCCCAGCTTTAAAAAACAAGGTACTGTCTAGCTGATGAGCGGTGAAGGCGAGCAACGAGGCTTTGATGAGCCTTCTCCTGCTTCCTGATATTGTGACCCTCTTAACAAACACTGCAGACGAAAATCAGCATGCCTTCGCTATGCTGTAAGTGCAGGCAGGCTATCTGAAGAGATGCCTCACTCGCAGGATATGGTTTAAATCCTGTTTTGAATAAGGTTTACATCCTTGTCACTGAAATAATATTTTTGTACCGTAAAAATCAATGTGAAGAGACGAGCAGACAGGTCCCCCAATATGTAAACAACCTATCTTTGATGTCACTTCTTATTGACTTTTTTCTAAATCTAAAATTAAACCCAAGGGTTTAGTGATTTAATTTTACTTTTATGTATCTGTTTATGATGCCAGAAGGTGTGCACTGTTCTTGATTCCAAAACCCCAGGATGGGAGGTGCATGATCTGGGTTCTGTTTTGCCCTTATTGCTCTGAAATCAGCACTTTTGCTTCCACTTGGGTGGCTGGGGAAAGTTCTGGTTTTCCAGTCAGCTCTGTGATTAGAATAAAAACAAGAGGGATTCTCTCTGGGTGCAGGGGGAATAAAGAAATAAGAGTCTGTAGGTCCAAGAGTTTTGGTCACTGTGTTCATCTGGAATGAGCTTTCCACGTATCATTAATTTCTCCTCGATGGTGCATGTTGGAGTGAGCTGAATGTGGTGCTCCAGACATACTTTACATACTGATCTCTCCTTGGGCTGCTTTGCAGTCTGATCTCAGCATGTCTTGCAGGGAGCATCGGTGAGAAGCAATGTATCTACTCTCCTTTTAGTGCACAAACTTCAAATCCTGTTTGCAGTAAAGCAACAGAAAGCTGAATGTGCAATAAAAATATGAGTGTTTGCTTGCAAATACAGTGAGTCACAGTTCCAGTATCAGATGTTGGCACCTGGAGTGCATGAACATGAGATGTTTGCAATCCTCTTTCAGCATGCAGAACTCTGTTACATCTCTGAGACCTGAAAACATTTGAATTCATATCCAAATTTTTCAGCCTGTGTCAGATATTAATATAAAGAGCGTCATTGATCAAACTGTAACTTTGCTCCATGTTATACTGTACGTGTTTATTTTTTCTTTCTGTGAAGCAAATCATCAGCAATTTTCCCCATCAGTAAGATTTTTTGTTTCACAAAACCACAACCACAACCAGCAGCGGCTTGAGTCATGGTATTTCTTTATTGTTAGGCATTTGTAATGTATTTTTATTACTTGTGATATGAATGTGGCTTAGGTGTGTTTAACCACCTCATTCAATTCCCAACACCTCTGTGGGATGGGTGTTGCTGTTAGCTCTTGTAAAATAAGAGTAAATTGAGTAGCATATAAATGAAACTATTTTCCTAGAGATCATGGAGGAACACAGGGGGCTGAAATGGGGATACAGAATGCGGTTTGGCCAGTCCTTGTCTTAACCACGAGCTCCTCTGAGCTCTCTGGAGTGAAACACATGGAGGGGTTGGAGCCGTGGGGAGGGATGGGGCATGGGCACTGCTCCAGCTTGGAGCTCCTCAAGTGGTTTGCACTGGCATGCCAGGAGCTTTGGAAGGACACTGGCCTTTCAAATTAATAGCACACTTGAGGATTTTCCAGGTACTGCTAGAAAATTACGTGAGCACACTCCCAAACATAAAACCAGATGTGCTGGGTCAGACCACAGGTCCCTCCGGCCCAGCAGTTCGTCTCATGCAGTGGGTGGCCAGAGCAGGGCATGAGGTCAGGAGATGTGAGTCATGGGATGTCCCAGAAAACTCTCCTGTGTTTGGCACTGACACCTCCCTGGTGGGGAGGTGATAACTGCACACACTGACTTGTCACCAGGAAACTGCTCTGCAGCCTTGGATGTTTACGCAGCTTCAGGAGCAGCTCAGCTGAGTTTCCAGATACCTTCTGAAAACATTTGCCTATTTCGTGATTTGTTGGCATTGGGGTCTGGGTTTTAGTTGAAGCGTGGAGGAGCTGGGTGGAGTGCTGGCTGTGTTTGTGGGCTGGGAGATGGTGAGCTTTGCTGACACAGAGCCCTGCCTCTGGTGTGTGATGGGCATATGTGACACCTCACCTGCTGAGCTGTATCTGAATTACCCCTGGAGTTGGCCCAGATCAAGCAAAATCCCCTTAAATGTGCTATTGAAATAATTCTTCTGGAATTACACTCCTTCCCAGCAGGCAGAGCTGAGGGGCAGAAAAAGCTGCTGCCACTCTGGTGGCACCTACACCTTTGCTGACTTTTGGAGATCACCTGATCCCTGCATTCTGGCACCTGGAGCATGATGGTGCCTGTGATGGTCCCATTTCACTGATAGATAAAATGGGAGAAGCATCACAGACAGGTATGAGTCATTGCTCTGCTTTTATTTAATAATAATAATAAAAATTAAAAACCATAAATTGTTTGCTCTTCCTGAGCTACTGTCTGAGCAGTGGAGGAGACTGCTTCATACATGTAAATGTGGGAGGCGTGAGAGTGTGTGAGCAATGTATATTTAGATGGACTTTTGGTCTAATTTGAAAATTGGTTTGTTTTATACTGGCTTCAGTTGTAAAAAGGAATGATTAACCCAAACAGGAGCACCCGTGTTACTCACCTTTAATTATGTTTGCAATACATCACGGTGATACGGGGGAGCAGAAAGCCTTTCTGCATCCAGCACATTTGCCTGGTAGCATCTGGTCCTGTGGAAACAGTTTTGATTCAGAGCCCCCAGTAGCATATGGTGAAAAATCTGCCCCTGAAGTCAAATTGAAAGTAGAGGCTGGTCCCAGGCCCCAGAGGACCCCGTGTCTCCTGCCAGCCAGCAGGACTGGAGTTGGAGTATGTGTCACTGTTTCACTCATCATGAAGATTTTATATTTGTTTTGGGATGCTGGTGCATGAGGTTCTGGATGTAAAAGTCAGAAGAGATATAGTTCCTGTAATGTCTGCAGAGATCCTTGTGTCGATAAGGTCAGCAGCAAGTTAATAGATTTTTATCTTCTCATCACATGAACTTAATATAGTGCAACTGTTGGAGGGGAGGGGAGAAACCTTCCTGCCATTATTTTCTGATATGTTTCAGGGGGTTTTACAAGACAGTGTATGCTTTAAAAACCCCTCTTTGCTTAAAATGAAAATCAATAGCTCAAAATTATGAGTAAAAATATTTAAATATGAACTGAAGGCTAAACATTTAGTAGTAACACAGCTAAAACTAATTAGAGCAGTGATGGAATGGATGAGAAGGGGGATGGAGATTTCCTACTCCGTGCTCCCAACAGCATCAGACTGAGTTTACTTAAATGATGCCAGAGCAACACTCAGCTCTGTGCTCCTGCCATGTAGTGACGCAAAAGCAGAACCAGAGGCTTTATACTATAAAAATAGCCATAAATTCTACTCCATGTTGTTCTTAAATCAATGCACCGCTGGGAATGAAGACCCTGATTGAGCCCTGGGCTCCTCACAAATGCTTTGATAAAGGGGGTGAACAGTGCTGATAAATGTGGGTGATCCTGCCAAGGTGCTTCCTGCAGTGAAGAGGAATCAGAAGCAGGAACAACAAGATGGGGAGGGAGGTAGAAAGATGCTCCATGGCCATAAATACGTGTCATCACCAAAATGTGGTGCTGCTCATGTTGCAGCCACTGTGGTGGAGGAGAGATTCTGTGCTGGCTGGGGATGGAGCTGCTCCTGCACCAGCAGTAGAAACCCAGGGCCTGAAATACAGCATCTCTGTCAGGGGCAGAATCCATGGAGGGACACCGCCGGGTCACGCTGACTAGTAGGGCTCAGCGATCAAACGTGTCACACCTGTCTTGGCCACGGGTGCAGGTGTTCTAGGTCAGCTCTCGCTGTGGTTATCAATCGCTGACAGTTGACAGTTTAATTTTACACCACAAGTACCTCATTACTTGTGTAGGCACTTGAAGAACATGTGGGCACTGGGTTGGATCAGTGATCAATGACAAAGGTTGCGCAGGGTGCAAGTGGTAGCAGTAAAAGTGAAGGTCTCCGTGCATGAGTTGGCAGTGGTGGGGATACATGACAAGGGGAGTTTAGCTGACAAACAGTCTGTCAGGGCTGGAAGAATGGAGGCTCGCCCGAGAGCTGGTGCTCCATTATAAAATACAGCTCGCCATTTAAAAGAGGTGGGGGGGGGGTGTGGAAAAAAGATAAAAAAAGGCTCTTGCTTTGAAAAACTGTTTAAACAAATTTAATGCATGTGAGGGACTGTAAATTTTTATTCTATGAGCATTCATTTCACGACATGGAAGCATCCAGGTGTTCAGGAATTTTGCATTAAAGGAAAGTGGAGGTGCTGCTTTCATAGATGTACGCACATGTGGTGCTGCTGGTTCAGGTTGCCCAATGGGTGCAGATTTGAGATATTCAATGTATTCACCAAACCCTTCCCCATGAGATTCTTCTCTCTGTGTATTGATAGGATTATTTATGACTAAATCTGTTGTGACAGATTTCTTCTGCCACAGTAGGGAAAAATTTGTTTCAACACACTTAAAAGTATTGCTTTAATCAATCCCATCCAACTTTCTCTTTTGCTGCTTGTTTTCCTATGCGGAGTTTCCGACGTTCTTTTCCATGTCGAATCCACCCGGCAGATTTTGTCACTGGGGCGATGAGGGAAAGAAAGAGACATATGGCACTAGTTTGGTAGAGCCGTGGATCTTGCACAAGGATGTAAATCTTGTTTGCTTGAGAGACCGCACTGAAAGACACTTTGCTCGAGGTATAATGTAGCTGCGTTATTGAGTGCACCTTATAATAATTGATATGGCGGGAATGGTATTAATGGAAATAATGGGAATTTCACCCAAACCGTAGTAAATAAGGAAAAGACTAATAGTCTTTGCCCTCCACTGAATTGAACACGTCTTAAAAAAAGATTCTTGATTATGTCTCACGTGCTGATTAGGTGCAGGCTAACTTTGATCATATCACCTACGGTTCCCACCTAAAGGACACGTGCGGTGCAGGTCACGGTTTTAGAAATTGTTAAAATGATTGAATAAGCAGCTCGGGAAACACAGGGCTCTAAAAAATGAGATGCATGCTCCATGTTGGTGTTTTGTATTGATTTAGTAACAGTGCTGGGAAGCCTTTGTGGTGTTTGGTGTACAGGTAAAGAGGTCCCTCTCCCACCACACCTCTGCAAAGACAAGACACATTATCTTTGCTTTTTTTAGCCCCGAGGTACATCCAGTCTTTAGTAAATGAGTGGAAATGAATTGAGCTCATATTAATGATGAAAAAAACTTATTTATAAATCATAACAAAGGATGCAAAGGTCAAAACTGAGATTCAGATACCCCATAAATATTAATTAACCTTCAAACCAAATCTGGATTTCTGCAGAGTCTGGTAGTATTACGGTCTTTTTTTATTTTTCTTATTCTGCACTAGATGCTAGAGAGAGAAGTTTTGGAGATATGTTGTTACTATATCTAGTGATGTAATGAACTTTATAAAACACTAGTGGTATATAATGTCACAGCCATGAGAATGGTGATCCTGATTTCAGCTCTGAATTAGTCTGTCAGTGTTCAAATAGGCAATTAAGATGATTTTAATTATATTTTCTATTACTGTGCACAAGTTAATATTAGAAATCTCCTTGCCACATCCATTTTCTTTTCAGTGAAAATAACCTCCTGTAAAATTTGGAATAGGACCATCCATGACAAAAGATCACTTCTGATGGATAAATATAGTACATTTTTGGTGGCTTGATAGATGTTGTAATTATCAATAATCAGATGTCTGGTTGGGACTAGACTGACTGTAAATTTGTTTACTTGAAAAGAAATATTCAAGTCTTTGGCTTATGAACCAAAAATGCTGTATTGGGTCCTTATGTTGACTTTAAAAATCCCATCAACTGTAGTGGGATGAAGAATTGCCCACAGGCCTATCTTCATATGGTAACTTGCCAAACACACTTTAAATTGTCTTGAAATCAATAGATCCGTGAACTCTCTTGCTGTATATAGATCTATATTATCTAACCAGCCACATGCTGGAGGAGCAGAGGAACCAGCCAGTTGTGGGTGTGTTAAACCATTTAAATGCTGTGGCACCACAGATGTGAGAGTGACAAGGAAACGTGGACATCAGCAGGAGAACAAGGGAGGAGAAAGGAGGTGGGAGAGATGAGCAGCCTTTTCTGTCCCTGCTTAAAGGATAATATTTCAAGGATCTGATGGGACACAAAGGCCTGGAAGGGTTGTGATTGGCAAATAAAAGAAAGAATACCTCGAGAAAGGGAGGAAATACTGAGGAGCAGTAATTTGGGTCACCATTAGGTCAAGTAAGTGAAAATGACCTCTGGAGCAGTAGTGGAGAGGAACACACACTCCAGCAGAGAGGGAAGAAGCAAAGAAAGGGGAACCAACTGAATTCAAATAGTTGTGATAGTACAAAGGTCTTTTCTTACAAGACTTTGGAAAACCAAGAGTTTTCTGACTTGTGGGTCCAGCTTGCACCAGGTAGGTGTCAAGGGAGCATCCAGCAAGACTGCTCTTGTGTAAAGGAAAGGCAAACTTTGCCAGAAATATCCAGTATCAGAAAATATCTAGCAGAAAAGAAGTTGCCAGAACCTGTGGTGATCTCTGGTCTGTGCAATGCCATTGCCTTCACTGAAGTTTCAGAGTCACTGGAGTCAGGGAAACAACCACCTTGCATTTTTAAGGAGTTGTTGGGTCATGTGTTTCCCCTGGTGGCACTGGTGCAAATCCAGGGCAATCCCACCAAAGCTGGAGCTTGCTCTGGCTTTTTGCCAGGTGGAGAGGCCTGGGTTTGGCCAACAGAGGTCACTTACACAAGTGTGACCTCACTGCAGTTGGTGCTGCTCTACGCTTGAGGTGATTGAGTGAAGAAGTTGGCTCAGTTGCTGCTGAGGAAACACAGTGTTCATGTTTCTAAATGTTACTTTAAATATCAGAGATTTTATTTTCAAATTTCACACTTCTTTTCACATTCAGAGCTAAAAAGGGGCTGGTTTTTCCTTGCTAAATCAAAATGTTACTTTAGGGTTTATTTATTTTTTGTACCTCCTTTCTCCTTTGCCACAAACCATCTACTTCGACATTTCTACATTTCCATTTTTGTGTTTAACAGGAATGAATTCTGTGCTCTCCTGCAAGTAGGTTTAGCTTTATTGCCCATTAATCAACAGTCCCCATAGTCACCAGTCGAGAAATGGGTCCAGTGCATTCAAATTTCATATAATACGTGGCCATGACAGGGAGAGGCAGATGGGCCCCTTTCATCTCCCCACCTGCTTGGTGATTGGTGACTTCTTCTCTTTTGATTTCTTTTCTGCTGGCTCTCACTCTCTCATTGCTGGGTCAGGTGTATCCCTGTGTCACACTGCTCTTAAAAGGGAGAGATTTGAATTTTTTCAACCACTAATTTTTTTAAGGAAAGGTTTTGAAATGAAGTGTTTTCAGCAGCATTGATGGGACTTTTGTCCATGAGCTTCCCTTGCTGAAGAAGCACTGGGCAGAATGCTTGGCTTATTGAAAAGATTTTCCCAATGCTCTTAGGGCAAAATGTGTTCATCTTTGCATAGGACTAAGCAATGGGGGATGAGTGGCTGTTGCTGTGTTGCAGCAGGGATGGTGGGAGTGTCTGCCCCTGCTCAGGGCTCATCCCTCTTGCTGGCTCTTGGAACCAGAGTCTGGGGCTAGGTGCCATGCAAATCAAACCCTGCCTGATTTGAAAGGTGGAGAGGATGTGCTACGATTTTACCAGTGGGAAAGGATGAGCAGGTGGGAGAAGAATTACAAACACCTACACTCTGATTCTGGACCACTGTGGTGGTTGGGCAAAAGGAGTTTGTTATTTGCTCTTGCCTCGCTGGTCAGATCATGAGCCATGTGCTTTGTGTTGCTAAAGTCCTTCAAAGACAAGAACAAGCACACTATCTGTCCCAAAATACAAAGAAGGAACGATGCTGGAAAGCCAGGCAGGATTGGCCATGGGGCAGGTGAGGAGGTGACAGCTCAGCCCATGTCAGGATGTTGCAATGGGAGCTGCAGATCGTCACCCTCTCCGCTAGCATGTTAACACTGCTAACACTCAACTAGACTGCAGAAAAAGGTTTTAAAAAATGCATTTTATTTTCTTTTTGTGGGTAAATGAGCCACAAGTCCCTGTGGGGGAGGCACAGTGCACTGCCCTGGGATGCTTGGCTCTCTGCAGGGGATGGGATGGAAGGAAGCACCGGGTGATGCTCTAGCCCACACCAGGAGCTCATCCGTCCTGGTGCTGCTCCGGTGCTCCCCATATTTGGTGGTCTTTAATTTGGCATTACATACTCGGGGCTTGTCTGCAGCTCGTGTGATTCAAAGTTCTCCATGGGGTCTAATGTACAAGGCCTGGCCTGTTTTCATTAGGTTTCCTGAGCTCTCCTCCCTTCTCCCCAGTGTTGCTGCACAAAGACACTTTTGTCAGGCAAGGCTGGACTCTCCTCAAAATCCAAGCACTTTCAGGAAAGGACTTGGAAGTCTATCTTCTCAGTTTCCATATCCCTTTGCCCTCTGCTCTGGCATTTGGTTTGATTGGTTGTAGAGTTGTCCTTTTTTTTCCCCCCCTACTTCTTTTTGTTGATCTGTCTGTGCTGGAGTCTATCTTGCAAAGCAAAAAGTGTATTGCAAATCGTGCAAGCCAGCTTTCTGAATTATTGCACATTGTAAAGTATTAACTCCTTCAGTCCTCGGCTGGTTTAAGTGCTAGGAGCAAAATCATGATAGGAATGTTAAAGGAGTATTATTATATTTTATGTTCACTGCCACAAGTTTGGTAAGAAATTTAATCCCCCCCTCTCTTGCTCACAGTCTCTCTCTTTCTATGCCTCTGGAGGGGCAAAAAAAAAAAAAGGAGGAAAACTGGCACCAAACTTCCATTTGACTTGGCAACTTTTTCACTAATGTGATTTGATATGCTTTACTAGAAAGGGTAACATGCTAATGTTTCAGAAGAAGCTGATTTTCTATTAGTGAAAGTATGGTATATAAAAGATCAGGCATTGCTATTAAACTCTTCAATCAATGAATGTATAGCCTATTCTAAGTGGTAATGATATAATGGAATGTAATAATTTAATATTGAAAAATATGTTTGGTTTGACATTTTGGGGATTCCAGGAAATACTGCTATTTATATAGCTGCATCTGTACAAAAATTAAAAACGGGGGAAAAAGAGGGTTATAAAAGAAAACGCAGCCAAATTGTTTGAAATCAACTTATCCAAGATGCTTTCATAGCATATGATATAAAAATCATGTTTGCTCTTTTCATGTATCTGTTTCCTCAGACTATGATTTTGGCATTATTTATGCACCCAAGTACTGTTAATGTGAATAGAGTGGTGGGTGCAGTTTTCACACATTTCTAAGCCAGTTTGTAGATTACTTTTTCAGGGGCAGAGCTGGAAATAGTACATCTGCCTATGGGATATAATTATATTACAGTTCCTACAGAGGAGGGCTAAGTACAGCCCCAATGTTTCAATTAATAATGCACTGTCAGCTCTGAGGGATGATATGAAACTGTATTGGATCAAAGATTACCAGCATCCGACAGAGCTGCTGCTCACTCTGCTTTTCTTTTTCCTTTTTTTTTTTTTTTAATGTGCCTGATTGACTGTCTGCAGTTTTTAAAGAATAATATTTTGCTTAAAAGTAAAATATTACATTCTTGCAATCCTGATTAGGTTACTTTTATGGGTAGGAGTTGGTTCCTTCCTGTATATGAGCATATGTTAAGCTCCTTCCTTTATATTTTAACATCCAACATCTTGCATATACCTTTTAATTGTTAATGTGGTCAGGCAATAAATTCACTGTCTATGGGGAGCTAAGAATAATTTTCCAAATTTCATTCTTGCTAGCCAGTTGCTAGGAAATGAAGTGCTTTTGTTGATAATGCATTTAAGATATTTGCAAGATCTCAGTTTAACATTTGTTCTGTATTTACACAAAATTCTGACCAAAAGAGAAAGGGTAATTAAAATACATTTCTTTTTTGGTAGCATTTAGCACCAGCTTGAAACGTACTACTAAAAATTATGAAATAATTTTACATATGAATAAGAAAATAGCCTTTGAAATCTGACATGGTTTATTTGAAATAATGCTTACTTTAAAAAATAACTCCTTTTAGGTCTTACAATTCTACACTTCTTACTGAAAAATTGTTTCCCAGTAGCATACATATCCTATATCAATGTAACTAAATTTATATTGTTATAAATTTTTGAGGTTAGATTCTTGAGTTTTGAAATTAAATAACCACAGTTAACTGTATTAAATGTAGACTTGAATTTGATCGAAAATAAGTAAAGCACTTATGACAACCTCTGTAAATGCTTAAATACTTTAGTTGTGTTTGTGAGCATTAAATTGTATTATAAGGAGCCAACACTGAGTATACAAGCTCCTGTGGGACATCTCGGACTTTTGGGAGATTAAAAAATCGTGCATTAATGAAATTTTGCAAGTTTTTTATTTAATAGATAGTGCTTTTCAGGGTATGCAAAATAATTGGTAGCGGAACGCTATATGCATCTTTACGCTCACACCACATAACGTATATAATTACTTGGAGAAACTGCTTAACTTTAATGGGGCGTTTCTTGATCATATAATAGGAAAACTAACAGCTTTAATTAAGATTTATGAAGCAGAGAGGTAATATATTCTGCTAAATTAGGTAACTATTGGTGGGTAGTGTATTTTTAAGCAATTAAAGGCTCGATCCTGCAGCTCTTTTGCTGTGTAAGCCGTTGCCAGCTCATGCAAGGAGTCCTGCTGCCACGTGAGGGAGGCCTGCAGGAATGGGGCTGGATTTTGTGTTTTACAGTCTCTAAGGCATGGCAGAAAAGAGCTGTGGGTATAGGCTGGGTTTATTCCTGGTTTGAGGCCGGGCTTTGAGCAGATTTTCTTACTCCAAGTGTAGAAGGAAGCAGCTGGCATCGCCCTTGGTGGCTCGTGTGAGTGGTGGACCAGCTCCAAGGAGGGCTCATCACGGGAGGGAAGTGCAACTGAGGCTGTTGGGGGATAAGCTGGAGTGAGGAGCAAGCAGGGGATTGTTTCCCTCTGGAGAAATATCCATCAGAAGAGACGTGCAAGGGCCTGTGGGAAGGGCTGTGATGTGTGGTAGGGCAGCATGTGGGTTAGCATGTGCTGGAAAACCCCACAGATATGTGCAGAAAATGGGATTGGACCAGAATCTTCTGAATTTTCACAGTGCAGAGTTCCATTCTGTGGTTTTTTTTCATGCGTTCTATGATGAATTTGATTTTTTTCCCCCTCATTACATCACAGGTGAATGTATCTCAGGTCTGATCATGGCCAAGTCTACATTTCTGCTGCACCCTTGTTTGTCTGTAAAACTGGAGGAAGAATGCCAGCCATGCATAGTCCTTTATTTCAAAAAATTAATCCCAATTTTAAACCACACCTGTATACAACCAATCTCCTCTAGATGGGTAATTTCAACCCAAACACACCTGAGCAGAAATCACTGCTTTTCTGAAGTACAAACACGTGATGTAGAGATATCCTGTAAAATAAGTATGAGGAATATCTGAATTAGACAGGGATTGATTTATTCTTTGAAAGTGAGCCAGACACTTTAATGCAGTTTAATGCCTGGTAGAAATAAAAAAATTACTCTACAAATTTTTTTAGAAGTGATCTTTTTAATTGCAAAATGGGAAAACTCAACTAAGACCCTTGGTTGACCACTTTTTCTGCTGGGCTGTGAACTCTTTTGGTTTTTCTCATGCAAGTGCCCTTTGAATCCAATGGTTAGCCATATCACTTGGAAGTTACTTGGACTACCAAGAATAAATTTGTTTTATGGTTGGGTTTAGTTTGTTTTGTTTTCCCTGTGCTCAGACTAGTTCCCCATTTAAACTGGAGGAACTTGCACTATCTCAACTAAGTAGAAGCAGAACTGCTAAGGAAATAAGTGGTCCTTGAGCTCTAGGATGTGGTAGGAATTGAATACATTTGGTATCCCTCAAATATATTCAGTTCCTCTGTGTTGCTGCTCTGTATTTTGCCCCAGTTCCTCAGCTCAAGTCTTGTTTCCCTGATGCTCGTTGTGCCTCTCTGATGAAAGGAAGAAACCTCCCAAATTTTCGTGGAGGCTGCAACAGTCAGTTGGTGACACCTCCCAGTTCAACCAGTTCAAACCTTTATAGGGAAAACATCTGGGGCAACCCCAATTTTCATTTAAAATATAGTGAGTTTCCAGCACCACTTGTGGAAAACCAGCGCTTGAAAACATTGCCTGGAATACCAAACACAGCAACTCATTGAACAAAAACTGTCTCAGGGTTTTCAGGTCCTCCTTGTCCCAGTTCATGACTTTTGTATCCTGCACATTGGCAGTGAGCAGTTTTGGGGTTCAGTCAGAGACACTGGCCCCAAACTCGGCCCATTGGTGCCCGTGATTGCTCTGCATGCCATGTTTGAAAGCTCACATATCATCCAGGCCATATTTCTAATGAATCTGGCTTGGGAAAAATATGAGCACTAAACAGAAGAGTAGGGCCGTGGGAAGTAGATTTTTAAAAGTACACCCAACCAGATAAATAGACTTTTTAAACCCAAAACAAACAGATAGAGAAAACTCACTTAGGCAAAGGATGCATAAATTATCTTTGCCCTGAGGATGTAGTAAGTTATTCCCTCTTTACATTCAAAACCTCTGTTTTCCAAGTCTGTATTTCATGTCTAATCACTAAGAATGCCCTCTTTGACTTCACCCGTGCCTGCAATCATGCCCTTTCCTGAGAAGGGCCCATTTGTCATGTGGGGAAAGAGGGTTTAATTAAGTAGGGAAAATGTACCTAAGGTGGAAACTGAGCTCTGGCCATGTTTCCATAGAAAATATATGAAAAAGCATGTGTAGATGAGCCTAACCTTTTTTTTTATTTGTGAAAAGACATTTTTTTGGTTCCCCACTTTACTCTTCAAAACTCAGAGTTTCTGGATAAGAGAGATGAGAGTCCTACATAAAAGGACAAGGGTGGAATGTGCAATTCCACCCACCCCCCACACCCCCTCCCCCCCTAAAAATACATTTTTCAAATTAACTTTTTTTTCTCCATTTCCCTTCTCCCTCTGGGAATCCAGCAAATGTCTCTGTTGTGTGCTCCAAAAAGAGTCCAGGTTTTAACAGGGAGGGGTCAAGAAAAAAAGGCAACTTGCAGATCTCATGCTAAAATATCAAGTATTCCTTTAAAACAAAAACATTGAGAGAAACAAAGGGGAAAACTGTCAAGGAAAGCATTTAAATTACTGGAAGGCAAGGGAAACCTTAACTTTCGTGCCAGCAAAAAGGTTATGTGGGTTTTATATCTGAGCTTTACTTACTGTTGTGCTTAATTGCATATGATCACTTACTATGAAAAATGCAGCAACCTGCAGAACCTGTACATTGTCCTTGAGTTGCAATACATGCAAAAAGGATCTGCCTGTAGTTTTTCCCAAATTTTCAGGACAAACAGGGCTGTTTTTTAAGCAAATCCATGGTCACAGCTCAGCTCCAGTCTGTAACTCTTGATCCTCAGCAGCCCAGTGAGTCTCTCTGTTCCCACATGTTTGTTTTCCGTGTGACTCTTTGCACCCTTGGGCCTTTGTGACAGTCTTTTTGATTTCTTTAAGGTGGTATTCAGTTAAAGTTTTGCCAGGCAAGGACAAACAGTTGCTCTGATGGAGCAGTACAGCTGGGAGACAGGCTGGTACTTGGCCAGTCCTTGAATTTCCATGCTGTCACCTTGTTCCCACTGATAAAACATGCCCCAAAGTGACTTTTCAGGTGCTGGTGCACTGAGATAGTGCTTTGAAAGAGACATATAATGTAAAGGACTGATTCTGCTTCACTCAAAGTTGTGGCAAAACTCGCAAACTGGTGAAAAAAGAGAACTGAGCTCATGTTATCCCAGGCATATGGAACTATTTCCTAGGAAATCTGGGTTTATCTTCTGAAGCCATGAATTATTCTTCTCCAAGCTCAAATCAGATGCTGTGGGGACAAAAGGACAAGGGGTAGCAGAGTGACAGAAATGGCAGGTCCTCTCACAGAGCTATGGAAATGTGTCGACACTTTTGCAGAAGGGATGAGAGAAGCCTTCTTTCTCTTTACATGAAAAGCATGGGGAGGAAAGGAAAAGGGCTGCTGCATTTCTATCATCTATAATCCTCCACTTAACCTATGAATTAGCCCTTGTGTGAGCAAAAAGGAAAGTTGGTGGCTAAACCATAACCTGCCCCCCCAAGTGGGTACAAGTCTTCCTTTTCCCGTCCGGAGCACTATATATAATGGGCCCCTTGAATTAAGGAGATATATTAAAAAGAATCCTGGCTGGCTTGCCCCATTTTCTTCCTGGCTGTGTATATATTTATGTAATGTCCAATACCCCAGGACCAACCCCTTCAGAGCTGGTGTCAAGGTGTAAGGTGCAATTTTAACCTAGTAATTCCATACCCGCTTTAAAGTCCTGGCACAAATGTTGGCAGGAGCAGATGCCTAATTACTCGTTTATACCCAAACTGCAAATTAGGTTTAGCTTCAGTGTGCACTGTGGTTCACAGGGAGGGTGAAAATATGTGGAGAGTTACCTATAAGGGAGCCTGAGCCAGCAAAAACAGACAGAGTCCAGAAAGTAGAAAATCCCACAGTGAGCTGTACAGTTTGGCCAAGGAACCTTGCTCTGCCATAGCTGATACCATGTACTTTAATGGAAAATATGAGAGCTTTTGAAACAGAAAGGATGAGAGGACTTCTCTGTAGGTTGTCACAGAGAGGGAGATTCAGCTGAGTTAGCCTGAGCTGTCTGAATGTTTGGCTCCACCTTGATGTGGCACTTAAAGCCCTCTCAGTGGGTGAGAGTGAGAAGTGAGTTGAGTCCATCCCTTTGGGGTATGGCCTTCAATCTTCTTCCACTGACTGCAGCAAGAGCCTGGGAGCCCACTTGCTCAGAAGTGCCTTCCCTAAAGCTAGGTGAGGTGCTTTGTGATCACAGAGTTTGATAGGTGTAGATACTAAAATTCCAGAGTTTATGGTTATAGTTTATTTTTTGTGAAGCTGGCACCCAGAGGAACCCTCACCATCAGCCAGGTCCCCTTCCTACCTGGGGGTGAGGTGGGATCCTAAGTATTGTGTGTTGGAATACTCTTGTTCCAAGGCTGGGTTGCATCCACACAGGTTGTGGGAGGGTAGGAACAAAGCAACTCAGTCTGGCTAAAGGGGATTTATCAGTGAATCCATGAATGAAGACAGAAAAAAGTTGACTCTGTGATTTCTGGTCTCTTGCTATTTCTGCCAAACTGTGTCTAATGTGTGAACCATTGATGGCAGCTGCTTGGCGCTGGAGGCAAGGAAATGTCAGTGACAGTAGATGTGTTTGTTTATGCAGGCAAGAAGATGATGAAATGGGATGTGTGGCTCTTCCAAGGGAAGCTGTTTGTCCACTGAACAGAGTGGATCTGTGTTGTGAGCAAACTCCCCACCAAGAGACTGCTCTATCTCTGGGCAACACCGCCAACAAACCATTGTGCCATCCTTGCTGAGTATCCTCTTTACCTGAGTCCAGGAATGTTTTGTCCTGAAGGAGCAGCAGGCATTTAGCAGCGAGTAGCCTCTGTGTGTGACTGGTGCCGGCCCGCAGCCCGACTGGCCGCAGCGAGCGACGTGCCATTTTTTATTATGTAGAAGGAAATTTTGCAAATATGCCCAAGGGTGAGGCAACATCAATAAGCAGGGAATGAACGCTCTATTACATTCATTTGGTTTCGTAACTTCTGTTGGGTCACAGGGGAGCTGCTAAAGAAAACAAAACAAAATCTCTTGTATGCCAGCTATATTTAGTCGTACGGAGCTTTGCGTTTGTTCTGGGGCTGAAGAACAGCATGTCCAAACCTGGAGCTTGAGGTTGAGTGTGTACTTAAGCCCTGGTCCTGCAAAGGCTTATACATGTTCCTAACTCTGCACGTTTTGAGTACAAATGAGCTTTGGTCTAATGAGCCCACTCATGGGATGTAATGGGAAATGTCTGTGACCCGCGTGGATTATTCCTTCCACGCGTCCATGACGCTCCCACACGTAAGGGAGTACAATGTGTGTTTGTGCTTGTGTGGGGTACCTAGAAATCCTTGAACTGAAGGGAAAAAATGCTGGCTTTTGCCTTTCAATTGCCTATCCAAATGTGGCTAAAACATTATCTTATATAAAATAACTCAATTGCATGTTTTGGCATCAAACAAAACTCCCAGTGGTGGCTGGGGGTCCCCACAGTGGAGGACTCTTCTAGACCATGTGGGGTCTAAAACCAAGCAATATGGACCCTTTTCCACCAGATCATGTGAATATAGCCTCATCATACCTCCATTTGCCCCTTTATTTTAGCCCACAGATTGTGGGGTGGTTTTGGAGGGGGGAAGCAAAATAATTTATTTATTTATATATATATTTGTTAGAGAAAGTTGGGATCTGTATGGACCTGGTGTCAACAAATGGAGGTCAGGATTAATTAAAATTAATCAGAGTAGTTTATGGACAGGAATTTTCACAGTAACAGGTTTTCCAGTTCTTGACAATTAAAACTCATGAATTAGGTGCCTTGGAAGCATGGAAGTTAGAGCACATGGATTTCTTTAGTTTTTGTTCAAGGTTTTGAGTTTCCTAAGGGTGAGAATTTCAGGTTGTCTTCTGTCATGGTGTAAACTGCTGCTTCAAATAGCTAAAATCCTCATATATTTGCATGACTCCAAAAGCTGAGGCTTAAAGAAAATCTCAAATTTTCAGTACTGATGCTAAAATTGGAATTGCAGTGGTACACCCAATTGTGCTCTGAATATAGCATGGTTCATGAGCTTTCAGAGTATTTCTGTTGGTATCATTTCAGTGCATTATGTGTTCTAAGCTGACTACCCAGGTAGTCAGATCCATGATGTACCTATTTAATTGAAAGGAGAATTAAAACTTTTGTGGTGGAGGATGACCCATGGAGATTTGTCTCCAAAATGCCCTTCTGTGATGAAGCTGGGAGGTTCCTGGTTGCTGCATTCCCCCAGCCCACGAGAGTCCCACAGCAGGGACTAAAGGCAAGGCACAGCCTTGCAACAGGCATCACTCTCCTTTGTAGCTGATAAGGAAAAAGGTGACAACAATACATAAGTTTTTTTGATTGTTTAAAAGTTGCAGCAGAAACTCATGCTCCTGCTTGCCTCCCCATTACTTTACATAAAATTGTTATGCATTCTAAGTAGTAGCAGCCTGGGCCTCTTGACCTCACAAGAAGAGCTGTTACTATACATTTAACAAAAACAAGGTATTATGTATTAGCCTACACATTTTGCAATAGCTCCAGCAATCTAGTAACTACAGTCCAATTTAAACCGTGCCTGGAGGCAACAAAAATTGCACAAAATGGCAGCTAATTTATAGAAGGGAGAGAGGAAATATTTGGGGGTCTATTCCTTCAAGCCATCTGATTCGTATTATTGACTCATTTAGAAAACAGAAAGTGAGCAGAGACAAGTTTTTAAGGAGTTTGGTTTCACACAAATGACTTGCAATTGCAGCCCATTATTTTTATACCAAGACTTCATTAGTCATATCCCCGTCAAACCTATGAGCAGTGTCAAATGTTTTCAGAAAACACACCAGGACAGGTATGGAACTCATCAGCCTGTGGCAAAGGTCGCTCTCATTAAGGAGTCAAAAATGAAAACTTTCAGTGTCTCTAACACATTGCACAGACGTTCCTGCCCCCACTTCTGAAACGCGGGGCCGAGCGAGCACCTCCTGCTCCCCAGACATTCAAATAAGATCAAGATGACAGGGCAAGAAAATGAATAGGATTCTTAACTGGCTCTACTTTATAATACGGTACTGATTGGAAACAACCAGAAAGTTGTTTGCCATGTCTATAGTACCATTTCCTGAGGTTAAACATAACATCTGAAATGAAGCAATTAAGTCTCCTTAAAGCAAAAAAGAAAAAAAGGAAAAAAGATGGGGTGGGGGGAAAGAAGGAGAAAAGGGAAGGACGTGGGTCTGTGTGGGTGCTGACTCGGCATGCCAGCCATGCTCTGATGAGCAAAAGAAATGTCTGTGCAAACTTCTTCCCACCTGGGAGGTTGGAGGGGAGACAGGAGAGCTGTGACACCGGAGTTGTTCGGGGCCGGCTCTCAAGCTGTGCCGTGACAGATGCGTTTTGAGGAATTTTGAGGCGCGGAGATAAGAATAACAAAAAGCCATTCACTGAAGCACAGTTACACAGGCTTAGCACAAAGGGGTGAAGAGAAAATGTGTCAATACGCTCCTTATTTGTGGAAGGTTGGCCGTGTTTCTGCGGCACGCTGCAGTCAGGTCTGGGGGCTGTTGCTAACAGCAGCAAGGGTCGCTGTCTTGCCCCTTAAAAGTTATTCAGAGTTGTCCTGGCAATGAAAGAGGATTCCCTTTAGCTGCTTCATTCTGGGACACAACAAAGTCCTTCTGACATTGAAAATGTTTGTCTTACAGAGGCTTTGCTTATTTAAAAGTAGTGTCCATGGGGCTTTACGTAAGATGGCAGAAATACTTTTAGCAAGTTTTTTGTTTTTTTAACTGCTCATCTTGTGTAGGCTTGAATTTGCTTGTTATGCTCTGAACACGTCCTTGGGCAGCCAGGGATGGGGTCTCCAAATGCCTTGGTCTTGGCTTTTTCAGTCTTTCCCAGTGGGTTGCAAGCCTTTGGTTGTGGGTATAACCTTTGCTGGGTTCCCTGTCAAATGGGGACAAGAAACCTGATTTCTGTGGGCTAGTCAGTATTTTCATCATTAATCTCTGAAGATTTAAGTTCTATAGTGGTTACTTGAAGGAAATAGTTGAAGCTGCAGGTTATTTTGTATGTAGGAAGATTAATGTATAGATAGCTTAATTATTTAGAGATGCCTTGTTACATGCACCAGCATTTGTGCAATGTACTCATTCACATTTGACTATATTTGTCTCTCCTGCTTCCTCCCTGTTCAAGCCATGTGTGCTTGAAATGTTGAACTACTTAAACCCCCTCCAGCCTGACAGCTGGGGGCACAGCTCTTGGAAAAGCAGGGAAAATGCCAGTCCTGTTGGGCAGGTTGTGACTGCCCTGCTCTCATTTGCCCTCCTCGTAGATCATTTCTCCCAGTGAACAGGTGGCTGAAACTGCAGATTGTTTCTTGAACATGGAAAATGGAGGTGATGTGATACATAAATATGTTATAATTGTCTTTGACCATCATTATTGGAGTGTGTATGGGATGAGCGGGCTCCCTGAGCTGGCTCCTGGCTCCACTGGTTGTGTGTAGTTCACTAGGAGGTCATGTGGAAGAGGAGGAAGGCCAGAATTTCTGGGTTCAATCATTCTACTGCTGTGGTCTCAGGCAAATCTGATTCTCAGTTGCTTGGCTCCCCTCTCTGCAAAGCCAGATGAGTTTGACCCTCTTTGTGAGCGTTGGGTGGAGCTGCTGGTGAACAGCTGGCTGTCAGGGGTGAGCTGAGAAGTGCCAATGCTTATCACTGATAAGCAACCCTTTGGCTAGACCCACTTAATAGAGATTTCTGACACATATTACCTACCCTGGGCTCACACCATGGAATTTTCCCCCCTTTCCCAAATGCAAGACACACGGGGTTATGAACCTCCTTCTGCTGAGCAAGTGCAGGGCTGGGCTTTGCCGGGGTGTCTGTGCCCTCACCTGCCAGCCCCCGGTCAGCCCCTGACCTGAGGCACATCCTGAGTGCCAGCCCTGTGATTGATGCACTTGGCCGAGAACTTCCCTCCTGCCCGCTCAGGAAACAGGAGGGCTGGGGAGATAGTGCTCGCCTTTCTTTCACAGCCCCTGCTTCCGAACTCTAATCACCTTCTGCTGTGGGAAAAGAGATGAGATGCTGCCTAAAAAACAGATCATTGTCCGCCTCCTAGATTAATGCAGAGAAAGCAGTATTGTCTGCTGAATGGATAAACCTTCCTCCTGTCACTCAAAACCTAAATTCAACGCTACTTCATTTCTAAGAGGCTTATCTTCCTTGAATAGACCCTTGCAGCTCAAGTAAGAGGCGATGTAATGAAGCGTGTTTTTTTCTTAAGTGAGAAACCTGCTGCAAAGAAGGGGTGAAGCCTGTGCAGCTGTTCTAAAGGGCCTTTGCAGACTCTCGAAATACTTGTCATTTATCTGGTCTTGCCTGACAGCAAATGAGAGAAGATCAAGTTCAAAATCTGCTGGCGCGGCTTTCAGGGCTTCTTCATCTGTTAATTAAATAATGGTCATTAGCGCACAATGCCCCCCAATGAGGGCGGATATGATGCTGAGATGGAAATATGGGTTTGGGGGTTATGAATAAGCAGATGGTTGTCAGGAATTTTGCTGCTTTGACCCTCCTAGTGATGCCTTGGTATGTGGCTGGAGGGGCTGGCAGTGAAACAGGTGGCATCAGGCAGAAAAATAAATTCGTAGAAGCGTGTTGAAATCATTGTAGAATCCCCTCCTTTTATGTGGGGCAGCGATTAACTCAGTGATTTCCCACAAACCAGCCTGTTTTTGGAAAATCACCCACACCACCGCTGCTGCAAATAATGTCCTGTTTGCTTTCCTGGAGCCTGCTGTACTAAAGACTTACACTTTTAATGTATTTTGGGAAATGTACGCTCTAAATTAAGATTGGTTGCTTAACATCAGAGGGCCAAATCCTGAGGTGTTTACTCAACTTCTGCTCAGTCAAAACTTACTGTGATATCAAAGAGCAGCTCTGAGGGCTGCTGAGATGGGTTGCAAGATCTGTCTCTGAATAACTACAGGTGATACAGGGATTTATTGTAGGTGTGAGATGTTAGTTCTTTTTTTTATGGTCAACATATATTTAATATTGACATGTTTGAATTCATATTTTACCTAAAAGCACTGATCTTGTGAATACCTCTTTATTTCATCACCAATAAGTGACTTTTCCAGTCTCACCATCGCTGTGTGGCTGTGGGCATCCAGTTTGTGCCTCTGCAGTTGCAGGCCATGTCCTGAAAAATCCTTCCTTGGCCTTTTCAGACACTGAGGTGGAAGTGGTTTTATTTCAGCTGTGACTGTGTAGGAATTGTGTGACACTGAGTTATCCAGGATTATGTCGATTTTTCCTGGGAGTTGCTAGTTTTCTTCCTGGGGTTATTGGATGGGACAAGAGTGGAGATTCAGCATGGTGCACACAGGAAGGGCAATGCAGGTTTTGCTTGTGCCAGAGCTAAATGTGCCTAAATGTCCATCTGGCTTGGACAGGAAAATAAAAGGTTTAAGAAAGTACTTGAGGAGATTGGCCATTGGCAGAGTGATGGTCAGCTTGGGGGGATTTGGCAGGCCCCTATGCTAAGCAGAAGTGTAAAGCAGTTGGATGGTGATTTAAAAGGATTTTTGAGCAGTGTGGAGGAAAACTCAAATCTTGAAGTGCAGACCCCAGTGATGGGATGGAGCATTTGTAATGCTGAAATGGGTGCTCAAAATCCCACAGGGCTGTTGGTGTTCCAAGGATGGGTCTCTGGATGTCATAGCATGGCCTGGACCAGTGTGAAGACCAAAAAAAGTCAAGGAAAAGTGAGGAGTGGCTGGGAAAAACATGAAATGTACAATAAATATGCTCATGCAACAAATCTGTGTTAAAGCAAACATTACGCTTGTGACAGAAAACAATAAAAGTAAGGAAATTTGCAGTTAATGGTAAAACATACCATATGTCCACAAATGCCTAGGCACACCAGGGCACCCCTGTAACTACTTTCTTGATGTCAAGGTGTTGAAGGCCAGATGGCATATTTCACCCCAAATTACAGATTCTCAGACTGCTGCTAGGTATTTTTGTCCTTGATTGCTTTTTTCATCATATCTGACCTATTCCCACCATATGCTGAGGTGAGTGTTTCTGAAATGGGCATGACCTGCAGTACTGCTTGGCAAATGCTGTTTTTCAGGTACTTTGGAGTGGAAAAACCTTGCTGATAGTGCCCCAAGTAGATCAGTCAGCACTGTTGCTAAATGTGCTGTAACACTAAAATATGGCACCTGGTCTGGTGGAGAAAATGTTGACATCACAAATCACAGGTTATTCCCCCAGCCCTGCATCTGGAGATGCTCTTGACAAATATAATGCTGCATTTCTTGGATTGATAGGCATCAACAGCCAAATTCCCTGAACTATGGAAAATTAACAAATGCTTTCATCTCTACTTTCATTACAGGGATTATTTATGGGGATGTTTTGGTAGTAGGTGAGGTTTGTTAACTGTTTGTTAGCTGGCTGGAGGCTTCGTGTGTGCAGATAATGACCTTTTGCAGATTTTTTTTGCCTTAGCTGATGTCTTCGTCAGCAAGGAGACACCTGCATCCGTGCAAGCCCGGAGAGCAGAGCAACACAGCACTTCAGTATTTCCCCTCCTTCACCAGCTGGATAGGACCCCTGATACAAAACCTGAGAAATGTGCCAAAAGCCTTCAAAGTTCAGGCCAGAGGTGTTTGTGCAAGATAAAAATGGGACAATATAGCATCCCTGGACAACTCATCCGTTTACACATGACACTCGTTGTGGTCTCTGATTAGCTTGTTAGTGAGGAGGCAGGAAGAAGTGCAATCAAGTTTTTATGATTCATCATTTCTGTTCCCAGTTTGGGAGACAATGTCAGTGCTCTTTGCCAATCATAGAAGGTGGCTTTCAAGTGCCTTAGGGAGAAGCTTTTTTTAAAGATGCTCCGTGTGTTTCTGAAGGCTGAGCCACATTTCTAAATAATAGGGAAGTCCTGGAGTTTGTTTTGTGTTGTGCCTTTTTTTTTTTCTAATTGTATCTACTAACAATGCTTTTATGTTTGCTGCACGTAAGCTAAAAGAAAACATGCTGCCAGTTTGTCTGTAATCCTGTTTTCACTCAGAAGTATTTGTGCATAAATAAATTAGAAATGGTACCTGGAATATTTTTCACAATACAAAAGGCAAATGTAAGTTTTATTAAGTTGAAAAGGATACATTCTCTTCTCCTGACCTTGATTTTTTAGCTATATTCTCTATACCCTTGCTTTAGAAGTATTATTCTTCATCCCATCCAATTACCATTTCTATCAGCTCTTCTGAAAGATTATGCTTTTTGGGTGTTCTTCTGTAGATGTCTTTCCAGTGGCTTCACTTGATGAATGTGACAAGTTTTGTGTTTTCTCCCTCCCCTCATTGAATTGAAAAGTTTTTTGATAAATACAGGCCAATAAGTGCCCAAAGGCAGTGTTTCAATGGCTGCTAAATCTTTCAAGGTTAGGACTTAACCTCCGTTCTCCCTAATTCAACTGCAACCTTCAGTCTGGAGCCAATCAAGAATATCAGATGATACTTAAACAATGAAGGATTTCTGATATTCAGGTACAGCCTCTGTTCAATAGGATTGCAAATTCTTTGTGTGAAGAAAGTCGGTTTTGCTCTAAAGTACTGTCACAAAAAGTGAAATTACCATTTGCTTGGAATGATGCCATTCATCATTGTCAGAATACTAAGCATTGTAAGTAGCTAGGCCTCTCCAAATTAATGCCTTGTTTTGCATCGGCTAAATTTCCCAAATCCTCGAGGATGGGTCATACAAAACTCATCTCACCGTTTTAATTTATCAATCCAATATGAGTGCGGTGAAAGGGAGCTTCATTCGGTCTTAGCTCTTTTATTTACAGTCTAATTCTAAAAGAAAAGGAAATAAGATATGAAAATAAGTTGGAAAATAAGATAAATCTCTCAGTGAAATCACAAGATCTACTCAGTCCTGTAGCAAAACCTCTATAATTCATTTGTAGGTCAGCTCAAGGGATTAGCCATGACGTATTTGGAAATTCATTTATTTTTATTTTATTTTGCTGTTTCTTATGCATAAGGGTAATGCTGTCCCTAAGGCTTTTCAGGTAGCCCTCAAATCTTGACAACATTTGCTGTCTCTAAGGCCTAAGCCAAAATTAATTTTCAAATAAACAGCATAAAAATGTATGGAGTTGTATAAATTTGAATACAAAATGCATTTGTTTTGCTTGCTTCCATCCACACATACATACTGTTGGCTCAGCCAAAAATCATAACATGACATGGAAATTAACGGCCATATGTACATCATGAAAGTCAAAAAAGTTTCTTAGTTTATTAGAAGCACCGTAGTGTGGTTTTTTTTTTTTTTTCCACCCACTTTCTCCATTATATGCTCTGGGGAAGCACTGCATGTTAATTGTGCTTCTCTCTCTGGGTGCCTCTGAGCCTGTGGCTCTGCTCCTGGACCACTGGTTGCCTCCTGAATCCCACTTGGGATTTTGAGGGTGTGACGCCTCAAGAAGTATCGAGATGTTTTCAGTGAAAGTGAAATTAGAAGGGACTTGGTATCTCTAGCAATTTGTTTTATCAGGGAAACGGTGGAAGTGAGAAAGGTGCTTGGGCAGCCTGAAGCAGCAGCACAGGCTTGGGAATGCTTCTGGTCCTGCAGTGAGCAGAGAATTGGGCTGGAGGGCTGGAAACAAGGCTGGAACCAAAATGAAAAACCCAACCAGAAGCCCATGCTGAGGGATTGTAGAGAAACCATACAAACATTTTGCTGGTGTTTAAGTATGATATGGAGTTAAGTCTTCCATCAGGCTCCAGTGCATCCTGAGGTGTGCAGGAGTTGCTCCTGCCCCAGGAGCCTGTGGCACCTGCAGGATCAGCCCTGCAGCAGCTACAAATATCTCCATGCTCTTAAATTAAAACAATGCCTCTTTTCGGTCTCATTCCACAAGGGGGCTGCAGGCATGCTGCAAATTTAGCAGTTGGCAGGCTGGGGAGTACCTGGGAGAAGGAATGCCCGATCCCATGTGGAGGTGCCCAAGGATGGGCCAGATCCAGAACGAGATGGTCCCCGAGTCAGAGCAGAGCCTGCGCACGGCTTTGCTGAAGGTGGGACCAGTGGCTCCCTGACAAGGTCAGCTGGGGATGGTGGAAAGCAGGAGGAAAAGCCTGCAGGGGTGAGCTGGGATGCAGAGCTTCATCATTGCACTCCCGCTGCTCCTGCCCCAAGGTTCTGCAAACTGAAATATTCTTCCAGTTGTGCTTAATTAATAGAAGTATGACCGTGTGAGATCTCACTGCTGCATTGCCTGAAACTTCGTATCTGGGGCAGCATCAGCTGACCAGTAAAGAGTTGGTTAATTATTAATTTGCTAAAGATTATGTTTGGAAGGGTAGATCACCTTGAAATGTTGCTTTCTATTATCTTTCCCAGCCAGGCAATGAAAGATTTCAATTTAATGTGACATGACAAACTACAAACAAGTGTGTTTTAGGCTTTGGCAGGTGAGGATGCTGGGGTCTGAAGGGGTGCTCCAGGGGCTGCTTTTCCACACCATGCCTACCCAGAATCAAGTGTCAGCCTTCTGCCTGGCATGTTTGGGTTGTGTACAGATCCTCTATTTAGCAAGTATTTTATATCCTGTGGGTCATCATGGAGTAACTTTTGTACTGAGTGATCACGCGTATTTCAGTATTTTGAAGCTTTTCTTTTCAGCGACAGTAGCTCACCCTGCTGTGCACAGCACAGAGCCTTCTGTCCCAAAAGACATCAAAGTGTGCTTTATGGATTATTTTCCAACTTTATTTAACCCTCCACTGGAATGCTGTTAGGCTGAACTTTGGGGTAAAACACATGTGGACAAGTTCTCACCCCGCCTCTGCCTGCTCCAGGAGTGCTGCCCTTTCCCAGCCTGGAGCGTGTCCTTGATGTGGATGGTGCAGCTCAGACCTTCCCACCTGGCTCTTCCCAGCTGCTGTTTGCAGGCGTGAATTTTCCCTCCAGGCTGAGTGAAAAAGCCGAGGGCAGTTGTTAAATGGATGTTGTTCTTCCCATTCAGCACCAAAGAGCTGCCCAGTGGCCCTGGCTGGGGAGCAGCTGTGGGCTCTGAGCCAAACTTGGCCTTGGCTGAAGGTGGAGCATCTACTTCAGCTTTTGGTCTCCTTCCAGAATCTCCTGGGCTTTGCTCGCCCTCTGTCACCTGGTAGATTTTGTCCACCAGGGCTGCAAGAAATGCAGGTGGAGAATTGTTCACCTGAGCTCAGCCCTGGGTTAAGTGGGCGTGGGGAGGGGAGCATGGGCAGCAGTGTGGAGCTGCTGCCATCAACATCTACTGGCAGGGATGTTCACTGGGACCTGCTCTTACCAGCCCAAATCTGCTTTCATGGCTGCAGGTCAGAAAGAAAGAACAGAGGGAGAAAGACAGCCTTACTTGCAAGTAAAAGATAACTTTATAAACTGTGGCAGTCAGCATGAATGCTGCTATACAGCGTGTCTTAAGACTGGAAGGTGGATTTTAAAAATGAATAATCCCCAGTTATCAAAGATATAAAGGAATTTGGTTTATATGTGTTTCTAAAAGTGAAAAACACAGATAGGATCATTGAACCACATGATATCACTTATCTTCTCCGTTTAGTGTATCTTTTTGACAAAAAAATCACGGACTTCTTTTTTTTGTTTGTTTTACATACTTGGAATGTCCTCAAGTCAAAATCCCAGAGGAATACAATGCTTTGCTCTTAATAGACACCAAATACAAACTGCTTTTAAATTCATAACACTTCCTAATGGCTATTTTAGGCACTGTTTGTAGCACAGCAGAGTAGAGTAATGTGCTTCTGTTTGAAAACATGTTCTTGACATGTGAACTGTGTGTCTTGCTGTCCTGAAACTCTGTCAAACCTGACACATCAATAATATGTTTAGCCCTGTAAATGTCTTTCCATTGTGCTCATCACCCTGTTATGGCAATTGCTTCTTAGGTGACTTTCATTCCTTGCCAAAGCGTAAAACACCCCGTGATGCATGAAATGTGGGATTTGCATTCCCATTTGAAGCCTCAGATTCAAAAGTGTGTTGGTGACTGGTTCCTCGAGGGCCTGTGTGCGTCAGTGCAGGGTTGTGCAGGGCTTGGCAGAGTGGTGTGGGGGGAAGTGGCAATGTTGGTAGTGTGGAAGAGTGGAGAGGCAGTGGATTTTAGTTAATCTTAGGAGAAGGTGGCAATTGGTTTCCTTGGATGTGGGTGGCTGAGTGCTTGCAGCAGCACCAGCTCTTTGCTTTAGCCAAGCAGGGCACATGGTTAAACGAGTTCTTCCCTCCTGGCTCCCTCCCTTTTGCACTCCTGGAGAGCAAAACCCTTTGCCTTGTCTCCCTGATGTGGCTTTGGCACTATTCCTGTGTGCCCATGCTGAGGCTGGTACCTCCCTGTGCTCCTGTTCTCCCCAGGCTAAGGCAGGAAGTCTCTTCTGTTGGGTTCAGCAAGGTGCAGGATTTTCTCTCCTTTTCTCCAACTCCTCTTTTTTACCCGGTGGTATTTATATTTCATATAGATGAAGAAAAAGGGTTGTGTAGTCCTATACCTGTATCTTAAGTAACAGCACATGTTTCATGATATTGTTGGGAAGTGAGAAAAGTTTCAGGGCTTTGGCTAAATCTATTGTTTGGACTCCTACACAAAGTTTTCTGTAAACTCTTCCTGTTTATATCAGGTGAGGATCTGGCTCCTTTCTTTGCTTTCAATTTTGCACTGCTATTAACTCTAAACTCCATTTGCTCTTTCTGCTAGGAAGAGCAGGGTGGGGGAAGGAAACTTTGAGCAAAAACTCCAACTTCTACATTTATGAGAGTGATTTTAATAACTTTGAGTTACCCACGCTAATCCTTTAACAGGAAGGGGGTTTGGGAGCTGACCCAACCTCCTTTCCTTTCATTTGATCCCAAAACACCTGCAACTCTCAGCAGAGTAATCTATGAATCACTGTGTCTGTCGTCTACTTATTGTCTTGTCTAGTGCACTCCACGGTGGAACTAATCAACAGCCCTGAATGAAGCATTGCTCCTGAGCTGAATTCCTTAAAGCTCCTGAAGTATTCAGCAAGGAGAAGAAATCTTTTAGTATGATTTGCTCCACATTCCAAATTCATTTATAGAAAGAGAATAGATGATTAACAACGGGTCGAGAGACACAGATTTAGCACTGCTTTGCCCTGACCTGCCCCGAGTTACTCCTTCCACTTCCCAGGCTGCTCTAATAAGATGGGTTCAAGGATTGGGATGGCGAAAGCTGCTTGAATCCCCTGCACCCAGCCGTCTTAATTTGGTTTATTTGCCTTAATGAAGAAATCTGGTTCCTTAATCACAGGTGAACAGAAAAGGTCACTTGCCACTCTGACAAATGGGTTTACCCTGAGCTGTTTGTGTGGGGCTCTCAGATAGTGTGTCCTCCCCCTTTCCTCCCCTGCCACGAAATGCCAATGTCTCCGCGGCACCTCCTGTTGTGGCCATTACCTGTGGTGCCTGGGCTGCCTGCCAAGGAGCACCCTCGGTAGCAACAAAAGCATAATCATTTCCAGTTGGAAAAGGCTGAGCTGTAGTAATTTTCCTCTTTGAAAGCTGCAGCAGCTGGGCTCGGGTGAAGCAGGAGGACGCTCGGTCCTGGGACACAGCACAACGAGGGTACAAAACTTATCTGCAGCAGCCATTTGGGGAGACTCTTTGGGAGGTCCCCAAAGATGTTCTTCATCCTCACTTTGCAGTGTCCAGCTGACCTTGGCACTGGGGTCATCTTGTGTCTAACACCCATCTTTTGGCCAGGTATGGCTGGGAAATACTAACAAAATGGGTGCAAAACAAGGGATTAATATTTCCTAAGTGAACAGCTGGTCTGCAGAGGAATTCAGAAGAGTAAGAGGTGTAAAAAGGACACCCTGCATCTCCCAGGACTGGGTAGCAGCACACTTTGAAGGTGTGTTGCAGGCCATTTCCCAAGCAGGGCAAGCCTTGGGCTTGCAGACTCTTGCTGTTGACTTTGGTAATAAACTAGCAATAAAGCCATGTCTCTGTCCCAATGGACCTCCTGGAAAAAGGCAGCTGAGCAATCTCAGGCAGCTCTGGTTAGTGGCTTACTTCAGGAAATCCTTCTGCAGCTGGTACAAAAGGGAGACCATTCCAGAAAGCAGCTCAGGAGCTGCGTAGGTACGTGCAGGAAAAGCATTGTTTCTTTCAGGTAGAGCTGAAAACCTCTTGATGTGTGTAGCAGACAGAGAACACTTGGAGCACGTTCATGGTGATGTATAGGTGTCACCATGTGTGAGCTTTGTGGCCACATGGGCTGTGGAAAATAAAACTTTTGAGGAATGGCCCGGGAGCTTTGCAGAAATGTTGCCCATGTGGAGTGGTGTTCAATGTCAGCTGAAGATGAAGCTCGTCTCCAGGTTCTGGGTGTTCACAGACAATCTCACTGTCAGCCTGCTCAGGTCACATAAAAAATGAGATGGGTCAAACCCCAGATGTGCTGACTGAGTGTTGAGATGCTGTTCATTCTGCTGGAAAAAGTGATGTCTCTTTTACTTCACACTTCTGTTTTGAACCAAAAAGCGAGGTGGGATTTGGTCCAAAACAGAGCTTTCCAATTTTATTTGGCATTTCAGTTCTGATATTTTTGAGTAATAGAAAGATAAAGCTCTGTCTTGCAGGAATGTCCTTGGATGTGAAAAAATAAAGCAGACAGGTGACTGGCAGGAAGTGAGAGCTGCTGCTCCCACACAGATGGAGACGACTAAATAACTTTTGAGATCATCGTTCCTGTTCAGCTCTTTTCCTTTGATTCTTCAGATTATATTTATGTTAGAGGCAAATAAGAAACAAAGACAAATATGCAAAATGATGAGCTGGAGCTTATTGGAGCAGGAAAAGAAGCCATTCGCTCCACTTCCCAGTTTGCCATGAAAGGCAAAATCATTCACAGTGGTGAATCATGGCAGCTTGAGCTGCCTGAAATTACTGCTTTTTGGAGTTAAATTGCTGCTGGCATGCATGGACTAAACAAAGATGTTAGTTCAGTTCATTTAAAAGAGCAAGTTTTCTTTAGCTTTGATTTCACATGTGGTTTTGTAGTGCCAATGACACTGAAGACATTTAAGAGCATTTGTGTGTTTCCTTTGGGGAGCTGTGTAGTTTTAAAGAAACAAGCCCATCAGAGATGATGGAGAAGTGCACTCACTCCTATCTTTAAGGGACAAAATCACAGCAAGAGGTATGTTTTGTATCTCTTCAACACCAAAACTGATGCTGGGTGAAAGTGCCTGATTCTTCTTGCTGATGCAAACATGGATTTTGGAAAGGAATCTGTTCCTTCTGCCTTCCAAGTGAAGGCATTAATTCACCCAAGTTTTCTATGAGAATCTCTTGTGCATGGGCTTTCAGAGTCAGCCAGGTAACTTTTAGAGATATTAAAGGTACGGAATGTTACATCTCTAGAATGTATTTTTGGACAGGCCTTGTTCCTTCCCAGGTGCTGGTGAGAGGAGATAAGTGGTTTATTTACAAGAGAAATATAGCTGCTGAAAAAATATTGCTACTGAAAGCCTTTTAGAGCCCAATTTTAATAACAAATAGGTGCTTCTCCAGTGTGGCTGTTCCCTGTCCCTCTGGCTCCTTCTGGTTATGTGATTCTTTGGAGTTTTGTACCTTTATCTGGCTGCCAGGGAGCAGAACTTATTCCCTGCAACCCAAACAATTTTCTCACTTTGTTCTACCAAATTTAACCAGCTTGTACACGGGCAAAACTTCTGACAAGACCATCTGCTGTGATGTGTCCTCGTGCCAAAGCTTTCCACTCCTTCCAGTTCACAGCCTGGGATTTGTCTGCTGTAGGGGTCCATGAGCATGCCACCTCTGAGCAGATGATTTCCTTTGTGCTTGACAGAAATCTTGTAGGGTGGCATTTCACCTCAAAGTGGGCATCTAAGCTGAGTCCTCTGAGTCTCTCCCAGGGCGTTTCTGCAGCCTGTGTGAGGCTGCTGTGGGTGTTCTAAACATCCAGACTCGGGGTGGTGGATCCTGGCGTAGGATGTGTGCAGACAGCAGAGGGTGCTGGAGTTTTTTCCCTTTCAATGCACCTCCAAGGTTGCAGGATCATTATAAACTAAAATCAATTGGCTCTTACTCTGATTGCTGAACACACAAAAGCCAGGCAGGTACAGCAAGAGAGGAGGTACTGAACTTGAATTAAATGGACACTGTCACCTTCAAATCACACCCCTGCCAGAACTTCTGTACCTGTCAAACCAGTAAGTGAAAGCTGAGATCATCATGATACAAATCAACAGATTTTAATTTTTAATAACTTTCTAACTAAGATTTTCCTCTCTCACATATTTTTATAACCTTTCTTTTTCCCCCAGGAAATTGAAAACAAAAGCCTCTACAGTCCTTTATTTCAGCGACATCAGAATCCAGAAAATTTTGTTTTGTCAGAAGTACAACTTGCAGACATAATCAGCCTTCAGCAAGTTGCCAATATAGACGTTTATAGAGTTACAATGCTGTCAGCTGGCACCTTACAGCAACATCCAGATCTGTACAACTAAAGAGATTCACCCATGGGTCAGGACTGTAGGAAGGGCTCCCCTGTGAATATCAGTAGTAAGCCTTTTAAAAGCAGGATTTAAAAGAAGGGTAGCAAAACAGGCTTGCCAAGCTGTAAGACTGGAATAACTCCCTTAAGCTCAATAGAGCTTAAGACACTTAACATTCTCAGAGCCAAGTTTTCCCCATCAGGACACAGATGCACTAGTTGATTGAGAATAAGCCTGAAATTCAGACTTGCTCCTCAGGTCCATCTGTGGGTGAGGAGCTTGAGGGCTGTGTCATGTGTGCTGTGGTTGGTGGTGATGCTCATGGCAGGGAATGGAAGCATGTGTAGGGCAGTGGTTGCTTCACCTTCCAGTTAATGCATCCTTACATCCATCCCTGCTTAAAAGTGCAAATTTCACATCATGCGTTCCAACTCCAGCTGATGTCATAGCCAGGATTAAAACTTGGGAGTGACTGGCTCCTGGCCTATTTATTAATCTATTAAATCACACAGACTCTCTCCTGCTACCTCTCGCTGGTTACTGGGATTGTTTGGCAGCAGCAAGCCCAGCCCATTGCCCATTGCTGGCTCTGTTACCACTCCAGCTTTGTTGCCAGCTCAAGGGCATCCAGTCAATAAATGTCTTATTTTTGGATTCTCCCATTCTCCTGAGACCACTGCTATGAGGAATGACCTCCCTTACCTCATTCACCTTGTTTGCTGTTCCTGACCCAGAGTGCCGTGGCCATTGCATGAGTCAATCCTCCCGTGCAGGAGAGGTCTCACTGTGATGTTTTCCTTAGCATTTGAACCAGAGCTGTGGCTGGCATCCACAGGACAGTCCAGATGAACATAAAGAAGTCTATATTTTAGTCATGTCAAAGCTATGGCTCAGCTAAAGTCAGGAAATCCAAACTGAAGATTGACAGGTTGTCCTTGGACTGCCCTGCTGCTTGTGGGCATGGGATGGGGCACTGCAGTCATGGGGAGGTACTACACTGTGCAATGTGCTGAGGGTGGAAAAGCAGCTACAAACTGTTAGTCCCATGATGGGTCCATTTCTCCTCTTTTTAAGCAGGTAATTTTTTTCCTTTTTTTTTTTGTTTTCAAAAAACCATTGTGCAAAGGTACGTGGCTTCCTTGCATTGAAGTGGAAGTCTGATTTTTGCATGTGAACATCAGGCTGCTGGTTTCTCCACCTTTGCAGGTTATGTCCATGGCTGGCTGTGGCTTGTGGATCTTTTTGCACTGCAACACACAGAAACCCCTTCCCTTTTTGAATGTGTCATTTCCCAGTTGTCTTTTTCTGTAGTCAGCATGACTTCTCCGTTTTGATTTTTTCTTATGAATGTTTTTCCCCCTTATGTGTTTAAAAATGAGAGACATCTTTAGGAAATGTACTATAGGAATTGAGAATCTTTCTGCTTGACTGCTATACAAAGGTTATGAAAAGTAATAAGAATTCACAGACTATGCTAAACAATGTTTTCTGTGAGTAACTGGAAAATCTTATCTATGTTTATTAGAACTCTAAAACTATTCAGATCAAGTTAATTTTCATAATTAAGAAATTTCTGGTTTGCTTCCACACATTTTAATTCTTTAAAAACTCCTTGCTTCTCCCATTATCAATATAAATGTGCCATTTTAATTTTATGAAATAAATTTCAGTGTGGCGGTAGTTATGGAATAAATATTCAGCGTTTATAGCTCTTACTGAGTGGGCTCACCCAGTTTTGGTGTGGAATGGCTGGGCTATTCGATGCAAAGAAGAATGCCATTTAAATATGGGATGGGATCACAACCCGATAAAGCAGCAGCAATCCCAACTCAGTATTCCCGTCTCTCCTCCGGGCCGCTGCTATCTCTCAGCAGGGAGGGCTGGGAGTCACAATCACCCTGCAACTTCCTCCTTGCGAGGAGAGGATGGGAATTTGCTGAAGGTTTTTATCAGCAAAATGCATCTGCCCCCATTCTCACTCAGCGGCTCTCGCCAACCAGTGGGAAAAGTCGGGCCAAGCGTAATCTGCTCCCAGCTTGCTTCCTGCTGCCGTGCCCCAGGGATGGAGGAAGCAGACAAGTGGCCCTGCGTGCTCTCTCCTTGCCAGGCCCAAAAGTTCAAGAGGCTCAGGGAGACAGAAGGGAATTTCTTGCTCTCTAGTTCAGGGATATTGTGTATTTAATGCTGGCTGTAAAGATGAGACAAAACTCCGATGAGCCTTGTGGCTTCGAGCTCTTCGGACACCTGCTGTGTGAATTTTGGCCTCTGTACAGTCTGACGTGATATTAAGGTGCCATCTGAGGAGTCCTCCAGTTAGATGAGGTGTCATCTTCAAGTTTCAGTTTGTACTCCTGCTCCATCTGCAGTTGGAGTGCACCTGGGCCCACCACTTGATTTATTTCTTAGCCTGTTCAAAAAAGCTTCTGCATCAAGAATTCCTCTTGTGTCTACAAATTTTGATGAAGTGTGAGGTGGAAGGGATTTTTCTACTCTTGTTGCATGTAATTTAAATAAGTTTGGTTGGAGCTTCTGGATAAGAAAGATGGATAGAAAAGGGCAGAGGATGAGCACAGGGAGTGTGCTGGGGTCTGAGCGAAACAGGCTGGAAACCAGCAGCAAAGTGTTGAGCAGAAACTGTGCAAAGGCCCACGAGCCCTCCAGACAGAGACAAAGGCAGCCTTTTCACTATTTTCTGGAGCAGCAAGGTCTTTATCCCCAAATCAAGCCATGGGGTGAGACCCTGGTAGAAGCATTCCTGTGCGAGGAACATGTTCTCTCACCTTTGCTGGTGTAGAAGTAGGAGAAAACCCTGCTTGAGCCAGAAAAGCTGTGTTTGCTCAGAACTAAACATTTGAACTAGAACTAGACATTTGTTTCTCTGTTTTTTGAAATATTTTTTCTCCCCTGAACAATGTAATTGGTGAAAATCTTGTTTCCATTTAAATCACAGAGTTTTGTCATGGACTTTTATGGTGCCAAGATTTCCTACTATGTATTTTTTTTAGCACCTGAGCTTAGGTAGTGTTCAGGAGAACACATCTGCCTTTAGAAGGTTTCTCCCAGCCTTCCTGTGTTGTATCAAGGTCTGGAGTTAACAGGGCAGTCTCAAAGCGTGGCACATAATGCGTTTCTGCATTAAATACACCCACATTATCTTACATCCCAAGCAGCCCAGATTGTCAGTAGACAATTATGGGTTTTGCTGGGTTTATTTTGATTGGCCTGCTCTCAGTTTTCCATAGTGGTACTCTATTTGTAAAAACAGATCATTAATGATAACAACAGATGACATGTGTCTGAAATATGGGGTGGACGAGGAGAGTTAGTTTTTCTTCCTATTTTTTTTTTTCCTGAGTGTCTGCACTTTGACAGCGCATTTGCCAGGCTGTCACTTGCTTGAGAGATCCACAAGATTAGGACCTCATTGTGTGAATGTTTTCACAGCACTTGTTGCTATAAAGAATCTTCACACTTTGGTGGATGAAATCTGGACTCCTAGACACAAACTGTTAAGAAGCAATCATAACAATTAGCTAATGTGTCAACAATTAGCACTTTCCATCAACTGGCATTGAGTGGAACCTTCTTCTTATCCATATGCAGACAAAAATGCAATGATGTAGTAAAGAAAAGCAGTGAAGTTGGCTGCTCTCATCCCTTGCTGTAGCCAGAAATCTCCCATGGGCATTGTTTACAATGATTATTCTTCCATTATGATGTTATTGCACAGGTCAGGGGTGGTAGCTAGACTGAAAATAAGCTTTTTTTCCCCTTTTTTTTTCCCCTTAAAGTTTTGGCTGCTTTTACAAAAGTACAACAGAAACGACTGCTGTGAAAAGGTCAGCCAGTAACAGTACTTTAGTGTTTAACTGGTAAATATTTCAAAATAGTATTTCTAATATTTTACCATTTGGAAGTTTTTCAATGCATCTCCAGCCCAGTGCGACTCAATCATTGTAAGATTTCCACAGTCTCCACTGGGAATTCTTTACAATGGGTACATTATAATCTGTTACTGTATCTACCACCAGTTGGTCAGAATTTGTTTTAATATCTTTTTATATGGCACGTTACTGGCAGTAATATAAAAAGCACTGTTTTCTGAAGTATTTTACATATGTCCATATGTAAGCACTGAAGAGAACTGAAGGTAGGTCTTCCTCTTAATCACACAGTGGCTTCTGAGGGGGTGAACATGTGGCTGGAGAGAAGATCAATGTCTTCTCCAAGGAAATATCTTTTGGGAATGCTTCCTGTAACACAAAGCACTGCAGCATCAGCGAGGGTTTCTCTGGTTGATTGTGGAGTTGGAGCCAAAGTGAAACCATGTTAAAAAGAAGCAGTGCAGTTTCTAAAAGTAACACTCTGCTTGACTGCAAGCCAGAGCGACTGATTTAAAACAGGGCACGGTGCTGGAGCTCAGCCTCAGCTGCTGCAGCACCCCGGGAGCCCGGCTCGGACCACGCGTGCATCTTTGGGAATGTTTGACAGCTCCAGAAAGGTGTGTTCATCTGAACAAAGAGGTGGTGGTAATGAATAAGAAATAAGAACAAATAAGAACAACAGTAATCAAAGTTTACTGATTTCTCTAAGTTCAGCTTGTGCTGTAACAAGGGAAGAGGACAAGTCTGTGGTTTAGGGGAAGATGCGCTTCCCAAATCTCCCCGAGACTTGACTTTGGGTGCAAACCTAAGACCTGAACGTACCTTGCTTGCCTCCTTTCAATCCCAATTCTCCCCTGTCCACTCCTTCCAGCCTGGGACATTGTGATACTAAACAAGTGTTTGAGATTTTTGGAGTGGCAGGGAGTGAGGGGCGGGGGGGGTATAGTTACCCTGAGGATTATTAATATGGGAAATATGGTCAATAAATGTGAGAGGGGTTGAGTAATGCAGGAACATTCTTTACAAATTCTTTAGTAACGGGGTAGGCAGAGTGCCACAGACAAAGAAAACCCTCTGAATTGCAAGTGTGTTCTTATGGCTTTTGCCAAGAAGATGACAAACCCCCCCTTTCTTCCCGCATTAGGACTCCTATTCAATGATACACTTAAGCATGTTTTTAAATTCCGTTGACATTTGAAAGCACTGTTGACTTTAATAGGACTTAAGCACCTGTTCATGGTTAATTGTGTACTTTCAGGACTTTTCTCAAAGGAAAAAAAAAAAAAGATGGATAGACTTAGGCATGTGCTTAAAGTTAAGCAGGTGCTTAAGTGCTTTGTGAAGCTGAGGCCTTAGAACTGGGTCTAATCCTCCCTGAGGTCTGGGGATGGCCCTTCCCTGTGTGCCTGCTGCAGAGAAACAAATTACTTAAGTGATAAAATGAAGACATGAGAAATATCTAAAAGAATATTTTTTCAACAACACACAGTGATGGCTGTCAGCTGCTGATACCCAAATTATAAATTGAATTTATAACCAGACTAAATGTACTATACCAAAACATCTTCCAGAATAATTTACAGCTATGGGTGCAGATAATTTTAGTGGGCAACTCTAATTATGCCCTGAAAAAAAGCTCACTTTTTCATTAATACAAGAGTTGTTCCCAGCCAGTGCAGAGCTTGATCCCTCAACTGAAGCAGGATCAACTGCCCTTGAGTAAGAGGGGAGAGGAAAAATATTATTTTTTCTCTGAGGAAGGACTGTTTTGGTGTAGGCAGGGTTTGGTGGTTTAGAAAAAAACAGTGCCAGATTTGTCTTTCCTGCCTCTTATCCTGGAATTAGGAAAAAAGCTTTTGGGTGATGGTGGGATTACAATGTCTTTTTTTGAGAGCTGCCCTGGATGTTTCTTCATCTCCACTCCTTGTCTGGGAGAAGACAAGGCTTCTGTTCTTTCCTTCTCTTGGTTCATGTAATGAATTCCATCACATCAGGGACTGTCCTGCTGGAAGGCAATGACTAATTCCCAGTGATGCACCATGCCAGGGCAAATCTGAAAACCCCAGTGCCTTGGGGAGTGAGCGGGTCCTCCAGCAGTGCCTTGACCATGAGTCTGGCCATATTTGGTGGTTTTCTCAAAGCTCCATTTCCTTCAGCACTGTGAGTAAGTGACAATGATGTCTTCTGTTTAAAAAAAAAAAAAATAGAAGAAAGAAGTTTCCAGCTTTTGTGGTAGCAGAGATAAGATGGAAAGGGAGAGCCAACACCATTCCCAAATAAGAAGCCAAATAATTGAAATCCAACATGCATTTGTAACAGCAACAAAACACCCCTAACCCAAAATAAACCTAAATTCAGCTGTATTCCTTCCCAAGGGAGTTTGGATGGTGGAGGTCAGCAGTGCTGTCTTGCTCACAGGGGGTGAGGGATGCCCAGAGCAAGTTACTCTCCCTGTGAGTCTTGTTGAAATTTAACCCCTTCACCATAAAACTGATAAAATTAAATGCAGTTTAAGTGGTTCACAGGGAATTACAGGGCTGTGGCTGGAAGGATGAATTCCTTGCCTGGCTGTAAGGGTTTCTGGAGAGGATGTACATACAGAAGCTGGACAAGGAGGATTTTTATCTCTGTCAGGAATCTGGTAATCAGAGCAGAGTGTTTCACACAAGAGCTGCCAATTCCTGTTCACAACATACACAGATAAATGGGAAAATAAAAACCTTGAAAATTCTCATTTTTTTTGCATTCAACTTATTTACAAAATGTTCATATGGGAGAATGACAAGCAATCCTCACCACTGCAGACAGCGAAGCAAAAACAAGGAGAGCCAGGTGCTCCAAATAAGAAAATGTCAGGAAGGCTCTATATCTCCGCTGAGCAGCCTGAGCTATAAATTTTGGCAATGCCACCACTGTGACCTGGAGCCTGGGGGAAGAGAATAGTATAAAAATGATAAATCACAGCCAGAGTTCCAGATCTTAATCAGACAAAGAAAGCTGGTTCCATTATCAGACAGATTTATATAATCGCTTACTAATAATGCTGTCTTCTTCCTCCGGTTTCTTTTAGTAAGACCCCAGATAACAATGCTGAGGTCACATCCATCCTAGTGTTGGAATGGACCAGTGCATTTCCAGCCTGGAAATCTGTGTCCTGCAGGCAGTGTTTCCTTGCAATGATACCTGCTTGAATAGAGCACCTCTCAGGGATGCAGTGAATCCAGGTGCTGAACGAGCACAGCATCGGGGCAACTTTCCTAACAATTATTTTATTTGTATTCCTCATTGCAGTGTCTCCAGCTCCCAGCCACTGCTCTCACTGTGCATCCATTATCTCAGCTCCTGAGATTTCCATGGTCAGGCCACTGGGGTCTTCTTTCCCCTTACTCTCCCAAAAAGCTAAAGAGGCTCTTCTCCTGACTTTGTGGTACCAAGCCTTCTGGATTTTTATTGCTCCTCCCTTCTTTTGAATCCTCTCTAACATTCCACATTCCTTCTTGAAGTGGAGTTGCCAGACTTCATGGCAGTATTCCAGGAATATTTTCTTTGGTGGCATCACAGCTGTGTCCCAGGAGTTTTAGGGGAGTCTGATCCCTCTGCAGCCTTGGTGCTTTCCCTGCTCACAGCTCCTCAATTTTTGCATCTTCTGAATATTTCTCAGGTGTCTCTTCCTGGTCTTCAATTAAACACTGTGATCATGATAGTGTCAGAAAGTCACTCTTGTGGGAGTCCTGGGACATTATATTTCTTTTTGCAGCTGCAGATTTAAATTTGTCTTTTAGTTGTGTGTTAGTGTCATAGTTTCATTCTGTTATCAGAGAAAATATATTCATTTATTAGTAGTCTTTGCCATGTTTTAGTTTATAAAGTATCATCAAAGGATTTATACAGTAATATAAATTAATAATATTATCTAGACAAGTATTTTAATAGTTTAAAAATATTATGTGACTGGAACTACCTTTGCCTGAAAAACTAAAAAAAAAAAATTACTTTGATAGGGAACTATTATCTAATATGCATATTAATTAACATTAACTCCAAATGCATTAATTTCTAAGAAAGGAAACCTTGTTAAAGAAATAACATCAATATAATCTGCCTGCTTTTGTAGTGATTAAATTTGACTCTACCTGGCTGCTCCCTCTGCCTCACCTCAAATTCCAAAACAAGGCTGGGAATCCTTCAGTCCCCTGAAACTGCCACTTCTTACAAATCCACAGTCACAGGTCAGGGATGTCTCCTTCAGCTGCTGCAAACCCCTTGCATGCCAATTTTTTTTGATAAGTTAATATTAAAAAATAGGCTGACTTTCCCAGCTGAAATTCAATTCCCTTCTATGTTATTTTGAGATTAGGTCCCTGTTGAGTGTACTTGTGCTATGACATTTTCCCCCAAATATTTTGTAGAAGAATCTGTTTGAGCACTTCTTGCTTTTGTACCTTATTTTTGAGAATTAGCCATAGTATCATAATTCAGATCATTTTTGTTCCTACTGAACTTGAGTTTTTTTTCTTGTGTCATTATTTTCCTTTGGCAAATGACTGTAATTTATAGCTTGAAATTAACATTTATGGCTCTTAGCTTCCCTCTTTTCTGTTATATTTATATCAGCTCCCACTTCCCCTCTAAGTGCCACTGTTTTATATGCTTTTCTCTTTGTTTTTTTTTTTTTTTTTTTTTTTTTAAATTTTTTTACTTTTGTGGCAACTTACTTTCTCAACTACAGAATAAAGCCTTGTAAACATCTTGTAAAATGTTAACTGATCCCAAGTATCATTCCTATACTTCAATTTAATTTGCCCTTTTCCACTGAACGTCCTGATAATTGCTTTCAGCTTAGTAAAACCATCCCTTAGAGCAGTAAGTGTGTTAACTGGTGGGACTTTTTATTCTTATTACACATAATGAGCGTAATTAATGTGATTTCACGAGGACTGGGTGTCATCAGCAAACTGCTGTAATCCAGGTCATTGCAGCGTGTGAATCCCAGCTGAAATTACATTTTCCCAAACCCCTGTATTCCTTTTTAATTCAATCTGGGAATTCTCTGCATGTTATTTTTGTTGCTGAAGCCGTGTAGTCATTCAGGGTAAGAGCACATATTTGTAGCCACAAGAAACACCACTAGAGAAAGATGAGGGTGTTGGGAGAGGTCCTGCACCATCCTGATTTTCCAGGAGGAAGGAGAAGCAGCGTGGGGAAATGTGTGCCCCGTGCTGGCCAGGCACCTGTACATAACGTGGGGTTAAAGAGGGGAAATAATGGGGGGGCCCAGCTCTGTTGTCATTTCCATTTGGATCATCCTCATCATCACATTTCAGGGTGACAGGTACAGAAACAATGTGTGAAAGTCTCCTTCCATGGTGCATTCTGGAAGCCTGCACCTGCGTTTGAGCAGAGGCCTGAGATGAGGATTGGAGCTGTTTGTGTGTCCGTGGCCACATCTGCATCTGTGGAAAATTAAATTCTGCTTTGGTGCCAAATACATTTAAGTGGACTGGGGTAGACTCTTGGGAAGATGCTGGGTCTTACTGCTATGATATTTTCTGGTAATTAAACAGTTCTCTATTTTATAATAGTTAGTGAAAATGAGAGTGGTTGGAAGGGTTATTTCTGTCTGTTACTATTAGATTCTCCAGATTTGCTGACCCTGAATAATTAAATGTTTTTGATCACTCTGTTTATATTACCTAGAACTGAAGTAATTCTGATCCTTCAGCAAACTTGAAGCACAGCATGGAACATACTGAAAGGCGCCAAAAGATGAAACATTTCAGTTTTGTGGTTCACATCTGTCTGTCCTGAGACCAGGAGACCATTATAATACACTTAGAGCATTTAAAAGCTCCTCAAGGTTGAAAGCCCTGATTAGGGCAGTGTCTGCTCACGTGTGGGAGTCCTGCCTGTGCCAAACCTGGGAGCAAGGAGCCCTTGGGTCCCTTTGCCATGGGAAAAGATGTTAATGGTCTTGGGAAGTGGGGGGAAAAAATAAGGGGAAAATGTAATCAAGGAGACCCTGACACTAAAGTGAAAATAGCAATGTACACATCCATCAGTTTGTACTGTTTTTACAGAGAGTATAAAATATTTAAACTGAAGCCATTAATCATCCTGTTCCTCTGTTCTAATCCATGGGAACCACAGGAGGTCACCAAATATGCATTTAATATAAAAGAAAGAAAAATATTGGAGGGAAAAGTAGTGTAATCTAGCAAGAAATGCTAAGAGAGAAAAAAAAAAATCTCAAACTGAAATTTTGCTAAAAATTAAAATATTATTTTTACAATGTTCTGTTGGAAAATAATTACACTTTGGGCAGAAATTCAAAATGCATTTAGAATTAGTTAAAAATACCAAAGATGGAAATTGGTTTTACTTCTTGACTTTTTTTTTTTAAGATACTGCTGGATAGGAGAATTCTCAATTTTGTTTATTTTGATAAAATCCCAATATTTCTCATGGAAAACAGATGCTTCTTGCAGAAGCTATTGCCAGCTTCACATTCCAGGTTTCCATCAGGTAATTTTGATGGATGTTTTAAACCACTCACACCGCTGGGTTTTGTGCCTTGGGCTGAATTTGCCTCCCCAATTTCAATACCTAAAGGTGAGAGGGGGATGGGGGTGCCTTCTCTGGGTGTCATTGTGGGAAAAAAAAAAATCCAAGGGCTGTGTCTAAGCTGCATCCCTGTGATTTAACCAAAATTGTTTGAGTTTCCTGGACTAAGCCTGGCTATTGATTGATTGATTGATTTACTGGCACAATGGTGTGCAGAGCTGATGCTGCTGGGAGGGGACACCTCGGTGCAGGAGGGCAAGGGGTGGCAGGAGGTGACTTTTACTGCCCAGCCAAGGGCTGGAAGGTGGAAATATTTGTTCCCAGCTATGCCTGCTGTAAGAGCTCAAAGAGCTCTGCTGTGCCTTGTGCTGCCTGGGAATGTGGGAGGGACACAGCAGAACTGTGGGCTTCCAAAACCTGCATTCAGCCTTGGCACAATACAGCCACTGTGGAAGAAGACATTAGGAACAAAAAATAAAGCTTGAAGCTTCAAGAGCAGGCTGCCAGAATTATTAAGAAAAACATCAAAATGATGCCATTAAAAACAGATGGGGATTCTATAAAGTATTGAAAAGAAAATGTTTAATTATGAGCCTTATGCAAAACCCATCAAAGTTGGATTAATATTATAGTGCTGTTGCTGTAGAGGGTTTAAGTAGTCCGTGGTGGAACATTAATCTTTCACTCCTTTAAAAATAATGTTTTCCTTTTGTTGATGACAAATTCCATCTCTTCACTGTTGAAATCATATATCCAGATTAATAGCATCTAACATAATGAAATCAAAAGGCACAGGTAATATGGATTAGTTTAGAAAACAACAACAACGAGGGGAAAAAAAAGCCCCAAGGGGGAAAAAAAGCTTCACTGGATGAGTGCTTTTGTCAACATCACTGTGTTTTTTCCTGTTGTTAAAAGATAAAGGTGTAGTTTCTGTTCATAGGTATCCTTGTATGTCTGGGATATTGTCATGTACATCTATGTGTAGATCAGATGTACATCTGCACTGTTTCTAGTAGGATGCTCTATAATTTTTTGGGGTGAGGGAGCCTTGTCTGTCTCAAATCTCTGGTAGATTGCCCATGGCTGCACAATCTGAACACCTCTGGCAAATATTGCTGCCACAAGCTTGCCTCTCCCAACTCAGCTGGCTGGGAAAGCTAGAAAGAGGTTTTGGGGTTTTATTTAGTAAATGTATCTGAAGTGTGGCATTGCTGGTGTAAGGAGGGTTATTTTGAGAATGTAAGGCTGCTTTTCCCAGCTCCCCTTGCCATGGTATTGCTCTGTCCCCTGTGCCTGGGGGGGTTTTGGTGGATGTTGTGCCTACACAGACCCATCACTGCCTGGCATTCCCTTTTCCTGCCAGGATCTTTGCTGCCTCCCTTCATGAAGACATTTGCACCCCAGGTCAGGAGTTTTAGACTTTTTCATTCTTCATCAATTAATTTAGGCATTGAAGAAGATGGATTTTTTTTTTTTTTTTTTTTTTTTTTTTGCATGTGTTGTGATGCATTTGAATTCCTGGAAGTGTCCAAGGAAAGACTGAAAGGGGACCCGAGCAATTTGATCTAAAGAGTGGCACCCCTGACTGTGGCAGGGGGATGGAATTAAATGATCTCTAAGGTCTGTTGCAACCCAAACCATTCTGTGGTTTTATGATTTCTTTCCCTGGTGGAGCTGGGCACACATGTGAGCTGCTGCTTTGGGTGGGAGAAAACTCCAAAATGAAACCTTTCCCTCCAGCTTCTGTTATCCTGGTGTCTGGGCTTGGACTTGTGTAAAAATAATGCAAGGATCCCATGTTTTGTCTCCTTGCCTGTTCTCTCTTTAGGTCTGGGTTGTAGTGCTGGGTCCATCAATCCATCTGTTGGGATCCACTGCCCTGGCCCTCCCTCACATGTCTTTCCAAAATTTTCAGCCAACTCTTTGTGCACAAAGCTCTACCTGTGCTGCTTAAAACTCAACTGCTTTGTCAGTGAACCACAGGGTCAAAAACCTGTTGCTGTATTCACTTAATACTACAGGAACAATTTTTCTTTTTCCCTTCCACCCCTTCAAAAAGTTTTTTTAAAAATAATCTGTGCTTTATTGAATCACCAGGTACACCAAAAGCAGGCTCTTATTTTAGCAAAAATATCAACACTGACTGCCAAGGTAGATTTAAAGTGTTCATTACAAAATATTTTGTCCTGGGCTTTAAGAATAATGCGCTTTCAGTAGAAAGAAATGGTTATTCCAAACACTGGGCTTTTTTTTTTTCTTTTAGTTATTTACAATAGGTTTCAAGATTTAGAATTACCATGAAAGATTTACTTATATTGCAGTTCATGTAAAATTTAAAATCAATAAAGTAAATAAATTTAGCTTGTCTGCCTGAATCGATTTCCTCCCATGCTAACGCAGCCCTGTAATGCTGCACTTCCTTATCTCCCATGTCATCCTCCAGTGATAGTCTCAGGCTTGAATGGTGCTGGGTTATCATGTCCTCTGCAAAATAGTGTTCCTCTGAGCCTCCTGCCACTTCAGTATTTCAAACCTGGCTTTGGAGCCTCACCTGCCACTGGATGGGGAGCTGGGAGGCAGGACCCAGCTGCCTCCCCTTTGGAGCACCCCTGTGCTCTCACAGCTGGTGATGAAGAAAGGGAATATTGCTGCCAAAACAGGGGCAGGTATCTGGGCTTGGACACGGGCAAGACATGCACAGAAAAGGGCTGAAAAGTTCTTTGGTAGGGTATCACCACTGGAGAGGGAAAAAGGATTGCTCCTTGTTTATCCCTTTTTTTTTTTTTTTCTCTAAATATTGCCTGTAGTTGGGAAAAAACAGAGATCCTTTTTGGTTGTTTATGATGATGATTATTAATATTATATTTTAGTAGTAGACTTTAATGATGGTGAAAAGCAAATGTGTTTGTCCATCCTTTGCATTGGTATTTTCCTCAGTGTGAGCTGGGACAATTACAGTGTGCACAGAAAGAGGAGAGATCTCCAATGATGGATTTTCCTTGGGTTTGTCCTCTTTTTTATACAGATGCCTTGGTCAGTTGTCAAAACTGACATGCCTGTGGGAGATGCCCTGACATGACTGAAATGCCAGGCTGCAGGAAAGCACTTGGTCAGGAATGCAGTAGCCAGTTTCAGGTTTTACTCTTGGCAGTCTCATCAGTGCTCCCCATGGAATCACAAATGATAACATAAACCATGGACCTACCTTGCAGTGCTGTTGAGTGTGCTCAGCAGACACAGCTGCCCCATTCATAGGATTTGCAGCAATAATAATCTAAAACTGATGAACTTTAAAAATATTGGATTTACTTATTAAAAAAGGAAACATATAAATACGAGTGCTTTGATTCTGGGTCTGGCAAAAGGGTAACTTTTTATAGCCACACAAACACTGCTCTTTTAAGGCAGTACTCTGGTTTCATGTGTAGTGAAATGTTCCTTTTTTATTACTTGTGAAAGAAAAGAAAATATCAACCCTGTCTGTCAGTGCTGCTGTTGAGTTTAAGATGGAGCACCCTTCCGGAAGCTGCGAGGGAGATGTCTATAAAATGTTAGGCTGGCTTTAAAGAAAAACAAAAAGGAGAACAGAAAAAGAGAGGGCATAATGATATAATAATAATAAAAAAGAGGAACAGATCTCTTTCTGGTTTAAGTTGGGATAAATTCAAATGGAACCAGTGATGTACTGTATTTATACCAGTTCAGCAGCAAGAGGTTTGAATGTGTCCGAGATCAGGAGTCTGAGCAAATAAATACAAGCTATGTAAAAAGTTTTATTTGTTTTCTGAGTCATGTCTGGTTCATGGAGGCAAAGAGGCTCCAGATAGAGGAGTGGATTAGAGGAGTGGAGTTGTCCTTCCGGCTGGAGCCGATGGTGAGCTTGGAGCATTATTCCATAGGAAGTCCAGGATCACCGTTTCGGCTCTGTAGCTACCAGCAGGTTTGCAGGTGATTTGGAGCATGATGTGGCTCTAGCCCAAATACAATTCTTACACCATCCTGGCCAGCCTTGGAGAAGGCAGGATGTGCTGGATTGGGTACGTGCATTAATGATCAGGTTTCCCAGAGATGCAGAGCTGTACAACTCCTGAGGCTGTTTCTCACTAGAAAACTTGGCTGAGATGTGGGGAATCGGGCTAATTAAGAAGATGTTAAACACAGCTCGGCAGTAAGAGCAGCTGACTGGCACGCTGTCTGGAACAGGAGGCTTACTGAGCCTGACTGTCACGAAGCTGAGAAAGGAAGAGCCTGTCGTTTTATTAACTGCAAAATTGTCTTTGATTGCATTAGCGAGGCTCTCCCGCAGCAACCAAGCCTAATTTTCCGGGGAAGGCAGAGTGGGTGCCCGCAGGGGAACGCTCTGCTCCGGAGGTCAGCCCGGGCTTTCATTCCTTCCCCCTGATTTTTGATAAAGAGCTCTATGTTGTCAGAAACGAGCAGTGGTGGTTGCCCTCCTAAGTACCTACGGACAGGCTTGAGCAAGTGCTCAGTCTGGGAACTAGGGAGCGGCAAGTCAAGAGACTCCTGTGCTGCCCTGCGCTGCGGGAGCCAGCGCTGCTCCCGGCGCAGAGGGAAGGGCACCCAAAGGCCCTGAGTCCCCCATTCACAAAGGGCTCAGAAATGCCAGCCCAGACTTTCGAGATGTTTTTCCTTTCTAATTTGCCTATTTAGTAAATAGGTGAAAAAATTAATCCCATACAGCGGCGCTTTTAATTCTATTATCTGCTGGTTTTTCACTGGGCACATAAGCTGTTGTCGCTGCATGGGGAGACTGAGGTTTGATTCTGCACCCAAGAAGTGGCAATGCTCTACTGCTCTGCAGGGAAAACTCTGCCCATGCAAAGCAGAAACACTCAGGAGCAGCCAGGAATATTTCTGAGCGTATGTAATCACTGCAGAGCTCGCAGACTTTATTTAAACCTTCAACTTTTCTACACTTAAATTGTCAAATATTTTAAGCCTATCCACCAAGTCATCACTTTCACTCCACATGTTTATATTTGCAGAATTTGATTTCAAAAGTTTTTAAAATAGAATGTTGTTTTTGTTTTTTTTTTTTTTTTTCCAAGCACCCTCTCCTCCCTGTTTATCCTGAAGATGCTGTGCTGGTTCCTTGGTGCTCATGGAAGTACCTTAACTGAGCCATCTACATGACTTCTGTCTGTTGTCTTATAGAATTCATGGGCATAACAGTAGGGAAATATGAAGCTGGGACACTGTTTATTGACTAATACCATGTGGTTAATCCAATATTTCCTTTGAGAGGGGTGATATGATAACAGACTGTGATTTTAATGTGTACTAATGTGTGATCCTGTGTGATTTGGGGTGCATTAATTAGGATATGAGAATAGCTGAAAACAGGTATTTTGCCTGACTCTTGTATATACTCCTCCACCTTGAGTTGTAGGTAAGCTTAAATTCATATCTGTGCTCAGCTTTCTCAAGATAAAGTAAAAAGATGCTGGAGTAGGGACATGGTATGAAGTGGGCACCTTGGTTTACAGAGATGCCTGGTTTCCTTGTTCCCATATCCACAAACCCAGCTGTGGATGTCAAACTCTTCCTAGCGTTTCACCTTCTGCATCTTATCCAGTCTGAACTGAGAAGCTGCTCTGAGCAAAGTACTTGTGCAAACCATGGAAATGTAAACTAGGATCTTAGCCCTGATTAATTTAATGGTGTCTCTAGAAAGCTATAAAGCTAACCATAAAAAAAAAAAATTCCCTCCAGGCACCAAAGAGAGCACAGAAGTCCATATCCCTAGTGCATGGAAAATATGAGAGGGTAGAGCAGGGGGACATATGGATTTGGGGCAAAGCTGGCTTGACCCCCCCTCAGTCCTTGGTTTTCCTGAGGCTGGAGGGGATGTGAAGAATGTCCCTATTCCTGCCACCTGCTCCAGGAAGCAGGATGGAAGGTCTCAGTGATGCCTTAACGTGGGAAAAATGACAGGATTTATTTGCTGTGCTGGGGTTTCTGCTCCTACAACACAGTTTGAAATGCAAATAGACTTAGAAAGTTTTTTAAAAGTTATAATTTCAGTTATTTTATTGGTCAGCTCCAGCTGCTGCCATTTCAGGTTGGTGATGGCTGTTTTCTGTCGTTTCACACAAGTCCCGTGTGATGCCAGGTACGAGCATCCCTCAGCACCATCGGGCTCCTGTTGGGCCAAGCGGCCGGAGCTCAGTATTTTGGTGGTTCCTCTATCTCCAAAATCAGCCCCGCACCTCCTCCTCCTCCTCGTTTATCGGCCAGAGCACACAGATAACATCCTCGTGACGTGGCCCTGACCTTTGTCAACCTTTGTTAAGGCTCCATCTGAAGTCCGGCCGAGTGTTTGTAAACAGGATGTAATTAAGGCTGGGAACTGACAGCGCCTTGATGGGAGGACAATGCGGAGCTGGCGGGACCCGGGCTGTCAGATGTCCGCCCGCATTGTGCTGCCGGTGCCGCGGTGGTAATTGGTGTCCTCTGGCCGAAGGAAGTGCACTCAACTCGGATTAATGTGCCGCGGTGCGGGGCCATCCCTGCGAGCCGCGGCTGTTTCCGCCGATAAACGCCGGGCCGGGCGGGGCCGCGCTGACAGGTGCCCGCCGAGCAGCGGCAGCAGGAAAGGTGTGGGGCCGCAAGGGCTGGCAGGGACACGGCTTGTGTCTTCGCAGCTCGCCTTATCGGCTGGGCGAGCGGGGCAGGGCAGCGCTGATCGCGGCTCCGGGCGGCGGAGCGGGCGCAGGACCGGGCGGAGGAAGGGATGCGGGTAACGCCGGCTGCGGGCGCGGCTGGATGGGGCTGCAGCAACGGATTTAGTGCCACGTTCTGTCCAGGACAAAGTTTAAAACCCATCCATCCATCCATCCATCCATCCATCCATCCATCCATCCATCCATCCATCCATCCATCCATCCATCCATCCATCCATCCATCCATCCATCATGTGGCTATAGGACACATGAAACCACAACACGAGCCACCTGCTATTTGCAAGGTAAAGAAGAAGGTTTATTCTCTGACCCCGACCTTTATACTTTCCCAAAGGCGACATTGGATTGGAGAGTGAATGGGCCACCTCTCCAAAGACATTGGACAAGCCACTAGTACATCAAGTTTCTCCACCCCCATAAAAGAATGTAAACAATATGTTGTTTACAGAAATTGTGTGGGAAAATTCTCCCACAGAATGTAAACTCAGAAGGCTTTAGAAAATCTTAAGAATTAGGGTGACATCCATACATCATACATACATACATATATACATACATAGATACAAATAAATATAGATATATATGTATTATATAAAGTGTGTATATGCGCTTATATCTACGCACATACACATGAAAATGAAAACTCATAATTGAAGGAAAAACGATTTTCCGTGTTTTTGGTTCATTATTTGATTTATGTTTGCTCGCTTTTTAAATGTCTCGATCAGGTTTACAGCTCATTTTACAGCCCTGAATTTGTCCATAAGTGAGGGTAGAAGTGACCGAATGTAAGGCTGATCCCAAGTATCCCATTTAGTTTCTCTGCTGTCTGTCCAGGGATGAGGAAGAAATTTGGCTTGAAAATTTGTTTTTCATCACCTAACATAAGCGAGTGTGTTTCAAAATATATCCCTTTAATTTTTCCTATTAAAAGACTGGCAGATGTCTGTCCATGGTAACCTAAAGGCAGATAAATATCCACAGGTATGGAATGATTTAAGAAAATGTACAGCATTCTCACTTTTTTTTGGCACACATGTGTCTAAAAATATTATGGTATGTTTTTTCCTTGTAAACTTTAGATTACATCATCAGTTGATTGTACTGATTGCACTGATCCTTTCAGGTTTATTCAATTAGTATTTAATGCAACACCCTGGATTCCATAGTCTTCAGGAATTTCTAAATCACCATTTTAACATGAAAATTAAAAAGGTGTCCATGAATCAGTAAATAATTGAGAAGGTGTATGACAAGATCTGTTTTAAATATATGGACTAGATGCTTTGAAAATTGGTATAACACCATGGCAGTTTCCCAGGGTAGCATCCTACACAGCGTCCAAGCATAGAGTATTCATTGAATATTTTAATCCCTGTAACTTAGGGCTGGAGGAGTGAGATCACACTGCTTTGAAATCAATAGTCAAATCCTTGTTCTACTTTGACCTAAGGAAAGGTGAGCATTAGCAGGGGCATTCCCCACATCCCAACCCAAGAGCTCTGCTGTGTCAGGAGGAAAAGGTGGCTGCTGTGTTGGGAGTGGCTGTACATCCAAATGGTGGTGACTTGATGGGGAACTAGGAGAAAAAAAGGCTCTGGTAACTTTTCCCTTCTTTTTGAGGTCTGCTCAAGAAGGAAGCCTTAAAAAGAAAGAAACAGTAAACAAAAATCCACCTGTTTCCAGGGAAGAGAAGTGATTCCCAGTAGCCCCAAAAAAGACTAGAAAAAGTTATATATATATACATACATACCTATATATATATAGATATACACATATATATTTCTGTGTGAGAAGGCAAATGAATGATATTTTTTTTCCTCAATATGAGAAGGAAAACAGAAAAATATACTTTGGCAGCCTTGAGTTTACTCAGCTCAGAAATTTGCCTCGAAGTTCAAACCAAAGTTGACCAATCCTCCAAAGCTGCTTATAGTTGCAGTACAGAAGTTTGTTTCCAGTTGTTAATGGGAGTAAGGTAGAAAAGCACAATAATGCTTGGAGCCCACTGAATGGAAATGCTTGTTTTCCCACATTAGATTGTGCAGGGCTGTGAGATATCCACATCCCAGTGCTGGGAAGAGGGGCAGGGGTTGTGGTGAAGGTTTGCCAGCTCTGGTTTTGTGTACATATGTTCCACAGAGTGCAAGGAGAAGCAGAGCCCTTCACTCAGCAGCAGCAAATAAACACAAGGAGGCAAAGGGCTGAGTACAGCACCTTGGGGAGCAGGGCAGGGCAGGAGAGGAGGATGGACAGAAGCTGCTGAGAGATGCAAATGTGCTAATGGCTAAAGAGAGATGAGGCAAACCAGGGCAAAACGGTTCCACTTAACCTACCTAACCTGCTTAACTAAATAAACCCTTCCTGTGGCATGCAGCGGGGTTTCCCTCAAAGGCCACAGTCATTAGATGAAAGAGTTAAAGACAGAATGCTCTGAAAGAATTAACTTTGATGTTTAAATATGTTCTTGGCATGTAAATACACCTGTCAAAGGAACACGAACAAAATACCCAATGCAGTGAACATAAGGTGTTTTATTTTTTGGTTGGGAAGGGTGGGTTAAGTTAGGGCTGTGGTTTTTTTTTTTTTCTTTTTTTTTTTTTCTTTTTGGTAGGTAAATAATTTTCTTTTTAAATGAAATTCTGTTTGACTGCATGAAATATGAACAGTAATTAAATGCACAGTCTGTGGGCCTTCCATACTTTAAAGCTCTTTCTCAAAAAAAAAAAAACCAACACAACTGCTCACCTCAGACAGGCCAATTACCCAAGAATGATGGAGTCAAGAGGAAAGTAGCTAAATTTCTTTACTTGAATGATCACAACCACAAGCCAGTGATTAGTCCCTGCAGCACCAGCGGGGATGTGGTGGGGACACTCACATTGGAAGACTTCAAATAGTCATTTCCTTGGTTAAAATAAAATCTGACTGCACTAAATAGACAGTTTTTAATCTCAATTGGACATCTGAAGATTTCTCAAGCTGCTGTTGGCTGTGGCAGAAACAAATTTTTCTGCTTTGTTGATTAAACCAGTGGTCTCCACCATTGCTTATCGGCCTGCGACGAGCTGTTCTTTTTAATTAAAAGTGAGCCACCACGAGAGAGCAATTAACAGCTAGTAATTACTGTGCTCTTCAGAACTGCAACATTTTGCCTTTCATTCCAATTATATAATGGACAAGTGGCTTTTTGATCTTCAAATTAGTGAGCTCTTGTACTATTTGTTTTGAGGCAGATTTGGAAGGTTAATGATGGCCTGTGGTGGCACTCTTTCCACTGACTGATGTAAGACAAGAAAAAAAGGGGAAGGAAACAGGAATAGTCTATCAAGAAATGCAAATGCTGCCTTCATGATAATGAACAGGAAAAATGCAGGCAACTTAATATGCAGGTTATTTAATACAAACCAAATAAAGCCTCGTTTTGGTGCTAGCCCATGCTATGGAATTCTTTTTTCTTTTTTTTATTATTAAAAAAAAAAAGTTTAATTAAGCATTTCAGTATAGATTCTTTAGAGAGTGACACATAACATTTAACTGTTTGATACTTAATTGTGTTTGCCTTTGATTGTGGCACCTATAGTTAAATGTTGTACAACATTACTGAGGCATTGAACTGTCCCCTAGGACACATGAGGCATTGACTTTGTCTAAAATCTTTTAAGTAATAAGTCTTAATATATTTAATGGCCACTGTGCCCTTTGAGTACAAGGAGCCCTTACATCACAAACAGTTGTCTAATTTTAATTAATATTGATTTGCATCTCTTAAATAAAAACTTTAATTGTTGCTCTTGCTTATGGCTCTATAATAATCCTAGAGGATGGACATGGGGAATATGCTGTGTGTTTGTTTTAAAGAAAAGATCAATAATGCTGTTATTAGGGCAGATCTCTGTTCTTCTGATTAGAACTGCTGCAATCAGCTGAGTGCTGCTATGCTGACTTACAACAGTCATGCTCTTGGCATCTGATTTTTTAAATTGTTATTATTACTGGTATCACTTTCATGTACAAATGCAAATAAGGTTTGTGCTGGTCTCGGCTACCCTGATTTTTTGCAAGAAGTCAAGAGCTGTAGTGTTCTGCTGCCTCCTGAACGGATTAAGAACTTGGCACTTTAGTTTTGCTGTGCATGGCTGGATTATGCCTATCTGCACATCTTAACAAAACCACAGACCCCACTAAACAGACAAATTACTGAAAAAAGAAGGTGTCTTCAGTGTGATGAATAAAGCATAAATCTCTTTCTATGGATTGCTGAAACAAGAGCTGTGTTTAAATTTCTTCACATCCATTGATTTGATTTTTCCTTGACTAAACTCAACCATTAATTACAGAAGTAACAGCAGGTGTGACAGAACAGAGACAAATCTTTTCTTTTGGGCTGTTGAAGCTTTAGTCTTGCAGTTGTTCCTTTAGGAGAGAAATGGACTCTTGGTTTTCTGGGAGGCAGAATCAGGTTTGAGTTACTCAGCAGATGCTGAAAAACAGTGTAAAAAGCATGTCTTTGAAAGTGTTTAAAAATTATTTGCCTTGTGTTTTCAAATGTCCACCTAAAACCTGAGCTGGAGGATGATAATAGGATTTTAAAAAAGCTCTGCAACCACTGTGCCAAGCTGGTTACACAGCTTATGGTCTGCTGGATATCTGCAAGCTGAGCTCTTGAAAATGTACATCGAGCGTCTCTTCCCATGCCTTGGCAAACAAAGCTTCCACTGACAAAATTTTGGCCTGTGAAGAGTTCAGGATTGAATCTGCACACAGGGTGTGGGAGGTGAAAGTTGGAGAGTGTGAAAATAAAGAGACCAAATTAAAATATTTCAAGCTGGAATAGGAACAACGTACATGCAGACAATTTTGAAAAAATTCAGGTGCTCTAAAGTTTAAATCTCTTTAGAGGAAACTGTTTTGCTGAATGGGACAAATGTTGACTTTTCAATTACAGGTTTGTTAAGGATCAAGGACTGTTTTGGTTCACTGTGCAGAGCAGTACCCCCAAGTGGTTCCAGGTTTGAAGATGAATGTGTGCTCTTTGTCTGAGCCATATGGAACCCCTCACCGCAGTACTTGCTGAGATGTCACCAGTGAGATGTTTGTCTGTGTTGCAGGGATGTGGAGGAAGTATCAGGGCTGCATTCTCCATCCTCTCTCGTTCATGCAGTCATTTGAATGGGTCACAGCAGCTCTCCATTGTTTTCTTAATTCACAGCATACTGGGGTTTCTCTGGAGGTGTGAGGGGGAGGCTGGGATGACACAGGATCTCTGAGCCTCTGAAATGAACTGGGGTCATGCTGGGAAAAATGGATAGAAAGGAAATTTGAAAATCTAGGAAGGTGATGTCAGGAGAAGTTTGGAGAGCCGGACACACCTGAGTTGAACATATTGGAGAGATACAGCAAAAACCTTCTCAATTTTCCTTTTATATCAGCAAGTCAGCACATTCCTTGGGTCCAGGTCTAGGGGAGGTGAGGTGTGTGCACTCCCAGGAACACCCCTAACAAGTAACTGCTCCCATGGGAAGGGCTCCCTCTCTCATTTCCTATTCAGTCCATATCCATAGACACTGGTAGTTAGTGATTTCTGATGACTATTGTTGGTGGTGATCTCTGCACCCAAGACCATGTACCAGTTTCATGGTCACTTTTCCTGTTATCTGTCCCTGCAGCATGGCCCTGATCTGGCACAGTTCTATATTTAGAAGGGATTCAGGAAAACTGAGGTTTTGGGGCATGGGTTGGACTTGATGATCTTTACTTCCAGCCTAGTAATTCTGTGTGAATTCTCTGTGAAATGTTAAAAGGAATTGCCAGAATCATTGAGATCACTGCTGTGACCTGAGCTTGGGCATTTATAATATTTAATTCAATATAAGTATGAACCTGACTGTGGTCATTTGCACATAGCCCACAGGGCAAAGGCCCAAATGTTAAATGCTGACAGGTCAGGGTGGCACTCAATGTGTGCAGATATATTTACGTGCTCAGTGAAACATAAACCAAACCTGAAACTCTGGTGTGTTTTAGGTGTTAAGGAAGAAAAGGAATAATGGCTCTATCAGTGTCAGTGAGAATTTCTGAATTATGGTTATTAATGTCAAAACCACTCATTTTGTGAAACCAGGCAATGCTCCCCAGCCCTTGTGCACAGCCCCTGGATCCTCTGGGACTCTACCCCAGCTTATCCTGATGGATATCAGCAGGAGGATCCAAGCATTTGCTTCCACTATTGCAAACTCTTTGCCATATATCTATATATCATATATCTACATCTTGGAACCTGAAAGGGAGCCCTGGCAGCAGTGCCTGAGGTTCAGCTCCTTAAACAATCCAACCCCTTGATCTGCACACATGTGGTGACTCCCAGTAATGGGAGTTGCACATGCTGGGTGAAAGGAGAATAAACCTTTCCTACCTTTTTACTGGTGAAATACTGGAAATGGGATGATGGCAACCAACTAGATTGTGAGGGCTCTTGTCAGAAATACGATTAGGAATTTGTTTCTGTGTAGCTCACACGGTAACAGACATGAGCCTTGAGCCAGATGAATAGTGGGTAATATCTAGAGAAGGAAAAGTGTTCTCTGAGATGTTTAAATGAGAATTCCAGAGCAGATGAAAATTGGCCTCTGAGGGAATAACATTTTCTTTTTCTTCATAACTGTGGATAAAAATTCCAAATAGATCATCAGTATGTATATTGAGGGGAGATCACATTCCTGTGATATTGCTAGAAAATTCAGTAGCAATGTATTTTTCATTTTTGATTTTTTTCTCTCTGAATTGTTTTTTCTTGGGTTTTTGCCATATAATGCAATAAAATGTGTCCATGAGATACAGGAGATTTAAAGTCTGTTGGTGTTCATTACATTACACAGAATCATACAGAATTTAAGGTCCTATATGTTAGTCTGCTTCTGAATCAACACAAGCAAGTATATCCAAGGTAGGAGAAACAAAACCCTGGATGCCTCTGCTGTAGCTGGAAATATGAGAATAAGTCTTCCGGATGTGTATTTATTTTGGAGTCTCAGAAAAACCCAATAGAAGCAGGGCTGCTTTATGTAAGGCTTGGAGTGAAAGAATATATCTATTCACCCAAATAAAAGTGTGATCAATTCAACTTTCATCCTTTCTGCCTTGTCTTGTGTTGCTGTTCCTTCTCCTAGGCAGAGTAGAGCAAGGCTCCATGAGGGGCTTGAAGGGAATTGAAGTATAAATCACTACATTTCTAAAGAAGAAGATAATACATTTAGAAGATAATAATTTTAAGTTATAAACTGCAATCTGTAGATTTTAGTGAGAAGAGCTCTACTTGAGTTCAGTTGGTCTGTTCTCTAGGGTTTTGTCCAGTTCTGTTTGCCATTGCCAGGCAGCTCTTCTTATGGCCATGTCCTGCTTAGATATGGCAATACTTGAGTTAAATTTTGTGCTTCTCACTGCAGAGGTATTTGAAAATTGTCTGCAGATATATCTGAAAAAAGGTAATGTTGAGGCAACATTCCTTTAAGAATATTATTTTTTCTGAGCAGAGAAAAAGGAAGATTCTTCAGAGAGTTTTGAAATGTTCAGTCTTTCAAAAAATTGAAAAAAGATATCTTTAAAATGATGTAATATCTAGCACTCATTTTGTGATCCACCTTGAGTTTTTAATGGTTGAATTAAAAAAATATTTGCAAAGATCCTCCAAAATGTTGGAGTCCTGTCTTTGACATCATTCTTTTTTTGTATCCTTCTTCACAAATCCAATCCCATATTACCAAATTATTGTTATTTTTTTTAATTCTATATTTGCTTAAATTTCCTTCAGGTTTTAAATATTCTGCCCACAATCAAGTTGCTCTCTCCCTTTCTCTATTATGAGTATCACACAAAGAGGTACTGAGATCTTCATGGCTCACACTAGAAAAGCTGTAATGGGTTATTTTTTTGGCTGGAGCTCATAGTTATTAAATCCCTCCTGCTTTGCAAATGTCTCTCCTCCAGTGAGCACCATGTGCTAATCTCCTGTTCTTCCAGTCTATGCATCCATGCCTAATGTGGGGAAACAGGCTTAAACCTGTTAAACTCATGTTAAATGCTGGGAGTTGGCTTTTACAGCTGTCCACATCCAAAGGTGGGAGGGCATCCCAAAGCCTTCCCAGCACTGTCAGTGATGCAGAGTGTGACCAGGCACAAAGCATTTTGCATTCAGCTGCACATTCTGAGGTTGGAGCTCTGGCTTTTGAAGTTACCTGCTGGTACCAGCACTCCTGCCAGGCTGATTTAAACAATCATAGAATCATCCAGTGGTTTGGGTTGGAAGGGACCCTAAAGCTCCTCTCATTTCAACCCCCCTGCCTTGGGCAGGGACACCTTCCACTATCCCAGGTTGCTCCAAGCTGCGTCCAGCCTTGGACATTTCCAGGGATGCAGGACCAGCCACAGCTTCTCTGGGCACCCTGTGCCAGGGCCTGACCACCCTCTCAGGGGACAATTTCTTCCCAATACCCTGTCCAATCCAGCCCTCTGTCAGTGTGAAGTCATTCCCCCCTTGTCCTGTCACTCCAGACCCTTGTCCAAAGTCCCTCTCCTGCTCTCCTGGAGCCCCTCTAGGCCCAGGATGGCTCTGAGGTCTCAGGAGCCTTCACCTCCAGGGTGAACACCCCCAGCTCTCAGTTTTTTTCCATAGCAGAGGTGCTCCAAACTTCATATGATCATCTTCAAGGCTTCCTCTGGACTCACTCCAACAGATCTTTGTCCTTCAGATGTCAGGGAACCCAGAGCTGGATGCGACCCTCCAGGTGGGATCTCATGGGAGCAGAGTAGAGGGGAGAATCACCTCCCTTGACCTGCTGCCCACAAAGGGGAGCATGGCCTCCTCAGCTGGATCCAGGCTGCTTGAGAATTTCCTCTTACCTACCTGCAAGATAAATGCTGTGATAAATAAATTCCCAGCTTTGGGAGCCTTGCCTTTTAGTGGAGCCAGATGCTGTTTCCTCACCCAAAACTTGTCTGTGGAGCTGGCTGGTGAACAGAAGTGATGCCAACCTCTTTGGGGAGTACAGAAACCATGTCAGCTGCAGAAGGTGTTTGTGCTGTGCTTTGTTTTCTGTTAAGGGCAGCAGAAGCCAAAGGATCCCCTCTGTTTAGACACCCATGAGTTTGGTAGCCGTGGGAGATACTTGTCCAGGGACCTGCTGGATGCCACGTCAGGAGAATGGAAACCATGCAGTGGACTGTAAATTAATTACAATTTTGTGTAATAGGCACTGCTTTTTTTGCAAGTCTAAGTTTCATCTAGTGCTGTGACTTTTAAAACATGGTTAACTTTTGTACTGTACTACTTTTCCTTGCTCTCTGCATAATGGAAGATAATGTCCTGGCTGCCCAGCCCCTTTTCCAGTAAATTAAGGACATTTTGTTTGCATGCTGGTCACTTTAATTTACATTGTTCTAGGAATATAATACACATTCCTGGGAAAATACTCTTTTTCCAATAGAGGGAGTGTTAGTGCCAAGCAATGCCCTTCATTCTCACTCTCTTTGCATCTTGTAAACCTACCTATAAGCAAATAAAGAGTGTCTTGTGGCTCGGTGTTGTTTGGGCTGAGTTTGCTCCCCACTCTGCACCAGCCAACTGACTTCTCTGAGCCGTGACACTCACACAAAAAAGATCAATCTATTCATAACAGCAGAGTGAAGGGAAAGGAGGTCCTCCCAAAAACCTGCCTCTGGATGGTAGGGCTGAGTCCTCGTCTCTGTCACCCTTTGCATTCGTTTGCCTAATCTCCTGCAGACAAAAAAGTCATGTTGGCATCCAGAAGTTCTTTAAAGAAAAAAAAAAAAAAGAAGGGAATTCAAACCTCTAATCCCTGTCACCTTCCCCTCAGAATGCTGGGGGTGGTGTGGGGTGGGGAGGACTCGAGCAGCCCCAGCTCTCAGAACAAAACTGATCTAAGCCCTTTGCACAGCAGACAAAGCCTGGGAAGGGGATGCCTGGGAAGGGGAGCAGCAGCTGGGCTGTGAACCCCGAGAGTTCTCTGCTCCGAGTCCTGCTGCACCCCTGCACTGCCCAGCCACGCCCTGGGGAGGTGGGGTGCACTGGGACATCCCCAGCCTTCCTAAGATAAACCAGCATTGGAATAGGAATGGGATGCTTCAAGGCAGGATGGGGGGTGACAAGCTGGCATCCAGCAGGCATTTGGGATGTCATGGTGAATGAGCTGAGTTCACACAGCTCCTGGTAGTGGGGAGGGTCTCCCATCCCAAGAACTTTTCTTTATTATCCCTCTGCTGTGCTAGCCCTGCAGGTTTGGGTGCTCGTTTGAGTCTGCGGGGCCAAATCCTGCTCCGGGCTCAATGACACCAGAATCTGCACTCCTGCTGCAAGCGAGACCAGCATCTGATCCTGGGCTTAATCTCCAGCAGCTGCCCTGCTGGGGAGTTTACCCTCTGAGCAGGACAGGCAGCCCCTGATTAAAACCCAAGTCAAGGGGGCAATGACCCCCAATTTACTGCCTGCCCTTTGGCAGTCGAGGGGGTTTAGAATTCAACCCCCCAAGCTCTGAAAAGTCTGTGGGAGTGCAGGAGACTCTGGAGAAGTCCCTGGAGAAGCTGGGAGCACCAGGGCAGTGTGGGGAGGCAGAGCAGCTTGGCTGCATCTGCCCAGGCAAAACAAAGGCTGTAAATCCAGCGTGAATCATGGAAACGGAATTAACTTAAAATTATCCTTTCAAGGTGAAATATTAGTGGTTGCAACTGTTTGTTTTTGTCGCACAGGTGTGTGCCACTGTGATTTTTAGGAATCTTTTCCTGGTAATTTAGCTTCAGGATATTTGTCATGTGCTGTGATGTCTTTAATGGGGAGATATAATAGTGTGTGCTGAGGGACCTGTGGGTTCAACACTGAAGCAGACAGCACGTATTTAAAATGTAAAAGGCAGATTTATAATGTTTCCAGTGACACAGAATGATAAAAGCCAATGACCAAAAAATATGGAAAATTAATTTAGACTGAAAGGAAACATCCTTCTGTCAGTCTCACATCTGCTGTTCTGGGAGTTCTGCATAAATCTATATGTTTTGGTTCTATTTAATGCTGTGGGTACTTTGATTAATTTAGCTACATGTTACTGTCATGTTGGGCACATTCATCTTCTGTCTTGAAACATGTACTCCTCAGCCTCTCTATCATTCCACCCCTTCAGGCCTTATTTTCATCACATTTAAGAGAACTCTCCCCTGCCTGTCTTTATCTTGTTAGGCTTTCAGCAGCTTAAGTTGAATCTTCATTCTTTCACTCTTGCTGTCAAGCCTCCTTTACCAAGTTATCTCATTTTCCTATTCATAACATCTAACCCATTATATTTAATACTCAGACACAATTGCATCTGAACATTATGTAGGACTTGCCAGCACAAATACTTGTAAATGAAATCAGACCACCCCTGGAAGGAGCAGGGGTGGCTTTGTCTTGCCAGTGTGTTTTAAATTGAAAAATGCCCAGGACTAAATCCAGTCCTGGACTAAGTGAAGTCAGTACAGCTTCATCTGCCAAGCTGAGATGGATTTGACCCTCCAGTAGTGAAAGCTGGAAGGTTAATAACGATCACATAATCTGATATGAAGCAGAAATTAGTGTCAGAACTGTCCCAGTGGGGGTGTGTACATCTAAAGATGACAAAGCCCTTCACAAGGATGGATAAATAATAATGCTCATACTGCAGATGGAAAACTAAGGGAAGTGGAGGGAATTCCCAAATTTCAACAAGCTGTTAGTGTTAAGGTCAGATTTTTGCAGAAGAGAATCCAAAATCTTTCATGGTGGGAGTCTCTTAGTCCTCAGTGCCAGGGTTGGAGGCTCATTCCCACGGGACAGGACACTTTTGAGTTTTCTCCCTCTGCTTTTTAAACGGATAGAAAGGTGTTACAGAGGGGCCTCTTCACCAGCAGATGCCTTGAAAAAAGATAGGAAAAAAAAAAAAGAGAAAGAGGATGACTACTGGGTTAAGCTTTTAGGCAAAGTTCTGTTGCCCCTTTGCAGGGGTTGCAGGAGTGGGGAGCAGCAGCTGCAGAGGAGCTGCTGGACATCCCAGGGGCTCCTGCTCAGTTTTGGAGGTGGATCCCAACATTTCTGCAAGAGCTGGGTCGGTGTGTGAAAGATGATATATGAATTAGTTCCTTCTGGTAGCGCTGGACAAAACTCAGTGACCCAGGAAATGTTTTCCTCCCCTTTACTCCTATAACTGCCTTCCTTTGCTGGCAAGCTGACCTTTTTAAATGCTTCATCCTTTCCCTCCCAAATGTGGAATTTCCTCCTAAAAAAAATTGTTCTGGCTCAAACCCCAAGGCTGGTCAGACTCAGCACAGGCTAGAAATGGCTTTTGATACAGGACAGCATCATGCTTTTGGCACAGTGTCCTGGCCTGGGAGAGCAGCAGTGGAGAATTGCTCAGTGCTGGGGCTGGGGGATCCCTGCTCCTCCCTGGGGCTGGCCTCACACTCCTCCGGCGCCTCCAAAAGGGGTCCAAGTGTTTTCTCTGTGCATTGCTCTATTTTTAGGAGGAGGAAAAGCTATTTTAAGCTACACTAAAATGTTTTTATGGCTCTTTCTGAGCCTTCTGTAGCTGGTTGGTCTCATGGTAATTAAGGCATTTGGCCTTACAAGTGGAAGGATTATGAAAACAGTTTCAGTGATTTCTAGACGTGCTCCAACATATTCCCAAAATAGGATTTTTTGCATGTGTGTTTGAGTTTGCTTTAGTGCTTTAGTTTTTTTACCAATGAATGATGCTAAGTGAAAACACAGTGTCTGCCACTTTCACTGACCCAGCCCTTAAGGATGGAGAACACTGTGGAGCATCTCCTAGACATCAATATGCACCACTTACATGAAAGTGCATTATTTTTATT